>NC_087476.1:57452807-57762191 GCF_036417665.1 Passer domesticus
TTTCTATTTACAGTGATTTTTCAGCCAACAAGTAATCCAGTGGATTATTTTTATTACGTGGCTACATGAGTTTTGTCCTTCACAACACAAAGCATCAACAGAAACTGGAGAAGTGTACCAGGGAAAGTAGGGTCTCCCTGGCTGGGTAACAGCTACTGCTGGCAGAGCAAGTGGTGCAGCCTGCCAAGGAGTCCCAGCCAGCCAGCCAGGCTCCTGTTAGAGAGAAGCTTCCATGGAAAGCAAAAGGTAAGGATGTTCCTACTTAAACTGAACACCCACTCTGTGATCAGCTGTGAGTTGCCATGGTTTGGCAAACCTATGCAATATCATTAGCATCATTTGGACAAGCTTGTTTCCTGCTCTTACTGATTTCCTTCTCAAGTTTTGAGAGGCTTCACCAAGAGCCTGTCAACCAGCACAGAAGGTCAAGAAAAGCAGCATGCTTACCACACCCTTGAGAAAAGACAAAATTGAACAAACTCATGCATAGTTACCAATACATCAAGAAGAGGCATATGTGTTGGAGCTTTTTAAAAGAAAAGTGCTGCAACCCAGATTAGCCAGTTTTTCATTTAGTTTCAATTAGAGTTGGAAACCAATTCAGACTAAACACTTTAATTGATGAATATAGTCCTTTCATGCCAGAAATTGCCTGCAAAACAGACTACGACTTCTCCAGAAATACGTATTATTAGCTGAAAGTTTTCCATAAGTAAACATCTGTCTGTGACTGGCTCACAAGTCGCTCACCACAGCTATTTGTTCATGTATCTGAGTTCATGTAACTGAGCTCCAGTGTCTGAGCTACCCAATTAGTTAGCCAAAGTCACATGGCACTGTGTGTCTCTTCAGCCAAGCTTGTTGAAAATATTATATTTACATGATAAATCAGCACTGTCTTGCAGCAAGTGCTGTCAAAAACAAAAGCTCACCCCACCAGTGACTGCAATACTAGGAAACATAATAAAATCATAATAGACTTAGCATTGACCAAAATCTTAAAAGAATTCTTCACTCAGCTTTGGTTTCAGCCTAATTTTCCACATTTTTAACCTATATTCATAAAGAATTAAGGCTTCTGTAGTCATAGCAATGTAGGTGTATACCTTTTCATATGTATCCCTAGTAAGTCTTGAATGACCTAGCCAGTTTTTCTCAGATTTGACAGAGGAGACATGCAGACATAAATTTCATATTTCAGGGAAAGACGTGACTGTACCAGAGCTGCTGAATTTGTTAGTGCCACCAAAAAAGACAAGACTTCAGTATAACTCTTCCCTTACTAGAAAGAACCCAGAAACTCTAAGTTTGAGCTTCAGCAATTTGAAACAAATCAAGTTTCACTGGCAGTATTACCCACCAACTCAGGGATTATCTTCATTTGCAGCATACAAACTAGGTGCAAACTCAGACTTAATTTAGGAGAGGGAAATATGTTCTGTTTCAGTTTTTTAAAATTTTTTTGATAATGCCCCAGACTTTACATATGCTTTTTCAACCTCCTTTGCCAACATCACATGCATCTTCTCATCTATGGGCTTTCAGCAATGCACCTTGAACAACCTTGCAATAAAAGCCTTTATAAAGAATGGATACTTGTCTTTCTTGTCCTTTCAAGTGCCCCAAGCAGAAGCAGAAGGAGCAGAGGTATGAAGACCCTGTGGTCTTGCAGTATGGGTGAGATAAAACCATGTTTTAGAAATTGTGTTGAAGTAAAATGCTGAGTAATTATCATCTGAGCATCTTTTCCATCCAGCATCTGCCTTAGTGGTAGGAAGTGCAAGATAGTCATTATTTTCAGCCAAAATAGGCTTGATTTCAATCAGCTTGATTGAAATACATGATTTTTACAGTCTGTAGATAATAAAGTGTACCATTTTCCTATGCAGGAGCACTGAAACTAAAGGCTGGAGAACAGACGAAGGACTTTTCAAAATCCTTGTCGGGCTCTGACTGTCGTGCATCAAAATGCGATGCAATACAGGAAGAAACTCTGTTAAACCCTGTTCAAGTATTTTTGAAAACCTCACCCACATTTTTATAGTGTTAGTTTATATTACTTCAGTTTTCCTAAAAACTTAAAACAACTTTTTGGTGATTACACAAGTTTCAGGACATCATGACCTATGAAATGAACTATTGAACCTCCTTTGTTGTTAAATATTGCCTTTAAAAATTTTTAAAATGTCATGTTGGAATCTGCCTTTCAAGTTTCCCAGCCTTCTCTAAATATGGTTCTACCATGCTTATTGTGACAATAAGGCATACACTTATTCAGTCAGGACCCTTGGGTGGTTTTCTTGAACTGCTGGAACTGCCAACGTGACAGACTGGCATTTCTCTGTTCTTCAAAGTCTATGTTCTGAAAAAAAGAGTTGGATTTGGTTTACAGGAGGCAGAACTGTGCCCATTCCAACCTATTAAAGTTAATAGAACAGGTAATGAGAAAAGTAGAGAAGAACTTGGCCCAGAAACTGTTTCAAGAAGGCAGAATCATAGAATCATTAAGATTGGAGAAGACCTTTAAGACATAAAAGTCCAACCATCAATCTAGCACCACCACAATATTGACCATTAAACCATGTCCTTAAGTGCCATATCCATTCATTTTTGAACACTTCCATGGATGGTGACTCCACCACTTCCCTGTTCCAACGCTTTACAGCCCTTTTTGCAAAAAATTTTTTCCTAATATCCTTCCCTGTTGCAAATTGAGGCCATGTCTTCTTGTCCTGTCACTAGTTGCTTCAGTGAAGAGAACGACACACACCTTTCAGGTACTTGTGGAGAGCAACAAGGTTTTCCCTGAGTCTCCTCTCCTCCAGGCTGAACAGCCCCAGCTCCCTCAGCCCCTCCTCATGAGACTTGTCCTTCAGCCCCCTCTCCAGTTTTGTTGTCCCGCTCTGGACTCGCTCCAGTACCTCTGCGAGGGGCCCAGAAGTGAACACAGGAGTGGAGTCTCAGCAGTGCCAAATACAGGGGCACAGTCAGTGCCCTGGTCCTGCTGGACACACTATTTCTGTCACAGGCCAGGACACCACTGGCCTTTTGGCCAGCTGGGCATGCACTAGCTCACTGTTAGCCATCTGTCAACCGGCACTAGCAGGTCCTTTTCCCCCAGTGGTTTCCATCCACTTATCCCCCAGCCCCGTGGACTTGTGCTGGTCTAAGCTGCATAGCAGTTCACTGACCATTCCCTGCTGGATTGTGGAGGCTTCATTCTGCTCTCTGTCTCTGTCTTGCAGCTCGGGGGGCTGGGTACCTTGATGACAAGAAGTCTTATTATTCTATGCTGATGTTACTACCTGAGGGCAAAGGTATTGTAACACTTTCAGGACAATGATTTTAAAAATCTCCAAGCATAAATTGGACATTCAGCTTCTTCATGACTAAGTAATTATGAATGAACATTATTAAAATTGTTGTTTGAAAGATCACCAATTTTATTTTGCAAGTTCTCCTCATTTCAATATGCCTCTCGAAAAGCCACCAGATCAGTTACATCTGCATCAGAGAATTTATAAATTGAGAAAATCATAGAAAGCTCTGCAGAGACATGCCTCCAGAAGCCTCCAGCAGCAGAATTTGACACCTTCCCAAGAGACAACTTTTTTGTTTTGCTTTTGTTTTCTCTATCTCCCCTTCCCTTCTCTCCATACCCGTGAGGATATTTGCTTCTGAGTAATTTTGAAAAGTCTGGATATCAGTTATTAAACATTTCTGATTGTTATCCTCTGAGAGATTTTCCAAGCTGCTGGCAGCCTGAAAGCCAGTCATTCAGCTTCACTGTTCAGCCTCAGCAAATAGCAAGTGACAGAGAGTATTTTCCAGCAATAAACTTTTGGGAGTCCAAACCTCTCGTAGCAAGGAGCCCACTGAGTTTAAGAAGGGCACAAAAGTAGGGAAATTGTGAGAACCAAGACAGCTTTTTGTTGCATGGCATAAAAAAGGGGTTGCAGATTGCTCATGTCTTGTTCTGTGGTGAATGGGAAAGCAGTCCCTTCCAGTCTGGAGTGGTAAAGGTGGTAAAGACAAGGGGTATCTACAAATCTGCCTGTGCTCCTCTTGGTTTGAGAGAAGGGCACAGGCAGAACCTGGGCATAAAGACATGCTCTCACAGCCCCATGCATTCAGGACTGTGAGATGATCCTGTTACAGGATTCATCCCTGCACTGCCCTCCCAGCTCCTCCAGGAACCCCAGTGGGATAGGAAGGGGAAGTCCTCTGAGGGACAACCTTACTGCTTGGAAAGAGAGGGCAGAGGCCAGTGGCCCAGCCCTGCTGCTTCTCACCTTCCTCCTTAGTGTGGGGGCCACGGACTTGCAGAACCTTCCCCACAGATCAGGATGTACAGTGCAGTGGATTTGTGGTGAGCTGGATGAGTGCACTGTACTGGGGTGACTCAGAGAACATGTCATCTGTGGCATGAAATACGTGTTTACTGAGAGACACTGCCCAAGACAGCATCCTTCTGGAGAGAGCTCACCAGTTTGGAAGGACACTCGCAGTGTGCTTGGGATGCCACACAAGAATGTGTTAAGATCCTCTGATGTTCATTTAAGCTGTGGCTTTCTATTGAAGTAATGAACAGTCAGGCTCTGGGTTTTATTAATTTTCTGGTGCAGAATACGACCACATGCATCATTCTATCCCCTCCTGCTCTTTTGGCAGGTGCTTCACAACCATCTGTTGTCTTAGACCCAGAGGACCCAGACCCCTTCATCAAAGGACAGCAGTGGGAAGCAGACAATCATATGCTCTTTTCATGACTCAGACATCAGCATGATGTCCATCCCACCACGGTTGTTAACAAAACAATTAACCAAGGCTGAAAAAAAATGATGGGATATAAAAGCATCAGCATGACCTTGTCATGAACTGGCTGCATCAGACCAATCTAGTTTCTTCCTCTGAAGGAATAAGACATCTGGAGAAAAAAGGGGAAAAAAGCAAAATTTTCTTGCTTGGAGTGTTTTGCACTCTCCACCCTGATTTCTTTTTGTGAAAAAAGTGAAATAATCTCCGTTGAACCACCATGCACAACCAGTTTTGGAGCCATGTGTAAGGAACAGTCATCTGTGTGTCATGCTGTCCAATGAAACAGCTATCTTCAAAAAGGAAATCCTAAGGTCTGATCTGTATCTTTTTCCATTTTCTATTTGGATCTTGGCATAGAGAGAACTCCTGTGAAATTTATTCACAAGATAGACAAGGGCAGGCAACAAATCTAAAATTATTTGCATAAAAAAGAGAGCGAGTACCAAAATGACATTAGACTCATTTTTATTTTTGATCATGTGTCGCTATTTGACCTTTCTGTGTTACATTCTTGCCTGACTGAATGCTTTCCTCTTTGTATCTGTGCTGTTCACTTCTGCCTCATAACACTTTTTCTTGCACAAGTTCCCTATATAACCTATAGCTGAGGACAAAAAGAAATCTACTTGATTTGTGGCAAAAGAGTTTTTGGATCAATATGAGTGAAGATTGTGGTGGAGAGATGGTGGGATCTTGTCTACTGGAAGCTCTGAAGAGCAGATGTGATGAACATCTGTCAGACTTGATCTCCCAGGGCTATATCAGTCCCACATTCCAATAGTTAAGAGAACATTAAGAGAACAGCTGTGGATCCAGCAGTTGAGCAAGGACATGTGTCTCTTGAAGTTGCAGAGCTATTGACTGTATTATGAAATCAAGAGCTAGATTTTATTGGAAAAGACAATATTTCCCATCTCTCCCTGCACAGAGGCAAACAAATCATGCTTCATCTGTGCTTTGGTCAAGGGGAAAAGCTTCTGCCATTAAAGTATGATTGTATTAATTTAAAACATCTTTACAGGTATGTTAATGTGTATACATGGCTCTAGGTATATTTCTAGTTGACATTTCAAGATAAATCAATAAAAGTGGAGATTTTGCACACCACACTGACCTTCTCAGGGCAGCTGTAGAGACAGAACAAATCAGCTTAGACAGTGTTTTCACTGGCTGAACTATTGCCAAAGCTTGTGCTGGGCTTCCTAGCAGTGGAGGACAATTCAAAGTGGTTGCCACAAGAAGGAGGGACATGTCTGGAGCAAAGAGACCTTATCATGCCTATTACAGGAGAGAAAAAGGGAAGGAGAAGGGATGGCAAGCAATTGTCCTCGTGTCTGTTACATTCCCATCCCTCCTGTCACATGCCTTCAGAGGTGGCAGACCCAGCACTGAAAAAGATGCACAATGGAGCCTTGACCACTTGGCTGCTGTCTTCACTTGACTGCTGCTCTCCATTACTTGTGTCCAGAGTCTGACTTGTCCCACTTTCTTTTTTGGTGAATTATGAATTATGGCAATTAAATCCTACTGGAACTTTTGTATGATCAGAGCCCAACTGCAGGCTACAATGCCAAGTGCTGGCTTTCTGAAAGCTCCCCATGGGACACCAAAACCAAATGCTGCAAATAGCATGATTCTCAGTGAGTGATGCCTGGCTGAGTAGCTTCCAAGTGCTGTATCACACTCTGAAGGAATGATGTTTCTGCACTGGGCTGTCAGCATCCTTGGATAGGAAATTCTGGAACAGCAGGTTTTGGCAACTTGTGTCCTAGGGAGTGGCAAGAGCTCTGCCACGCAGGACAGACACCACAGCTTTAACCTCACTGTAGAAATGAAGAATTCTTTGTTCCCTCTTGAGGAAAAGTCTGCGTGTCCAAATGCTTGCGGTGGCTCAGAAGAGAATAATCCAACTCACTCTCATTTTACTGCTTTTAATGGTAAACCATTCTCATGCTGCTATGACTGGTGGAGTATAAAACCCCACAGAACTGAATCATTACAGCAACACAAATAAGGCTGTGAAGACCATCTTTCATCTGTTCCATTAAGTTTATAGCACATGAAAGCAGCCTTTACATATGTAAATCCCTGTGTTGTTACAATTACAAAAGTTATTTTTATTTTGTGTGCCTTTATGGATCTAGTCATTATACTCCTTTAGTATTAATCTTCCCCTGTTTGCCAGAAAAATATTCAAAAAGCTTTTTAAAAATGAGAGCAAACTGGCTGAAGGAAAGGCCAATCTCATCTGTTAAAAATAATAAATAAATTAGAACTTAAAAATAATTAGAAATTGATAAAATAATAGTAATATTAAAATAATAATTATTAAAAATAATTTAGAAATAAAAAATTAGAACTTGAATGTCTCAAATACTATGCAATCCATTTTGATATCTGAAGATGCTTATTCATTAATTCAGAGCTAAGTTTTTCAAGTTTGTAGAAAACTTGGCAGCACACTAAAATAGTCTAATTTAACGGCATTTCATTCCTGGTCTGCCAGCTTGAAATTTAAAGAGGATGGCGTCTCCATGGCTGTGCCTACGGGTGACTGGGTGTCTCCAGGGACTTGCCAGCAGATGACACAAAATCCTCATGTCTGGAACTCGGCTCATCACTGAAGTTGGAGTTATGGGAGAACCATTCAGTGGCTGTCACTAGCTGGAGGTGCACCAAAGATGTTGAAATGAGGGTTTGCAGGAAATCATGTGGGATTTGGCCATCTTTCCCATTCACTGTAAGAGGAGCCATGGGGAAGGTGCTAATTGCTGTTTATGCAGCCTCTTGGTGAAGCAGTCCTGCAGGCTGAGTGCTCCTGATAGAGGCAGGGTAAGCCCAGCCTGAGTCAGCCAAGCACTGCATGCTTTCCCTCCCTTTGAGACCGCTCTGGGGCCTCTGCTCCTGCCTGGCCAGGTGGTGATTGCTGTGCACTGCTTGTCACCCACTGCTTTGGGTTTTGGAGCCCCACATGCTTGTCTCCCTCAGTCTGAGATTTTTCAAGCTGGGACTGGCAGGGACACCTGGAGGAAAAGCTGTACCCTGTGAGCCCTAGGAAGGGGAGCAAATTGCAGAGCTTTCTTCTGAAACAGCCATCATCTGCCCTTTCCTTTCACTCCGTGGTCCTTTGCATATGGACTGCAGGGGCTTATTGCCAAAAGGAAGGCACTTCTCACATCCACCACAGCTGCACACTCTTCTCCATTGTTCTTCTGGTATCAGCAAATGGAAAGGTTTAGAGAGATGACTGTGGCTGACCCAGCACACAAGCCAGCTTATTTTAGAGGGCTGCTATTAACTCTGTGGTTCAACACTGGCAGCCAGAAAGGGAGACAAAAAAATGAAGAGGATTATTTCCAAGAGAATTCCCAAGAGTGCATTCAATTAGAGATGTTGTTTTTTGACCTTTCACAGGCTTCATTAAAGCCCCTATCACTTTTCCAGAAAAAACAATTTTGGAAACAGATGGAAATAAATGAAAAATTTGTTCTTGCAATGCCACAATGCCTAAAATGAGCAGTCTTGAGTGATCTCTGCTGAGTACCAGTGTTCAATTAAAAGGATGCTTATGAAGTCTTCATACTGTGAAACACAAATACTTGCCTCCAACCTACTGGGAGCTGCCTCAGGAGAGAAAAAACATGCACTCTATTAATTCAGCTGGTATGAAGTTTAGCATGTAGGCTATAAAGTGACCTAGAAAGGGGAGTTTGTGGACACTGTTATTAATCACTCTGTGATGACACAAAGTGAGAGAAATGGGAAAGAATTATTCCTTAGAAACAACTTTAAAATACGAAGGAAAATGCCAAGAAAAAGTAGGAAATAGGTTAGGGAAAGACCTGAAAATTTATTTCAAGGATGTAAAATCTGAGAAGTTCTGGGGGAAAAAGACAGTTGTCAGATCAGTAGTGCAGGCTGGTACTCAGAAGAGCTCCTATTACTTACAAAACTGAATTACTCCTTAATAGGGACGTGATCCTGTGTTGGTTTTTAGCCCATGTGCAACTTTGTTTAAATCCCTTTTGGATCTAGCCTTGAGGGCCTTCTGATATCCGGAAGAGTTGTTTTCCAGCTCAGAGAGCTGGAATGCTTTTTTGGAAGCATTCTACATCCCACCTGTGCAATGCTGGCTGTTGTGGCTGTCACACATTGACAGCTGGGCAATGCTTCTCTGGGTATGTCATGACAAGCTGTCCCCACTGAAAATGACTGCAGCCCCTTTCTACATCTTCATTTTGAGATGAATATAACTAAACACTTTAGACCAGAGAATGTGTTTAGATTAGGTTCCTTTGACTAATTTTATCTCTATTCCTATCATATGCTTAATACCCTGTTTGTGGAATAAGCTGTGGCAGAAATAATTACGGTAGTTTTAACCAGCTTGCCTGACAAACTTCCTCTCAGCTCTTTGAAACATGAGAGTGAAAATGCTTACAATCATTTCAGCTAACTACTGAAGAGCTTTTGGATATCAGAGAAGGAGCAAAATGCAGTTGTTCTTGTGAAAATCAGTGTAATCAGACTGATATAAAGCCAGGTGACCTGCAGTCAGTGCTCACTGTAAGCTCAGAAGTTCAGCTCTCTGGAAAATATATGAATCAGTTTCCTTGTAATCCACTGCTTGCTTTATTTCTCTGCAAATATATTCTTTTGGAGACATTAGTGCCCATATGATGGAAGGCACAGCTAACATTATGACTAAACTGAGATTCATCTGGAATGAGAACAACTGTGGTTGTTTTATTATGCCAGCCTCAGTCTGTTTCTGTTGGGTGAGATGTGTTTACTGGTTCTGACACGACCAACATTACTTCACTAAAAAACTCTTGACATTTCAGCTGTGTATATTTCTAAATGTCGGTTCTAAATAAATAATAAGCCCAAACCATGTTTTCCTATGGAAAAAGATCTTCTTAAAGATTGTATTTTTAAGGATCTTCACTTTATTTAATGTGTGAACACTTGAAAATTCCCTGACCTATGACTTTGTGTACTTTACAAATATTTCTTAAGTAAATTTTAGTAAGCACAAGAGTTTAGAGTTGATCTGAGCACCTTCTTTTACTGCTTATATGAAGCCAGTCACACCAAATGGAAACACACTCAACTCTGTGTAAAACATCCAAATCTTACTGAAGGACAATGACAGGAAAGAGGGAAGGAGGAATATTTGAGCCTGCTTGGCCAATGACAATGTCAAGCAAAGTTTTAAAGTTTGTAATAATTTCCTGCTGTTTCTAAATGTCTCCCTGTAAAGTGTGTTTTAAAAGGAAAAAAAAAAACCCAACAATAACAATATAAGTTTATAGCTGACAGCATCAGTGAAATCTGCTCCTCTGCAGATGCCACAGGCATGCACTCCCTTCCTCAGCTCTGCAAGTACCCAGACATTTTTCTGCGTCTTTTATCTGACCTCATGATGCTGACAAGGGCTGCTCAGGCATATGGTGTGCTACAGCTGGAGGTGCTCTCTGTTGCATCTCCAACTAAATTAGTAGAATTATACAATGGTTTGGGTTGGAAGAAACCTTAGTGATCATCTAGTTTCAACCCCCGTGACATGGGCAGGGGCACCTTCTATTAGACCAGGCTGCTTAGAGCCACATCCAACTTGACCTTGAGCACTTCCAGGGATGGGGCATCCAAAAATCTCTCTGAGCAACCTGCTCCAGTGCCTCACCACCCTCACAGTGAAGAATTCCCAAGATCTTCCTCAACCACTCTGTCTCTGATCCTATGAGTTTACCCCAAGGAGAAAAATCTGCATCTGGGTAGAGCGGACCTAGAATAAGACCCTTGTTGTCCTCAATGGATCTATCCAGAGGCTTGACACTTCTCTTCAAAACTTTTTCCAGCATGTTCCTCGTTAGGCCTTTGTGTGTCAGAAACCATCCAGCAGACAGGAAATATGAAGATAATCATTAAAAGATGTACCCAAGGCCTTAGAGGAAAGCCAGGTCAGTATTAAAATTTAGACAACCAAGCAACTTCCTACTCCATCCCCATTTCTTTTCAGAACAATATATGTTGCAGTTTAGAAGGGACTAGCCATTACAGATCAAGAAAAGGAAGTTGTTTATTGGTAGATGAAATTCACAATTGAAATTGTGAGAAGATGGAAGGAAGGAACAGAAGTTGTCTCTGGTGAGATCAAATGCCCCTCAGCTGCAGTGGGTTCCCAGTGAAGTAGACAATGTAGCCTTGCCCACAGCTGAAGGTACTTGCAGTGATGTTCACTTCTGCAGGCTTCAGAATCCACCAGCCCAATCTTTTCTCCTCGAGGAAAGACTGCATAGCCAGCAGAGATGCAAAGCTATTTAAAGAAACACTGTGAAAAATGAGGAAAACATTTATTCCATGCATCTAACCATTCAGCCTCTTCTGTTTACATTAACCAGGACTTTGGGGAAATATGTAAAAATGGGGATTTATAGCTGCATTAAGTCCAACAGTGTATCAGTGAGCACCATAAATACTTCATACCAGTGTTCCTCTGATTGTTCCCTGTAATCCAGAAGCTTTGGGACAATCACTGCATTTCAGTTTTTCAAAGAAATGACAGGTTACATGAAAATGATATTATAGTTTTTATTATACTAGTACTGCTTGCTGTTGATTCACTTAGTAACACTTGTCTTGAACTGAAACAGATGGAATTAGCACAAATGTGGTGCTGTTAAGGTTCAGCATTTGGCAAACTAAGGTGGTTTGTTGCTAGGAGAGCAATTTCTAACAGCACATTTTTAAAACAAAAATTAATGTTTTACCCTTCACATGTTGATATCCAATGTCATGTGCCTCTAGTAATCCACTTCTTTCCTTGCAGCAAAATATTCCACTTCCAGAGTCCAAACTTTCCTGTCTGCTTAGGAGCTATGAGAGTACAGCACACAGGAAAAAGTGATGCTCATGCAGAAACAAGCCATTCTTCAATGTTAAGGCTGGAAATTGGTTATCTTCATGCTGAAATACCTCTGCAAAAACCAGCATCCTTTGTTAATGAGGAATCCAAGCTTCATAGCTCTGATCCAGGGGTGTCTTGTTGGGATAACTTTTGGCCTATAATTGAATGTGTCCTACAAAAAATACCTGTGATGAGAACTGGAAGAAGTAATGTTTCTCTACCGTGGCAACAACCATTTGGAAAACAACCATGAAAAATTAACATATGAAATCTGATTGTGCTCTCCAGGACAGAGATCAATTAATCTGCTGACAGGACATGATGAAGGCAGAAAAGTGCTTACTATGTACCAGATGGGCTGAGAAGAAAACAGGTTAAGTGGACATACCCATGCATGGATTTAGCTCAGAAACCAGAGATCTGACTCCAGTACTGCTACCAAAGCCATGCAGCACTGAGAAAGTGTGAGTTCTGCAACAGGCACCTTAAACAAGAGTGCTTTGTGATCAATGACTGACACTAGCAGGCAAAGCTAGCCACTGAAACGCTTTTGGAAACAAACCTGTCAGCAAATTAAAGATGGGGAAAAACCCATAACGCCCATGCAATAATGCCCAAGGAGCAGTACAGGCTTCAGAGCTGAACTGGTCATGGTGGTGGGAGTGCTGGCAGGTTGCTGGGGCTGGCTTTTCCCCCCTGCACACTCCTGTGCCAGAGCACCTCAGCTGCTAGCAGATTTAAACAGGAGGCAACCTACTGCTGCCCCTCAAAGTGAGTCCCCTATCTCTGTTTCTCTGGGAGTAATAAAAGACAGCTGTTCAGATGGAGAACTCCTAAAAAGCCTGCTTGCTGGAGCTGGCAAAACCAGGGCCCAGGGGTTTGGTCCAACTCTGCCTTGCATGGGGCAGCTCCAGCCTGCAGTGCCAATGCTGTACAAGCAAAGAACAAACTCATGGTTTTAACATGAGGACACTTACTCATCAAAGTGGAACAGGGCAGGCATGGAAAAGCCTTGTTGCCAGAAGTGTTTTCTGCTCCTGGTCTGCAGGATGGCTGGCACCTTCAAACTGAGGCACCAGCTCAGGGATCCAGCCACACAAGCCTAAAGGACATCAACATGTCACACCAGAAACATCCACCCTATCAATTGCACAAGTTCTGCATGGGGCAGGAGCAGAATCATGTCTGCCTTGTACTGCCAGGCTTGTGTGTGATGCTGCCCATAAAATGCCTTGCCAAGTGACACAGCTGGTTAAGCTGCTTTCCACACTCCCTCTTCTCCTCAACTCCTAGTTTGTCTCTCTGTCCTTTGAAGTCCTGGGGGCTTGAACAGCATTGAGTGTCAGCATGCACCTGTCAGCTCAGCCAGCACCTTTTATCTCATCTTTTATCTCAGAGCCTCCAGAGCAACCTCCTTGCTCTGAAACTGTGGGAGTTTACAACGCAAAAATCTTGCCTGGTCCTCAGACCCTACAGGGATATCTCTGTTACTCTGTTATTATACAAAAGGATCAGAAGGAAAAATAAAATTTAGGCACCTGCACAAGCCTAATTAACCTGGTAGACATGCTGCAGGTCTCTGAAGGTCTGTGTCACGCAGTCACCTCTCAGTGTGCAATCATTGTGGTTGAGTTCAGTGTACCTGAGCAAACCATCAGCAGGTCTCAGCACTGAGATTGCCAGGGCCTGATTAAACAAAGAAATTTGCAGAGTCCTTTAAAAAAAAAGTTGTCTTGCCCAGCAAAATACAGTGCTAGGCCACTGGGACAGGAGCAGTAACCAGCATACCCCAGACTAAAAGCAGCAACATGATCAGCAGCACACCAGCCCACCATGAAAGCTGCGGGTGCTTTGTGGCCTCTGATGGCAGAGGGGACCCCTGTGCTCAGCTCTGCCGACCATGCCATGCCTCAGCACTGCCCCAGCTGCCTTCCGGAGGGCTTTTGGTGCTAGGCAACCCCAAGCTTGACACAGACCTGCTTCTCATTTTGCCAACCCAGAGCAGGGTGGAGCATAGCTTGGCAGCTAACCCTGCATGTGAAATTACCTTTTCTGCTCTGATAAGTTGCTTCAAGCTGAATTAATTTTTTTCCTTTCTGTGAGGAATTCTCAGTTTTAAAAATCATCTCAGGGCAAGCAAACCCCACAAGGGAATGGGCTTGATGTATAAGCACATTGACATCAACACACAGTCATATATGCCTTTGTACTTGGCAGCTGTTCTCTGAGACAGTATCCAGCATGTCACAAATTTTGTGAAAGGAAGTTGGCTCCATTTTGCCAAAATGTCTTTCTTTTCTGTCCTGAAGTGGCAGAATTTGAGGCTGTGACACAGCAGACCACTTAATCACTTCCCTGACTTGAAGTACATTTGTAATGGCTCTGCTGAGCTGAAACTGTTTTCTGCACTTGGGAAGGCTCCTGGCCTTCCTTGGGCTGCTGCTTGCTTAACAGCACGAGTCTCCTGTGCTGTGGAACTGTGCCTGTGTTACTCAGTCAGACTGAAAAATGAAAGCAATTAAAAATCTGCTCAGAGTGACATCTGTTTGGCTGAGCTAGCTCTGCAGGCAGGGCCACTGGCCACGGCAGGACCAGTGCCCAGCTAGCACTGCATGCCCTGGCTGGGGCTGTGCACCAGGCAGAGAGGGAGATGGCATCTGTACCACTAGGAAAGAGTGTGGGGAAAATTTGGCATTATGGGGAGGCAGGGGAAGGAAAAGCCATATGGACCTCTGCAGGAGGATAAGGTGGTGCCTGGAGGCGATGAGGAGAGAAGTAGAAGAAAGTCACAAATGAGACACTGTGGGAGAAGAGAGAGGGAGAGGAAGAGGGAGGTCAATTTGACAGGCAATATAAATACCCCTTCTTTTCCTATCCAATTACTGGCTGCTTCTACGGTCCAAAATTAACTACTGTAGTCCATAACAATTACAAGCCTCATTAAAGCCGTGGAAGAATGAGCTGTCAGACTGAAGAGCTGTCAAGCTCTCTGGTCTAAGGAAAAGAATTGGGGGCCCAGGCTGGTGCAAGCCATACCGCAGGCAGCCTCAGCCAACAGGCAGAGATTTTCTTTGGAAACAGGCTTGGGGTGTGTATTGGAAAGGCAAAGGCAGGGGGATTTGTGCCCAATGTGGGTGGCAGCTTGAGTTTGACAAGCTGCCATGCTAGCAAGTTTGGGAACAGCTGAGTTGGAAGGCACTTCTGCTACTCCTGCCTCTTTGGGAAATGGGGCTGCCATCCTTCCCTAGGAGTCCATGATGGGGTCATGTCAGAGATCTTCCATTTCTATAACTGGTTCTTGTCCTAAGGGAATCTGTCCTCCAAGTGACTTCCTTCGGTCGCTTCAGCTGGACAGTGTCACTGGCCGTGCAATGCAATGCCCTTCAGATGCATTCTTTCATTCATTTGTTCATCCATTCAGATGTGTTTCAGCCTAGAGGAATATAGATTTTATGTACCTTGGGGTGTGGAGGGGAAGGCAGGACTGATCACATATGCTATGCCAAGTCTAGCTGTCATGTACAATACATGGTTCTGCATGTTGGCATGAACATGGTTGCTTCAGGCAGTCCCACATCAGCCAGAATTCAGCCCCATGGCTTGTGCCTGCCAGATAAGAAACTCAACAGTGTGTACTCAACACAATATCTCTGATCACCCATGGTGCAAAGGTCTCCTCGCAACCAGATTGCAAGTCACCTGTTCCATCTCCTCCGTCTTCCCAGCATTTGCCCTGCTTATATTTCCTCTTTTCTGGGAGATGAAATGAGATTTGAAGACTATTTAATGCTTAAAAAATTCATGCAGCCGTGTTCTACTTAACAGAAAATTTTACATGGAAAATGTGTTGTTTTTTCCATTATGTTAACTTCTCACAGCTTTGCCTGCCAGTGGCAGCTCCATGCTTTCAAGCTACTGATGAGCCTCAGCATCTGTTCTTCTGGGCATCCAGACCATTTGCAGATTCTCAAAAGCAAAAGCCATGACATACTCTTTTTAGAAATGAATGGATGTCTTCCAGGGTTGGAGTCAATTAGTGAAACAGGCCCTCGATGTATTTCTGATATAATGTTGCAAGAGGAATAGGTTAACAGCTTGTCCATTCACTCTAAGGCTACTCTCCCTTCTTCTGTTCTAACACCACCAGAATTCCCCCAGACACTGGGAAGGGGTTGGAGAAGTCAGTCTTTCTAGTACGCAACATGTTGAAAAAATAGTTCTGGGAAGTGCTGACAGCCTAGATGCTCTTTAGACCTGCATTAGAATAAGGTCTTATGACTTGAAAACAAATCAAACTTTTAACAAGGCAAAACTGCAAGCAAAATCTCTGCATAAAATCCTGATGGCATTTTCCAGCTAGCAAAACTAGCTGGAAAACTGCAGTATACATTTTATAGCTGAAAGGAAAGTATTAAACAGCTGTATGGGAATGAAGCCAAAGTTTTGTGACAAAGATTGTCACTCTTTCACTGTCCAGCCAAGCTTTACCCATGGAGCTCTTTGACACTATTGCTTTTAGTCTTCAGCAAACCTCACACAGAAAGAGCCCACCTTATCCATTGCTGTTAATATCCAGACAGACAGGAGAGTCCGCACGGAGAGATTATTTTTTGCTAATCCCCTCGAAATGAAGGCTCAGAATTTCTCCTGGACAGCAGAATTGAAGGTTGTACCAAGCAATGCACAGAGCTCTGCACTTTCATCACTGCTGAGGTGTTGTTGGACATGTAATTTTTCTCCTACTGCCAAGTCTGGGAAAGAGGCAGTATGATGCCTAAATGTGAGAAGTAGCTTTCAGTGACTGCAAAGTTTTCACTGCACTATTTGCTGTAGCAGTTTTGACTGTTCATTCAGAGCCATAGTCACTTCAGGGGTACAAGAAACTGGAAACTAGTGTGACAGGAATGGAGATATAATGTTAAGGTCAGAGTCTGTTTCCCATCCCTGTCTAGATCCTTCTTGAGAAAGTCAAGGAAAGAGAAATGGCAAGGCAGCATAAGACTGTGTAAATCTGCTCATCCCTGCTGGTGCAGTGTCAGTGTGCACGTGGCATCAGCCAGTCAAGCCCTACCTCAATGTGCCTCAAAATGGGAAGTGGACAGGAATAAGTCAAAGCACTTCTCAGTGTATGTATCTCTTGGTCTGGGTGCAAGTCCATTAATCAAGCTCCTTTTTGATCTTTTTTTCCCATTTCATCAAGTTGGTCTTCCAAAGACAGTTTGTCTCTTTCCATTTTCCCCCTTTTAATCGTGGGAGTGACAACAGCACTAAGATGGATGTGTTTACAGCCTAGAGCTGGGCTGGTGTCTCAAATTTCTCTGTGCTGCAGACAATTGCATGACTTCACCCACTGGTCACACAGCAGCAGAAGGCCAAGGGGCTGCCAGCCAGCAATGTCCAGCAGCGTGCAGGAGTGGCTGATCCCAGCTCACTGGCACCTGAAGAGATGAAATGCAGCAAGGGATACAGAGGCAGCATACCTCTGGCAAGAGGAAAACCACAGGGAGCAGGCTGGGGATGGACTGTGCCTGTGTGTGTCTCCAGCCTCCAGCTCATGCATCTAGAGAGACTGAGCAGGCTTGGATGCATGGGGGTGAATTTGCAGCATACCTGGCTAACCACAGTCTGGCACATGTGTACACTCACAGGGAGTGTCACACCCTGCCCCAGGGCACTTTAATGTGGAGTTAAGTCTTGCTCCTGACTCTGCAGGACAGCCCTATCAATTATTTCTGATGTCTGAGACAAAGAGAGGGAAAAAAGCCCCCTTCTGAACAGACCACTGTGGGCCCAGCTTGGTGAGCATCAGTATCACAGCCTTGCTTTCTCCAGGTTTGAAATTTAGACATGGCAGAAAGGTAACTCCTGCTGTTTTACAGACTGTTCTGTTGCCACTCTGGAGAAAGGTGAAATGCCCATCTTCATTTTAACTTAATTAATTCTCTGCTGTTACATGGGCTGAGGACATTGACAGTACCTGATCTTGGCTTCTGCTTTCCTGAGGCATATAATGAATTTCTGGCTTCTGGCTTTAACTGCTGAAGGTCTGAAATTTGCTGTAAGGTGTTGTGGCTACCAGCATTCAGTATGTGGGGTCTGCCACCCATCCCAGCACACAGCCCAGACCTGGTCACCAGCCAGTCCCAAGGACAGGACCCAAAAGCCCAAGTTTTTCCTGACCCAACATTGCTTCCTGAACCAGAGGGGTTTTCACCATTTCAGATCAAGTTGACTATTGCCATCCCAGTTTGGGAAAAATAAGACAATTTTGTAAAGGGCACTGTTTTTCTCCCACCTCTTTCTTTAGAAATGTCCTCTAAAGCAATTTCACATTTCAAGTAGTTTAGGAATGCTCAGATTTCATCTCTGTTTTCAGAGTCTTCTGCCACACTCAGGGAATATGGTGAAGGTTGCTTTGCAACGAGCCAAACTCAGAAAACTGAGGCAGGGATTTTTGCTGCCTCCAATAAATTTCCCCATCCCAAATTTCCCTATGGCAATTTCCCTATTTCCCCATGCTGACCTACATATTTCTAAGAACGAATAGAGAATTTCTTCCTTATGAGGCATGATCTTGAGACAATTTTTTTACTTGACTTCTTGCTGGTGATTTTGTGATCAGATATGTGGACTGGTTGTGTGTTTTCACTGCCTTCATTTAGTATGAATTGCCACCTCAGGAGCACACTACTCAAGAGCTGGGCCCATAACTAACTTTCTGAATCTTTTTCTCTTCTGAAGAAGAGTTGGAACTCTTGCAGTGCCTACTTCTTGGACAGTCGCAGGCCAAATGCACATTATAATGGATGTCACACAAATGCAGAAAATAAACTGTATCATATTAGCAAATGGCTCAATGTGTACTCTTTCCAATACTAGTTCTAAGGCTGAATGTGGTGTGTGAAAATGTGAAACAACCGCAGAGAACAGAAACCAAAACTCCCTGTAGATGTATGCTAGTCAAAAGGGCAGATCTGAGATGCAGCTTTGAACACCCTTCTCTCTCAGCTTCTGTTACAAGAACAATACTTTTAATGATAGGAGAAACCCCTGATTTCACCTGATAAACTTCATCCTTTGTCCTGGGGATTTAAAGTGGTCACAGCTTGCATGGTAGAAGGAGATTCTAACAGGTATTATGAAAGAGATTTTTTCCTACTCTGTTGTTTCCTTACAGAAAAGCTGTTGCAAATGGGTAATAAAGGAAAACTGAAACGTTGCACAAGTAGGTGGAAAAATGAATGGAAGGGAAGGAGGTGCCTGGAGTCAAAGAGCTACAGGGCTGCATGGTTTTTCATAGATCTTTCCTCCACCATTGTGCAGAACCATCAGCTCCACTCCCACCACTTTTAGGGCAGCTAAAAGTGTTTATAAGCCATTTTGGTACTAGGGAATATAGAACTCACACAGAGAAGAGGTCAAATCCCAGCACGAAAATCCTTGATAACACACTGTGATTAAAGTAGGCATCTATATTAAAATTTACCTAATTCCAAATTGTTGTACATGTCAACAAATTATAGACACCCTGCTGATAATGTCTCTCCGGTGCCCCTGTAACAAATTGTAATTTGTAATTCAAAAGAGCACTGTCATTTCCAATCTGATCTCCTCCAAGTTTCCTTTTCATCTCAGAGCATAAAATGATAAGTATTTAAATTTGGGAGAGCTGAGGGTCTTTTTTGGGGTGAACTTTCTCATCTTTGCTTTAGATACCCAAATCATAATTGCTTTGCAAATGGAGCTTTTTACATCATTAAAATAAGTGGGATTCATAACATAATGAGCTAAACAATGCTGTTTCTAGTGGGAATGCCACAAAAATGAGAGGTGATTCTCAATATTTTGAGGTTCAGATGAGCCAGGCAAACAACAGTCCTAGCAGCAAAGAATTTGCCTGCTGTGTCTTTGCATCCTGTAATTACAACTCTTCCCAGGGACCTTTCCGTGGAAAAGTCTGGTGTCCACACCCCAGCCTCTGCTTTTGGGGAAGGGGCTGATGGGACTGAAGTATGGGGAGTATGTTTTCCCCAGAGTTTCTGGGGAAGGGGGAGACAGCTTCATTCACCTCAGCTGAGCCAGGCATCTCCAAAGCAATTGGTGGCAACCTTCATGCTGCAATGGCTGCCCTATTTCTGGTACTCAGGTCACCTTGCTCAGCTAATCTTATGTATCTCTGTTCTCTTTTATGGAATCATCATTCAATTATAGCACACCCTAAGTTGGAAGGGGCCCACAAGGGTCACTTATTGAGTCCAGCTCCTGGTCCTGCACAGGCCAACCCCAAGAATCACACTGTTCCTGAAAGCTTCTTGAAAAGCTTCTTGAACTCTGTCAGTTTTAGTGCTATAACCATGTCCCTGGGGAGCCTATTCCAGTGCCCAGCCACCTTCTGGGTGAAGAAACTTTTCCTAACCCACCCTGACAGAGTTTCATATCATTCCTTCAGGTCTTACAGCTGGTGGCCAGAGAGAAGGAGACCTACCCCCTGTTTCCCTTTGTGAGGAAGCTGCAGACTGGTATGAATTTTCCCTTCAATCTCCTCTTTTCTAGGCTGAATAAACCAAGGTCTATGTAGATGTTCCCATGGAAATCTAATTTCCTGACTTAGGAGAACAAAAATGGAAGCCAGATTTAAACTTTTCTGAAATTTACTCTGTCATTATATTTAGTTCTGCATTAGCTTTGCAAAAACTCAGCTAAATCTGCAATTACACCCCACGGCCCCTTCAAGGACAAGAAACCAAACCAGAATTTTAAATTAGCCTTTGAAATTTCTGCCTCCTTCAAGTATTTGGCAGGGCTAGGTCTTGGGAAATGTACCAGTCTCCCAGTGCAGGACCACTCATTTGTTACCACCTTCTCCTCTAGAATTGTGGAAGGTTTAAAATGATCAGGGAAGTCCATCAATATATTTTTTTCCCTCAGCATTAATTTCCTGTTCTCTTTTAATGTGAAAAGTTACCTGAACAAAGCACAGTGAATGATTTGCCTGGTGTGCCTTCCCACGTTATTGTAAAGTATAATCAGATCAGAAGCTATTCAGGGTGGATTAATACCAAGCAAAAACTAAGGTTTACTGTGGAGAGCATCCAATAGAAATTTCCTTTTTCTCACCACAATTTTATATGGGATTAAAATCATATTCATCAGCAGTTTTGCAAATATTTTTCACTGACATTGCAACTGATGTTTTCTCTTACTATTTTAAACAGCTTGATCAATTACCAAGCACAGTAAGTTTCCAGTAATTCCATCTGTGTTATAAGAAGGAAGGTGTTTTATTAAGGTTTGGAAATTTCTGTTTACCACAGACATATGTTCAACAAAGCCCTTCCAAGAGTTTTGGAGCCACAGTTGTTAATTTTCTTCTTCCTTGGAAGGATGCCTGGTCATAACTGAGGTTCTTTTGCTTGTTGCACTGTTGTTCCATGTAAGAACTAACACTGTTTGTATAGTTTTGTGAAAAATGAAAGTTTGGAAAGGAATGGAAGGAGAGTGAGGTGGTGAGCAGGAGCAGGGCATCCACTGCAAGGAAAGGCAGAAAGCTCAGCTACTTTTTTGTGCAAAGATGTGTTGGTCCTTCCCCTGTAGAGCTTGTTTCTAAGCATCTGAAGCAGTCTGTTTGGGACTGTTGCTTCTCAGTGGCCACATGGATAAAATGTGAGAGTGTGTGACACTATTTCCACTTACCAGCAGCAGCAGCAGACAGATGCCTGGTTTCACTTCTGCTGCCCAGACGGAGGGGTGGGAGCAGGTTTACCCTCCTTCTCTGTGCGTCAGGCTATCTGGTTAAGGCTCTTACACTGGGCATCTGAAGGTGTCCAGCTGCCCTCCTGTCTTCTAGCTTGTGTAAGATGATACAGCTGGGACAGGCTTCAGGACAACTTCAGTGTGAGACCAAGTTTATGACAGCAGGTTTGAATGCATGCTGGGCTTCTGGCTCCCCACCACATTCTCCTGGATGTTGAAATATTGATGGGGAAACCAATCTTATGAGCTGAAAGAAAGAGATAATGAGCTACAAAACTGCTGATTGTTGTAAGGACTCATCCTCCTCTGGTGGATTTGAGTTTCTCCCACTTACTTGCAGATATAAGTTTTCTAAAGTCAAAATGACTGCAGTCCAGTATTTCACTTGTTTGATGAAATGGAAATAAACACCTCACAGCCAGTAGCTCTTTCCAAGATTCATTCTGCTATTATTGTCCTTTCCCGTTCAGAAGGGTGAAGTCTTGTGACATAAATGCTGTTTTTCCTTAAATATCCAATCTATACTTGCTTCCCAAGTCACAATACTTTCCAAAATTTACATGCTATCCCCTATTTTTTTTCCTTTTGTTTTTCATCTTATTTTTTGCTTTCCTTTTTCCATTTTTTTTCTTTTTCTTTTTTTCACAGCATCAGTAAAATGTTCCTTTGATTGATAGCAGAACTCAGACTCCATCAAGGTTCAAGCCACAAATTCCCTGTGGCAGCCAAAACCACTGAGTAAGGGAGCCCAGCTTGGAAGGATTTAAGGGAGAGTGGTTCTGGGAACTCAGATTTGGGATGCCTGGAAGATGCTGGGAATGCAATCCAACTCAGTTTAGGGCTTTCAAGATGTCATGAATTGTACTTCAGAGGAAGAAAGCTGGACTGTCATTGACTCTTGTAGGCAGGTGGGTAAAAACAATGAAATTGTTTTACATATCATTCTGAGATGTAATCCTAATGCTAAGAAATCCCATTTTAGGGTCAGTTCAGAAAGTCTTTCATATCATTAAAACCCACCAGGTGGCTGCTTTTCCCAAAGAACCAAGGATGTCTCCCTGGCAGCTTTACCATGGTTCTGCTGGCTGCCAGACCATTCCACACCAATTTTCTCTGAAATTATACAGTGGTAGCCAGTGTGAGCAGAGAAACACCCATTTCTACAGTGAGTGAACATGTGGACCATGTCTGAAAAGAACAGGATGCAACACCGGTCTTTTCAGAGGGGTTGATGTGGTCAGAAGCAAACTGGAACAAAATGGGGCTGTTGAAGACCGTAAGTACCTCCAGCTGTCACTGCTGACACAGCTGCTGGAGGGAAGAAAAGTCCTTATGACTTGAGGGCAAAACCTCCCTCACACGTACCTTGTGCATGGGGTGGGAGGCCACACGCGTGGTGGGTGGTGGTCCTTCTGAAGCTGGCCTTTGTGGAAGCAGCCAGCACCAGCCTGGCCATCAGAGCCATGCCATGGGCAAGCCCCTGTCTCCAGCCTTCCCCACATCTTGACAGGGAGCTGCCACTGCACAGAGTCCTCACTCCCCTGTACGGCTCGGCGCAAAAAGAAGAGTTGGGGAATAGTTGGAACATTTGGGCTCTCTGGCATCCCAAGGATTTCCTTTCTAGCATTTGAAATGGCATTCACTTTTGAAAGATTTGTTATTTGAGAAAAAATAAAAACCATTTGGAAGCATTTTTAAAAGGTCAAAATCAAAATAAAGATTTGGAAAATAGACAATCCAGTCACTCAGTGTGAAATGTTCGTTTCCTTTGAAATGGTTATGTATAATTTTTTTCTTTTCTTCCAGGACTTCAACAT
This sequence comes from Passer domesticus, assembly GCF_036417665.1. NCBI lineage: Eukaryota > Metazoa > Chordata > Aves > Passeriformes > Passeridae > Passer > Passer domesticus. Next base: position 57,476,106 of record NC_087476.1, read on the forward strand.
TTCTTCTTTCCTGGTCAGAAAAGAATACCAGATCCTGACAGTCCTTATAGGGCTGGAGGAGCCTCTCCCACCCAGCCCTTGTGTGCACACATCCTTCATATCAGGAACGGGCCCTTGGACCATAAACCAGTTGAGCAATTTGCTTCCAAAAGGAAACCACCACCAGAGTAGAAAAAGATGCTGAGAACAAAAGTTATTGTTTAATGTCTTAAAGAAAATCAGTGCTGAAAATGGCTTCCACTGTATTCCATTTCATACAGCTTTGTCATTCGAATCCAAAGATTCTACCCTCTCTCTCTCTTCCACAAGCTTGACCTAAAACTTTTCTTTCTTTCAGTTACGTGTCACCTGAATTCCATCAATTTTACACTTCTTCTCTGACTTTGCTTGTCGGGGCCAGAGAGCAGGGACACATTTGTTAGCCACTTCCCAAAGCACAGCAGGCTGCTGCTCCCTGGTGCAGGCACTATACCAGTACAGATAATAAACAAAGGGGAACATGCCAACTCATACAAGAGTTAGAACTTTGAAGTTTTCTCTCTCTGTTTTTCTCATTGCAATTTTAATGGAGTTATTTAGAAGTTAATACGTTTCACCCTTGCTGCTCCCTAAATATCCTTGACTCAGCAGAAATGTAGAGCTGCTGAGCACAGTTAAAGCAAAGAGAAATTGATTGCCAAATGTAAGCAGAACATTGTTACTAATTTCTTGGTTTTCATCAATCCTCTCTGGTCAAGAAAAAAAATCAAATCACTGGAGTCTGAAACTGGTAACAAACCTTATGGCATTTGGATTCTGAAATAAATGAGAAAGCCTGTGTCTGCAATCATCCAGCAATTTGTCCTTTAGCCTAAACGTGTTTGTTGTCCTTGGCATTAAGTTTAAGACATCTCTGTTTCAAAAGTGATCCTCTGACAAGTGGGGATTTCTAAAGTATTGGTGGTGCCCTCACTCTGACCCTGTGGAGGCAACAGTCTGGGATATGTCTTGGTTTCACTGACCAGGCTGTTGGCAAATACAGGGTTAATTACCCTGCCTTTATCCTCACTGTGCATCTGATACACCAAACGTGTTGAAGACAAATATTTTGGTCCTACCACAGTGCAGGGTTCACAGTGATGCTCCCTGAGTGTTAGGGGTGCTGCCAGGAAGAATTTTGGCTTTGCAGAGCCCATGCATTCACCTTCGCTCCCTTGCCTAAATGTAGGTGCCTAAGGACAGGCACACTGTGGGGCTGGGGGGTAAAACACCAGGCCTACAGGTGACCCACAGCTTCCCATGCTCATGTCTAGGGACCACACAAGACTCTTCTGCACCTTAGGGAGAGCCTGTGTTTAGGCATCTGAGTCCTGCCTCTAGGAAGCAGCAGGCACCAACACTCAGGTGTTTGCCTAGAGCTACATCCCTCCCCCACTTCAGGGTGGGATGAGTCTTCCCACAAAACCTGTCAATTTCTTTTCTTTGACTGCACAGGAAATACACCCAGCTGTGCTGCAGGTGCTGGAGACACCCATGGCTATGTGGCAAAATTATTTGGAAATATTGGCTTCTTTGCAAGGAAATGTTTTAGCTATTTAAGGTGGGGAGAACAGAGGGAAATTATTTTGTTTGTTCTAAAATAAACATCAGGTTGACAAATTTCTTCAACACTGACTAGCATGCATTTCTTTCCCATTTTAGTTTTGAAGTCTGCTAAAAACCTTGTGACTCCACATTAATTCCTCACAGTGATGTTAAAGGCAAGCAGTGCTGCAGGCTGAAACCTCACCCAGCCAAAAATTATGGAAAGCCTCCTATGAACATCAGTAAGGGCAAGATTTTACCCCTAATTTTTGTGATCAAAATATTTCCACAGACTCTAGTTCTCCAGCATATGATTGTTAGCTGGACTAGATCGGGCGCCACAGCTAGAATTCAGACAAGTTGCTCTGAGCTCTTAAAGTGGGGCTGAAATACCCTCAAAGATCACATGCTTGCACAGGGATGCTACAAGGGGATTTCAAAGCAGTAAAGTGTTAAAAAGCTGCAGGAGGTTCTCAGGAGGAGAAGTGGTTCTGGAGGAGGTCAGAGGAGGGCAAGGTGCAGACATTTCTCTGAACTGCGTGAGACTGCAGCTTGAAACTCGGTGAAAGTTCGGGGCTGTGCTGCCTTTATCCAAACCAGATTTCCCAGATTCACTCTCTGTGTGCAGGATTAGATTTTAGTTATTATTTCCTAGCTTTCCTGTTGCTGTATGTAATTGTTCCAAGGAATGCTCAGCTATTTTCAAAACTCTGTGCTTAATAACTAAGGTGGATTTTTGAGGAGGCCATGGCTTTGTCTGGACCCGCATGCGGTGCAGCACAGTTGGAATACGTCTGGGAGTGGGTCAGTGCTGAGCACCCACCTCACACCACTCAGCTCTCCTCCAGCCTGGCTCAGATGCCCATGAAGGTGTGGCACATGCTCCAAGGACTCCCAGGGACCCTTCCCAGCCTCATTTTACCTGCCAGTCTGAGTTCCCTGAGGCCAGTCTGCAGTACAAATATTGCAGGTTGTGCATGGGGAAGGCAGATACCTAAAACACACTCTTCTGCTGCAACTGAATGCTGGTGCCATACAGCCCCAGGTTTCTGTAATGCAGGGAGAGCAGAGGAACCTCCCTCTTTGCTCCCACTACACACAGTGCCCCTGGGCACAGCCATGCTGCTCAGGAAGTGTCAGTGGCACCAGAAGTGAAATGAGCCTGCAGGGCTGGATGTGGCTGCTGTTAGGACATTAACTGTATCCAGCTCCAGTTATTTTTTCCACAAACCACAGCAAACCATACTGATCCAACCCCTCTGAAACATCTGTGAGTACAGAAACTAGTGTCTAGGAAGTGATTAACAAGTAGTTAAACATTAAGCTGTCATTGTTCAGAAAGGGAGAGGGAGAAAGCTCCTTTCTGGCAACCTTTCCCAGATCGATATTAACAAGCCTAACCAAAAAGGCAACAGCTCAGCTTGCACTCAGGTGCTGAGAGCTACCTGTGGGGATGTGAGTATCACCTGCCAGAATACTTGCAGTTCATCCAGCCTGTAAAAACATAAATCACCTAATCTCTGGACTGAGCTTGAAGGAAGTCAGTAGTTCAGGTTCATTTTAATTGTAATTTAGATGACTATTCCTGCCTGGAGGAGCAGGCACCAAAGAAGGAAGACACTGCAGTTCTGTTCTCTCTGTGATCACTGAGCCATCTCTACCCCTACAGGGATGACAGATGCAGTTAGTTCACTGGAAGATGGAGCTGTCATGCAAGAGCACAGCACTGCCCAAATGAAGCACTGTCAGCTCTTAGGGACAGGTTTGCCATCTTTGAGGGCAATTCTTGCAGTGCTTGGTGTTCTGCTTGCCCTCTGACTTCTGAAATCAAAGTAGCAGAAGTGTATCAGAGACATTGTATTTCTTGAGCTCAGCTGGTGCAATCTCATGGGAAACATTGTGAGAGCAAAATGCTCCAATTCAAGAATGTAAATTAAGAGAAGTGAGAATTAAAAAAAAAAAATTAAAAAATGTTTAACTTGCACAACTAGCTTTGGGGTGAAAAGTAGACTAGCACTTGGTGATATTGTGTGAGTTGCAATATTTAAATAGCACACCCTAAGGCTAAGGGCTATCTAAGCTCTTCTCTCTTTGCAATCTCTCTTCTAAATTAAGTGAGTATTTCATATCTGCTTGCAGTCTCCTTGTCCAGGAATGGATTCTCATCCCTGAAAAGTGTTCAGAATCTTTATTTTGAATGACCTGAAACATTTTCCAAGATCCATAAAGACATAGCTCTTCCATTTAAGTTGGAAATTTCTTAAATACAAACATTTCATGTTCTGATCCTGCAAATGCCCATAAATAAATCATACAATCATGAGATATGCTGATTTGGAAGGGAACCATCAGGATCACCGAGTCCAACTCCTGGCCCTGGGCATGACACCCCAAGAGTCACACCCTGTGCCTGAGAGCATTGTCCAAGAGCTTCTGGAACTCTGTCAGGCTGGTGCTGTCACCACTTCCCTGGGGAGCCTGTTCCAGTGCCCAACCACCCTCTGGGTGAAAAGATATTTTCCTGATAGCTATCCTAAACCTCTGACTCAGCTTCACGCTGTTTCCTCAAGTCCTCTCACTGGTCACAAGAGTGAAGAGATTGGTACCTGCCCTTCTGCTTCCCCTCGTGAGGATGTTGAAGACCACAATGAGGTCTCTCCTCAGTTTCCTCTTCTCCAAGCTGAACAAACCAAGTGACCTCAGCCACTCCTCATACAGCTTCCTCCTTTTTCCCTTCTTGAAAACCAGGACAATGTTCACCAGCTTCCAGTCAGCTGGAACCTCTGCAGATTCCCAAGACCACACAAAAATCACCTGTGGAAATTGCTCTTGTGTGTAAGTGTTTCAGATGGTTTGCTTATATATTTTTTGCTTATATATATATTTTTGGCAATGGTCAGCAAAATTCTGGTTATACTTAAACCTTGTGGATGGACAACTCTTGGCTGCAAATACAAGCAGTAAGAAAGTGGAAAGAATTGTAACATTTCTGCTATTAGTCAGACCCCTGAAGAGCAAAGAGCATCACAAAGAAGAAAAAAACACTGGAAATTAAATTAACCAAACTTTGCTGAAATTGCAATCTGTAGTTGCAGATGGAAAGAATATGACACGTTACCAGAAATGGCCAACCTTTCCAGGTTCATTGCAGTCAACCCTTCAGCAGATTTGTAACTTCAGTCTTCTTGTTTCCTGAAATGCAGCATGTCACTGCTCCAGGCTTCTGATCAGAGTAATGCCACTGTCCTGCTGGCTGGTGGCAAGTCCCCCCAGGCCTCCAGGATCCTGTAGGCAGCTGACTTCAAGGACATGCAAGTGTTTCCCGAGCAGCACCATGACCATAAGTGCAAAGTATGTGAAGAAGGAATCACAGATGTAAACAGTCAGCTCAGCTTGATGAAGGAATACAAACATTTTCCTTTGGCTCTCACTGGCTTCATAAAGCCAGCATTTCACCACCTCTCTGAACTTCTGTATCACTTTTGTGTCTTGCAATGCTGGATACAGCTCCACTATAAGCAGGGACTGTGTACAGTCATGCAGCTCACTTTTAAGGGAGCATGGGGACCTCACAAGGCAGAGCTTTGAAGGAAACATAGAGGGGTGGTGCAGGTCCCTTAAATTCCAGAAAACTCATGGCTACTGTTTGTGCACCAGTCACATGGATGTGTAGGAAAATGGATGAGCAGTTAAAGATTCAGGCTGACAGCACCATGGACTTTGGTCTTGCACCTCCACAGGGAGGAGGTGCCTGCCCAGAAAGGTCTTGGTGTAGGGCTGGGAGGTGAATTTAGCAGTGTGAATCAGACAAACAGCAGTTTCCTCTCTACTCATCCCTTGAAGTTTTAGTAGTAAGCAATTTACAGATTCACTGGGGTTTGCGGTTCAAGGTATTTTAGCTATTTTTTTAGTTGGTTTTTGCATCCCCCTGTTGCTCTTCTCAGCTCATGATGGGAGACAAAGCTCAAGTACTGAGGCTGAAGGCTCTTTACTCTGATCCAAATTTTGCTCTCAGGCCTGCCAGGATAAAATGAGTGACTAATTTAAGCATGAGCAAAATCAGGACTGTTCTCTTGTCCTTTCTGTCCAAGGGCAGCAGAGAAGGCCAGCAGCTCCCTGGGCTGTGTGAGCAGAAGCACAGCCCGCAGATTAAGGGAAGTGTCTGCTTTTTCCACTCAGCACTGGACAGACCATGTGCAGAATACCACATGGAATTTTGAAGTTTTTAACACTAGGAACACACCAATAAGCTGGAGAAATTGCCACTAGTATGGTCAGGACTAAAGCATTTGCCTTGTGAGTAGAAGCCGAGGGAACTGGGTTTGCTCAGCCTGCAGAAGAAGTTTCAGTGAGACCTGAGAGCAGCGCCCCATACCTTCTGGTCTAATTTGTGAAAGAAGGTATGGGTGACCAGGCTGGCTAGGGGACAGCTGGGGTCTGTGACATCAGTCTTACAGTTCCCAGCCATCTGACTTCCCTCCATGCTCATGCCATTCCATTACTGGACATCCTTAAGGGGCCTGGCCTGCCAGAGTGCTTGGGTATACTTGGCTCTCAGCAATGAACATGTTCCTCACCCTTGCTCTGAAGAAAACATCACATTTCAAAAGCGTTCATATAACTCAGCATTTCCTTGACAGAAGATGCTAAATTCAGAGCAAGTCTTTGTAAACACTGGATTCATAATGAGACTTTATAGAGATGGGGGTGCTGGGGCTCTTTTGGTGATTGCTGCACTCCATAGATTTCTAAAGGGCTTGTTATAGTACCTCAAAGTGCCAAACAGGGTGTTTAACGTGGGTCTGCATTTCAATAGCCTTCTAGCTTCAGCATCGTGTTTATGAAATGGAAAATGAGCTACAGTTGTAGAAACTACTTACTACAGCAAACTTACCTGTGACTTCCAGGAGGCAAGGGAGGCCTGGACCTGGAATAGGATGTTTCAATCACAGAGGAAAGTGATTTGGCTTGAAAAGCACAGCATTAGAGCTGCCCCATACCACTACTGTGTGCTGTACTGGCAGTACAGAGCAGACACGAACTATCCTGGCCAGCCATGGTCTGGCTGTAACGTAGATACCCACCTCAGAGTGTCCTGGCCCTGTTAGGGCTCTGCACTTTCCACTCTTGGCCCTTTCTCCTACTTCATATATTTGGGAGGACTATTTAAAACATGGATGAGGGAGTAGTGTTCTGGCAGTGGCATTAGCAGGAGCTGTGTACTTTGGAATGCCTTCTCAGCACAGGCTAAACAGTGAAACCACTGAAACCCCAAACCATGCTGAAGACTTTTCATTTCTTGATGGATTTTTATCCCTGACCCAAACATTTTGGAAATGGCAAGGCTGAGGAATGCAAAATTATTTTTCAGTGTAAAATATTAAGGACTTTTGCAATGTTCTTTAGGGAAAAAAATTCAGATGCTTCAGGGCTTTGAAAGGATTATTGGTGGGGGATGGGGTGGAAAGAGCAAATATTGACATATGAATAAGGTGTGGATTACAAAAAGGGGAAATATAAATTGGGTTAAATATTTTTTCTTATCTCCAGCTCACTGCACTTTTGTGCTCTTTCCAGCTCAGCAGGACTTTTAGCTTGCTCAGATGTTGCCTCAGAGACCCATAAAAAGTTCTACAGTCCAGAAAAAGCTCCATAAAATAAGTAAAACCTCCCAGTGTGAAGTTCTGCCTCCCTCCCTCAGCAATTAACTCTTCTTCCTCCCAATTTCATAGAAGTTGGCTTTCCACACAGTGGATGCCAAGTTTTGTGCTACTTCTTTTTCACACCAATCTCAAGAGAGGACAATGGATTTTTAATCATCCTTCCTTGGACTGTGGTGTGTTCTCATCTCCAAATCTTTCCTAGGACAGCTGCAGTCTGCTATGGGCCTGTCCCAATTTTACTGGCCATTGATGGCCATTCAAATCTCCTTGGTTTCAACTGTTTCTCCTGTGGGAATATGTCTTAACCATACCTAAATAACTTCCTTTTTCTTACTCCCATCTGTGCCACCAGCTTAGAGAGAAACTCTCTGGCATCTGGAAGCAAAGTTCTAGTGAAGGTCTTGGCATTGGCAGCTCTTTTGCCTTGTGTCAGGCACATAGAGAGGTTACAGTAAAGTAGGTTACAGTAAAGTCCATTGGTCTCAGGTAACTCCCACATCTCCCTGTGACAAAACCCCAGCACTGCCCTAGGTCACATCTCTCCTTCTTTGTTAATGGCAGACCTCCAAAAGGTCTCTTTTAACACCCACATTCACCTTCTTAATTTGTTTTGTTCCCCTTTTATTTTCTGGAGGATGATAAAGCATTTTTACCCTCCATTTCCTTTTCCTGCAGCTCTAGATTATTACTTAGTTACTTACTGTCTGAGCATGTTTGCTCAGAAACTCTGGAAGCACCTCACAGTTTGTTTCAAAGACCATTTGCAAGTGGAAAATATCAAGTGTTGGTAGTGGTGCCAACATTTATTATATGGAGTTTCCCCTGTAGCTGGTTCATATGAAGTATTCATCATACAGCATTGAAAAAAAGCATGTGATTGATTGACTGGCTGTTCTCAGGAACAGTAGAGTCTGTTCTGTAGCTGGCTCCCAGCCCCTCAACAGCTGGGTAACTTCTGCTAGCTTCATAGAGACAAACTGGAAAAGCAAACTCATGTGACTGAATGTGGCTACCTAAGCTCTGTACAAAAACAGACAGCTCCAGAATACAAGCCTAAGCAAGCAGGATGTATTCAGATGTGGATGCACCATTCCTTGAGTTCCTCCTGGAATTCAAGAATGGGTTAAGCTGTCCATGTCAACACAGACATCAACTAGACCATCCACACATCAAAGGGGAGCCAAATGTAAACGTGGCATTTCTCTGTTTGCTTCTCTGTGGGTCCGTTTCCTACCTAAGTGCAAGAACTGCAATTTATCTGAGGGTTGACTGTTTCTGTCAAACTATGCCTGTATATTCTGGCTGCATTATTTCCCATTAGATCTATTCGGATCTTGAAGGAGAACCACTTCCCAGTTCAACATCAAAACACAAAGGAACATAAGAGTAGCCAAATAAACATTTTTCATAAAATAGGGAAACACAGCAATAGTATGTGCGTAGAGAAAGCCACATTAGCTGTGTGACTAAAACAGATGCCTAGAATCAATAAGGAAGGGGGGAAATGGCAAACAGATCCTTACGTGGCACTGTACATTCTTTTAAAAATATTAATTCCTCTTTAATCATTTCTAGTCTCAAAGTAATGATCCTCTCAGGTGAAGCTCGACAGAGGCATCTCCACTGACCTCCAGTGTGAGTTTGTGGTCTGAGTTGCTCTGCTTTCCTGCCAGCACATGGGGGCAGAAACTACAACATGAAACCAAACAAAAGCATTCAATTTATTGCATCTGTAAACAGTTGTCCAATTTTATACACCAATTTAGATTCAAGATCTCTAAATGTTCTTCTGTGGAGGCTGACAACTGAAATGTAACTATAACTTGTCCCCACTCCAGTAATGAGTCAACTAATTACTAATTAATGTCCCTTTTTTGAATAGGAAACCTCAGCTTTTCAGAAGGCAGATTTTGCATTTTCAAGTGAAAAGGTCTTCTGCTGCAATATAGGAAAGGAGGTTTAGGGCGTTTATAGGAAGGGGATTAATCATCTGCTCTGAAGCCTCCAGCTCCAGAATGTCTCCTTGCAGCTGTTGGCAGCTGGCTAACCCACACCATCATGACCCAAATGAAGGAGGAAGTTGCAACTCCAGCTGTTAGTTGAGACCCTGGAAAGGACTACACACCCGTGTGTGAAATGCGTGGAGTCTGTACCAAAGTGCCTTTTTACAAAGCTTTTTCAGGCTCAGTGACAAGAACAGAAACAAAAGCTTGCGGAAAAGATGCAAGATTGAAAACAAGACCCCATACTGAGGGTCTTTTCCTATAACTGGGCTTCCTAAACAATGCACAAGTCTCTACAGAGCAGTGAAACTTGGAGAAACCCATGACCAAATTTTGTCCCATGCTGAGACATCCCCCAGATATCCGAAGTCCAGTCCTGTGAAACATCAGGAGTCAGCGAGGATTCCAAAAAGTCTCTCTTATACTTCTGTAATTGCATGAAGCAACATTAAGACATGGATAATATTTATCAGGGGGTTTTCTTGTAGAGGAAAACCCTCAGAGACTGTTCTATCGACATTCTTGCAATCTCCTTTACTGTTATTCTTTGGCAGAGTGAGAACCAAGAGGATGAAATCGGCATTGCTTTGGTGCACTGCTACTGAACGAAATGCAAAGTATTTAACATAAGGAGACCTCAGGTTCAGCTGCATGCAAGGGATGAACAAGGGAGACTTGGCAAAGTCGGCAAAACCCCAGAGGGCACCGGGCCATCATACCAATTCTTGCTTCTTTTTCTGTTTGGAAAACAAATGTGTTGGTGTTGATGTGGCTGGTGGGAGATAGCAGCTATAGAAAAGTGAATGCCTACCATGTAGAAGCATGCTCACCTTCACAATAATGGAGCCAACAACCAAAGCCTTGAAGGGAGAGAGGCAAATTAGGCAATCTCACTTGTTTTACACAGCAGCTATAAAAATCCCAACATTCTATGCAGTGCAGATATTAACCCACACCACAACATTTTTTCCTCCCAAGTGACACATTACAGTTTTATTTCAAGAAAATGCTTTTCATAAGCCTGAAGCTGTTCTTCGGAGCTGCGACCTCTCAGGTGAACAGAATGTTTATAAAAATGAAAATTTGGATGACAAGAAAGGAAATCTGCAGTTATACAGCAAGATGACAGGAACAGCCCACAACACAGAGAAAACTTAGACACCTGTCTTCAGCAGCTTGCTTTTGCTACACAGCAAAGATTCCTGAACCAAGAACATTTCCATTGGCAGACTGTGGTCTGTCTCTTTTTGCAAAGGAAGCCAAGGCCTGGGAATCTCAGAAGTCTGAGGGATCACAAAAAGTGCATCACATTTTGATCACTCAGCTTAATTAACCTCAAGCTGTCTGGAGAAACTGCCAGTATCAAGGGACATTCAGTCTCTTGAGAGTGCTGTAAAAGGTGAACCAGTGAAAGATTTCCACATCTTCAGAATTTACCAAGTTGCAATCATCATAATTCTTCTAATACCTACTTAATCCACTTGTTAGAAACATCAGAATATCTCTAGAACCCACTAAGAACTTGCTATATACCGTGTGTTGTTCATATTACATCCTTCAGTGCCATACATTTTTCTCCTCAGATGCAACTCAAACAACTCTTATAAAACATTTTGTCTCTGTATCTTATATGCTGTCTCTTTGAAGCAATTCTGTTTTCAGTACAGGTTACTCAACTGTCTTGTGATGTATTGATTGATGTATAAAATATTATAATATACTACACAATAAATATAAGAATTCACTAATTATATGAAAAAAACGGCATGTCAGTTACTCTGAGAAACACAGGGTTTTTTCTGGTTTCTGAATCTTTGGTATTTTAAGGAAAAATAGTACAAGCAGATTTCTCAGCAAAGAATTTCAGAATAATTTTCAGAAGAAAATTTCAAAAGGAAGAAGCCAAAGCAGAGTTTTCTTTGCAATAAAAGATCTTAAAGCATCTTTCTAATAGTTGACCTTAAAAAGTTAAATAAGAGCTGCAGCAGCAGTAAAGGTAACTGGGAAATGGTTGGTCAGCCCTGAGTAACCTAGACCATTTCTGTGCAAAAAGCAAGCTGTAGAACTAGGAGTCACCAGCCCCCTCAGGGGAAGATTCCCCATCACCTTGAAAGTCATTCCAAGTTTGTTGGCAAGATCAGTTTTGAGCCTTTGCAGACTGAGGACCAGCAGAGTAGCTGGTAGGAGAGCAAAGGGGCTGCAGCATCACCACGGATGATCTGTGCAGGAGCCAGGCTGATGCAGGCTGACGAGACCATCAGTGTGCAGTTTTGCAAGGTAAAGTTTCACAACAGGAGAGCACCAAAAAATGAAGAGTAGATGTAATAATAACCCATAATGCTGCTTGAAATGAATAGGCAAATCCTCTTTCTGGTTTGTTACTTCTCTGTTTTGTTTAGGTTGCACCGCCTAAAGCTGTTGTTGACAATACTATTCATTTTGTAGGTTTTGTTTTTTCTCACATTTAGGGGGAGGAAATTGTAATATACTCAGAGCTTGGAACAATTTTCTCTTGTTTATTCACTGCTGATTAGCAGCATAAGCTAAACAGACCTCAGCTGACTTGTATTTACATACTCTGCTGATTCAGTAGAGAACAAAAAAATACACAGCGTATCTGCTCTGGGCAGCCTGTCCTGTGTATGCTCTTGTCTTTAGGCAGCTCTGTCTGTATGGTTCACCATGGCACAGGTTTGGGCTCTCACCCTGCCCTTCCCTGGAGGAAGGGACTCCCAGTATCTGCCCACAGATGTCTGTAGGGGTGCCAGAAGCAGCTGTGCAGATGGCCTCTGCCTTTCTCACACTGTCCCAATCCAAGAGCAGGGCAGCTGCAACACGCTGAGGAGCCATTTCAAGCAGCCCCTTCCCTCCCCTCCAAAGCTGATTGATGAATACTGACCTTCCAAGGCTACCCAAATGGTCCTCATCACCCAGTGTGATGGCACATGTGGTCTGGGAGAAGGTGACTCCAGCTCATGAGGTTGCCCCAGGCAAGACCTGCAATGCAGGCACTCCTGCTCAGCAGGAGCACCCACGGGCAGCTCAAGGAGGAGAGGTTCTGCAGCCTGGACCAGGCAAGACAGGGGCCAGCATGAAGACAAAGATGTTGGGTGAGGTGGAGGAGCAGAGAAGATCTGACCCCAGGCCCTCTCCTGTGTTTTATTGCCTCTGTTTTATTCCCTCATGATGCTACTGACAAGAGGGAAGAGGGAAATGCTGCTGCATTTATTTTGGAGTTCATGGCATTAACATCTGCTATGTTTATGCAGGAGAAAAATGCGTGGGCAAGGCAGGTTAAAAATCTGCTAGCAGGCATCGAGTGGGACGATACAGATCATGCCCATGGGTGCCAGGGAGGAGCAACAACCTCTGAGTGAAATTGTGACATATTTTTGGATATACCTTCCATCATATTTTCAAGACATAGTGCTTCAAGAAAGACACTCAGCTCCAAGAAAGAATCTCCAGTTCCAAAGGAAGAAAGTAAATGAAAGGGGAAAATAGAGGTAAATTATGGAGAATCAACAAAAGCTTCTGGGATTTTATCAGCAGTTTAAACAAACACAGCCTATATTTTTAATGATTAAGAAGACCTTCACATATCAAAGACCAGGATGGAAGTGTGAAAAGCAATTAGGGGAGCAGAAACCCCATTGCTATTACATTCAAAAAGACTTTGAAAGCCTTGTGGAAACAGTCAGTAATGCTTTCATTCCTACTGCAAGATAGACTGGTTCTTGTTGCCCACAGTACTCCTGAGAAAATCACACTGCCTGCAACCTTAGGAAAATTATCACCAGCAGGATCACACATTATTTTTGTACTTGTTTCAACTTAGAACCTTCCAAAGCTTCAGACAGAGCAGGCTGCAAGTTTTATCTTGTGAGGGACAGACTTCTTCCTGAAGATTCTCTCTAAGACCTGAGAATGGACTTTGCTGCTCCTGAACCAAAACTGTGCCTTCATTACAAGAATTTTCTCACAATGTGTGTGAAATTATGAATGAACACAGAATAGAATCACATAAAATGCTCAGTTGGAAGGGAGCCATCAAGATCATCAAATCCAGCTCCTGGCCCTGTGCATGACACCCCAAGAGTCACACCCTGTGCCTGAGAGCATTGTCCAAGAGCTTCTGGAACTCTGTCAGGCTGGTGCTGTCACCACTTCCCTGGGGAGCCTGTTCCAGTGCCCAACCACCCTCTGGGTGAAAAGATATTTTCCCTGATATCCAACCTAAAGCTCCACTCCTCTGCCCCTCCACTCATCCCTGCAGCATGGACCTGCTACAAGTCCTGGCCAAACAGTATCTCCTGCCATCCAGAGGCTTTCTGCAAGCCATGAGGGTATTGCCCAGTCATGGGTTACCTGATCCTCAGGCGCAGCTGGGAGCTTCCACAAGCCACATGTGGAATGCATGTGCAGGAACTACTCACAATAAGAAACCAAGATCAGAAATTCTTCAAGGGAGTCTAGGAGACCATACCCCTTCCCTGCTTTTGCCCTCAGGGCATTCCTCACTTCCTCACAAATAGTCATCTTGGAGCCAGCTTGCAACTTCCATTTGGGAACCAAAACACTTCTGAATAACAAAAGGCTGGGAAACCTGTGACTTTTCCGTCTGGAGAAGAGAAAACACAGTGGAATCATATAGCTGATGTGATGGAGCCAGGTTCTTCTCAGTGGCATCCAGTCACAGACAAAAATCAATGGACACAAACTCAAATACAGGAAAATCCATTTAAACAAAAGAAAAATACTTTTTATTACGGGATTGTGGTTAAACACTGACTGAGGTTGCAGAGAAACTGTGGAGTTTACATTACCAGAGGTCTTTAAAATGCAAGAGGACTTGGTCTTGCTGTAGCTAATACGGCTTTCAGCAGGATTGGACTAGATGTTTCCCAATGGTCCCTTCCCACCTCAGCCATTCTGTGAATTTATGATTGCTTTTGTCCAATAAATAAATCCACTGTGGAAAATGTGTGAAGATTGAATTTTTTTTTCTTTCTGTGAAATTATCGTTCTTGTTTTGTCTGGCTGCATAATAGAGTAGTTGGTATCATTCATAGACTTGTATTCTCCAGGTTGGAGGAAGCTTTGAAAATCAGATCCAACACACCTAAACCTCAAAGCAAGGCCAGCATCAAAGTTAGATCAGGTTACTCATGGCCCTGTCCAGGCCAGTCATGAGCACCTTCAGGGATGGAGTTTTCCCTGCCTCTCTGGGCTGCTGTCCCTGTACTTGGTAAGTTTGATGGTACACACATTTTCTTAATGTTTCTTGGTTTTCTCATGTTGCAGTCTGTGTCCATTGCCCTTCAGCCTTTCAGTGTGTGTCTGACTCACAGAATTGTGGGTCCATCTTCTTTATGATTCCATTAGGCCATTTGAGACATCAAATCACTTCCAGCCAAGCCGTTCCTTCCCAAGTCCGAACAAACCCAGTGCTCATCCTTTCCCTGTACATCCTGTGCCCTAACCATTATGGACATCTTTTCACTGATGTCCTCCAGCTGACCTTGTTCAGGAGGGCAGAATGCACTCCACGTGCAGGCTTTCCTCTGCTGAGGAGAGAAGTACATCTCTGAGCTCACTGGCTGTGTCCTTGCTCATGCAGCTCGGTCTGTGCTCAGCTTCACTAACACAAATATGTGCTTCCTTGGCATGTGACATGTGGAGGTTCTTCAACTCTTCTGCTGGTCAGGCCATGTTTGGAGCTGGGTGACACTGCCACTGGTGACACAACTGGCCCTGAGGAGTTATGGCAACTGATGGAACCTGAGGACCTGGCCCTGAGGGTGTTGCCCTTGACACTTGAGTCTCCAGTGTTGACATCAAGTTTTTTGCATTCAGCTGCCATTCCGGTGTTATTCCCTCCGAGTGCTCATTCTCACCAGGCTCACACATTTCACTGACTGTTGTGATGCAGTTGGCAGAGGGATGTGGCAGGAGTACTGTGGGAGTGCTTCCTGCTTTATGGGATACACAAGCATGATGAGAAAGAGAGCAGCAGTATAAGGCATGGCTTTGTTTTCAAATGTTACCAGCTAAGGGCCCTCAGGCAGGCTGGAAGGGCTCTTTGGGTGGGACTTTAAACATCCATGGATGCCAGCTGTGCCTTAGGAAGCAGAGCTGGGTTACTGCCACATTGACCTCACTCCCTCCTGCATTTTCCTCTTTCTCTTCTGGCAGAGGAAGACAACTCTTCACTTGAATAGCATCTATCTGCCCAGTAAGAAAAGAGGACATGGGTTCTGCAGACAGAAAACTGTATAGTTCCTTATGGAGAGGAACTGCAAGGATCACTTCACATTGCTCAGAGGGTTGGGTTACCTCCCACAAAGGCCTTCTATTATCTTTCCAAGTGACACTCAGTGCTTCCTTCATCACCAGAGTTCCTCTGTTCACATGCTGGGTCCACATGCAGGGCTTTGGCTGCCCCTGAGAACCCTTGGCGTTTGTCACATGTTGGCAATTGTTTCTGCTGCCTTTGAGGCAGAAATCCCAATTCTCACAAAAATATGGTACAGTGATCAGAGATTTGCATCTGGAACTGACCAGGGCAGACAATGCTTTGAGCAGCTTGCTTGTCTTTTCCTCCCCACCCCTTCCTCTGTTGTGTTTTTATCCCTTTCTTTTTCAGCTTTGTACAATTCCCTACTAGGCAGGGCCCTGGCACCCCTCCACCCCTGAGAGACTTGGACCGGAGGCGATGCAGGCCCAAGCTGTGTGAATTTTCTCTCTGTGGGGATCCTTCTCCTCCTCCTCCTCCTCCTCCTCCATCCTGTTCCCTCAAGGTCACTTAGACAAGAAAGCAGGGGTGGTGCAACACCCCTCAGAGCCTCTGAAGGGACATGGCATTCTCTGAGCTGGCGCCAAGAGCTTGAAAACCAGATGCAGATGTGGTGTTGCCAGTAAGAGGGGCATGGGAGGAGAGCTGAGAGAGGAAAAAACGCGTTTCTCTCCCATTAGCAGTACCCAAAGTCGTACGACACTCCCTGATATGCAGGGCAGCCACAAAGCTGTACAGCTACTTCAGCTGAGAGGCAATTTATCTCCCAAGCGGGTGTGCTGCTTCTCCTATGCTGGCATGGCAGCACCAGCGAGTCATGGGGGCAGCAGGGAAGTAGGGAAGAAAAAGGGAGGGCTGTCCATTGTTCAGGACACTGACAGGGCCTTGGAGAGAGGATCTGGATTGGGACATGGCTTTCCTAACCCACAGCTTTTAGCCACCTCTGTAATCCCACCACCTCTTAGATTAGCAAAGAGCAAGGTCCGCATCGTCTCTTCAAGAAATGACTTAGTATCACAATAATATGTTTACCCTACTCAGGGGCAAAGGATGCAAATGTGTCAATCAGATCACCTCGTACAGCACAGAGGACAGACCTCAGAGTGAAGGCAACAGACTGCATACCATTGTACTTCATGTTTCCCTGCTGTGCCCTACTGCTGACTCTGCCCTGTCTGGTTTAGCCTCAGACAAGATTTACACTGGAGGGGAAAAGTGCACAATGCCTTCCATCCCTACCCCAGCACCGCCCAGTTCCTCCTCAGTTGAGGCTGCAGAAAAAAACACTGTCTGAGATAGTCATCCCTAGTGACATCTCTGAATGGGACTGTCCCACCCCAAAGGTACTTCCAGCAGGGAATGAAGGAACCATGTCTCTTCAGATGAACAAATCAGAATTTACCTGTGTTCTCTGAAGGCATAATGCAGCTCTTCTGCAAAGCTGCTCTCTGGACAGTCATCCCAGCCTGCATTGCTACGAGGACCAACATGTGGGACTTTTCACTTCCCTTTGCTGATCTTCAGGAGTTTCCTGACATCTCATTTCTCCAGCCCATAGAAGTCCCTCTTTTGAGCAGCTCTCAGCACACAAACCACTCTCCAGCCCCAGTTTAGTATCAGTGACAAGCTTGCTGATGGTGCACTGCATCCATGCCCTCCATCCCACAGTCCAGGTCATTAGGCCATACTGGACCCAGTACTGGCCCCTGGGGGTGGCGCTTGCATCCAGCTGTCATTGGGACTTTGTGTTATTTTTGATCACAACCTTTGGAGCCTCACAACATAGTTAACTTCACATCCACCTTAAAGACCAACTCTCCAAGCCATATTCCACCAGTTTTGCTACAAGCAGAGAGTGGGAGACCATGCCAAATGTTTTACAGAAGCCAATGACATTCCCTTTTCTGCACTGTGCATGGCAGCAGTCATTTCAACGAAGACGACGATCAGGCTGGTCAGGCATGATTTGCCCTTGGTAATTCCACACTAGCTGCTAACCATCTTCTAAAGAGAACAACACATTCATATGCTCCCAGTCCCTTACAAAAAGCTGACACTTAGTTCTGTCCCAAGGAGGACTTTTTGAAAGCTAACAATTTGTCACGTAGATTACTTGACACAGATGACCAGAAAGGATGAAATAGAAATTGAACCATGTATCATAGGTTTATTAGGGAAAAAAGTTATACTTCAAGACCATATATTTGGCACTGTACTGAAGCAAAAATATGTGAGCAAAATTAAAATGTTAAAACCCAGATCACCATGAAAAAGAAAATGCTCTTTTAATCACTTTAATTCCCTTTTTTGCCCCCATACAATTTAAAATAACTACAGGAAGCAACTCAAGAGGTGTTAGACCTACGCTACATGTAAGCCGGAGCAAGAGTGAAAGATGGACCAGAGACTGGATCTGTACCCCAGGTCACTGCTACTCTCCCAGGCTGCCAGAACAGGTGAGTCTTACTAACATGAGCAAAGGTTCTTGAGATGTTACCACGAAACATTATTGCAAGCTTCCAAATGCCTTCTAAAAAAATAATCATTACATCTTTCATTCATGTCACTTTCTGCTTTCTGATGTGCTTGGAAGAGATGTTGGTAGTTTTTTAAAGGAAGTGTGTCCCAATTTGTCCCTGTGGTCAAATGAGCTTCCTGCTAGTTGACTCCTGTATTGGTCGCTTGAGCTTCTTTTTGGAGAGCAAATAAGTTAAAAGCAGTTTCTAATTTCCAAATTACTCATCCTATGCCTCTGCACAGTAACATGAAAGATACTGACAAGGAATAAATAACATACAAAATAAGATGAGAATGGATTGAAAGTTGCACTAAAACTTTTAAATAGTAAAAGTATAGAAAACTTAACTGATGCTGATGAACGGCTGTGTATGTGTTTTTACTGGACTATACAGTGCCACTCTAACATGGATAGAGGAGTAGAAACCCATTGAATATCCAGTCCAAAGGTTGCCAAGGAAGTAGGAAACAGGTCTTGATCAATAACTCAAATGTGACATCAACAGTACTCACAAGAAGAATACAGCTCTTTCCTCAATTAATATATTGTGCATAGCGATATTTCAAAGAATTAACAGCACCTTTTACATAAAAATTCCAAACATATTTATCTAGTGAACAAAAGATCTCAGCATCTCTAAGAAGTATTTCTGCAGATGTACAGTACTGTATTTATATAGATATAGATACAGATATATCTCAAAGTGAATTTACACTGTGACCTGGTGATTAGTCCAGCAGTGGATGAACCCACAGGGTAAGTCTTCAGGAGAATATACTGCCTTTGGTGGGTGGCCAGTTACATGGCATGATTGCATAGGGGAGCCCCATGGGGCAGCAAAAGACAGTTTAGCATCCCATTAAGCAAGCACAGCATGCTTAGGTCGTTCCTGTAAGATATAATAAACTTCCAAATTTTCATGGCTAACACAGTCCTAATTTTCACAGGTTGCACACATTGCAACCTTCTCTTTGTACCTTAAAGACACAGAAGAGGAAGGAAAGAAGGAAACTTATATCCTATCCCTGCTTCCAAGCAGAAATCAAGTAGCACCACAGATTTAGGCTGGTAAAGGGTGTCCATGTTTGTCTTCAGGATGTGTTCTTGAGCAGTTGGTCTTCACTGGTCTGCCCCATTTATCTTGCTATTTTTCCTTTTCCAAATCAGTTGCTCACAATCCTCTGATAGAAATCATTTGGAAAGCACGGTCTACCTAAGACAGGAAAGCAGACTGCTACCATTTCCCTGGGATGGGCACACCACACTCATACCAGCCCACGTAGTAGTAGGGTGTTGTGTATCCAATGCGTCCAAATGATACAGGCTCCTGGCGGTACTGGCGGTAATACCCTGCAGGGAGAAAAACACCCCTTTGTATTCCAGGACAGACACAGCAGTTTAACAAAAGTACCAGATGCAGTGAGAGTCAATCCCTCAGCGCAAATGAAAGTTTACAAACTGTCTGGCAGGGAGTTGTATCAAAAGGGTATTGGCTAGCCCTGGTATTTGGCTGAGATCTTTCTTGAATGATCTAACTCTGGTCCTTCATATTTCTTGTAGTTTTGATTGGTTTTACTGCTCAAAATATCTTTAACTATTGTGTAATGCTGTGGTTTGCCAAAGAACTTCTGCATTTCACTCCAAAAAGTGGGCATATTTCAGCTGTGTTTATGAAGTTTCTAAGTCAGTTTAAATATATGAAGGACTCTGAGGCAAAAAATACCATCAAATCACATTATCTCACAGGGCTTAAGAGACTAGCAGCAAAAGTCAGCTTTTCACAAAACAAAAAGGTATAATTTCATGTGGTAAATACTGAGTTAAGCCCTCCCTTCCCCTTTGAATTCATCTACAGAAAGAATGTGACTGCTTAAAGCATTATAAGAGGTGCAGCATTCTTGTCCACATAGCTCGTGCATTGGAACATCTGAAACACCCGTGGCTTGTGCCAATAATAAAACTTCTGTGTGCTCTCTATCTCTTAGACCTAGTATATACACATCTGGATTAATCATCTGTCTTCTGAGCTAAGAAGTGCAGTACTTCACCGTGATATATAAATATCAATTGCTATTTCAGTTTCTTCCTGGTAACGGCACCATGCAAAGAATATCAACACATAATTTAACATGGAAACCACTAAAGCTAACTGAATAATTTAAACGAACAGACTTACTGAAAAGATTGGCTGACTACTATGATAGGTTTCATTTTGGGAAGCAACCTATTTTCTACCTGGTGATGTGAGGTGACCAATTTGCTCAGAGGAACTCCTTCAAGGTAAGAATTTTCCCTCTGAGACAGGTGTGTCTACCAGGCCAGATAAAATTACCGGCCTTAAGTCACTGGACATATTCCTTTGTGTTTTGCATTGAATGAATGAAGAGGAATAATTCACAAAAGCTGTATTTGCAAAGACGTAGCTGGTCCCTTTAGGCACATGGAAGAAGTTTTGCATCTCAATTCAATGAAGCAGATCTTATCAATAAGAGAAAGGTTTCACAGACCTATACAATTATTTTGTGTTTCATTTTTGCATTTTATCACTGCATAGTATTTGCATCATATGCTCCTTTCTTTCTGTCTCTGTCTCTCTGCACCCACAAATCCTCTGGGACTTGCATAATCTGTTCTCAGCTGGACTCCGCAGAGAGCTGCCAGCAGCTGTGGACAGAGCTCCACTCCCTACTCTGCTCCTTACCCCTTAATCCTACAGATGGGATAACAAGCTCCTGGCCAGCATCCCAATCCCCCATTGCTGTACCTCGGATCGTGGGCAGGGCTTCAATGTACGACTGAGGTCCCGTTCTTCCATCCAGGTGTGAATCCACAAACTGGCAGTGGTCCTCACCCCTGCCCCAGCTATCCCCAATGCTGTAGAAGGTATCTGAAGAGTGATACAGACAGATTACTAAACTCAGCAATACTTATGTCTGGGATACACTTTAGCACCAGGAAAGTAGGTGAGGAAGAAAGCAGGAAGAATGTTGCAGTAACACACAGAGTATTACCAATAAACAGTGACCAGAAAGAGGGAGGATGCTACCTTCACAGTATGGAAACAGAAATTATGGAAAATAAATGGGTTACAGCTCGTTAAGGAGTAGTCCCCATTTTGCAAGTCCTAGGGCAGAGCACCACGGAT
Source organism: Passer domesticus (assembly GCF_036417665.1). NCBI lineage: Eukaryota > Metazoa > Chordata > Aves > Passeriformes > Passeridae > Passer > Passer domesticus. The sequence goes on from NC_087476.1 coordinate 57,497,293, forward strand.
GACAGGTGGAGAGAATTTCAACTGGATTAGTTGAAATATATCATGTGAAAGTAAAAAAACTCTCAATATGTCAATGCCATTAGTTTCAGTCTCAAACAAAAATTAAAAGCTGTGGAGCTCTCTTTCTCAAACAGACAGGGCTCTTTATCTCTTATTATTCAAACACTGTATTGAAGCTATATCAAGACACTACAATAGTCATTAGTATAGTCTGGAAGGCCATTGAGATGATCCCATTACCCCAGCTCAATAATATGGAAAGTTTTTTTCATTATCTTTCAGGCAATGCACCTGTGTAAGAGCTGCTGCGAATTCTTCTTGAGAGAAGGACTCTAACATAGTGGTCAAACAATTCTGACACATATGAAATGAGGAAAACCAGAAGATGAAGAGACAAGTAATCATGTAGTAGGAAATTAATCTTGGTGCCTACCTTTCAGGTCATCACTGAGGTAAATTTTGTACCTTAAGGAGTTGCAAAGAACCACTCCTACAAACTTGCGGTACCAAGTTCGTTTCACGTACTGCTTGCCAGTGCAGTCTGAGTAGGTGGGGTCATATTTAAAAGTGAATGGGATCCAGATAGGCTCACCACCTCAGAGAAAAAATAATTTCCACATTAGGAACAGACTTTAACACTTCAGTCCAAGTTTTGCAGAGTTTAACATCTAATAATATGTTTCAGAAGACATGCTGCAACAGATTAACGCGTGACTTTTCATGCTCAGAAATAGTACTTCAAGAAAAAATATTATTAAAAATAAAGTTAGAGACTTTATTAAATCCCTCCTAGGCAGTAGACAAAAATAACGGTTAAAATTATTAAAATACGATTTCATGTACTGAACCACAGCTTTAAGTAAACAGTCTTAACTATTTCAGTAAGATTTCTGTACCTAGTGTTACACAGTTTCTCTTCTTAACAGCCTGATCTTAGGTCTGACAGTGACTTGCCTCTTAAGATTATAAAACATAACCCTTTTACAGAAGAACAGATGTTAGGAACTCTGTGGTGAGCAATATGCTGTGAAGTCTCTTCTTGCTATTTGGTTTAAAAGATCATATAAAAAATGTACTTTTCTATTTTGTTTTCCCAGATTATATCAAAACAGGTTAATTTTCAATAATAGACAAGTGAGACCTTTCCAGTGGAACTCTGTTCAGAGCATTGCTACAGATAGGACTCCTTAATTGTATTGCAAAAGAATAAATATTCCTACTGGCTTACCTAAATATTTGCTTTGTACTGCCAAGACAATACAATTTATTTTGAAGTTGCTGTTGTATTAATGTATACAGAATAATACAAAAAGCTTCCTATGTGATAATTGGTATTTTTCTCTCTAGCTACAGCCCAAAGGTCTGTTTTCACTCTGCTATTTCCAGGTAGTTTACAAATGAGATTGGAAGTTTCTTCTGTTAGTAATTCTTCCTCTCACTGGGCACATGGACCAAATCCTGCAAACACTTGCATGTGAGAAGCAACCACTGGTCAGCAATCCTCAGAGACTTCCAAGGACACAAAGAAACCAGACTAGCAAGCACAATGAAACAGAGAAGGAAGGGATATACTTTTTCATTTTTATGAAAAGTGTAGCAAAAAATCCAGGACCAACCATTTTAACACCTTAGGAAAGCTGATGGAACATAGTAACCATGAGGTCTTTTTTCCTGCATCTCTTCTAAGGGCACATACTGGCTGGGGTTACACTACCAACATTCATGTCAGCGAGGTTAGCCCCAGCATCAGGAAGTCAGATCTTCAGATTATGGGCTGAACTAGCTTATTGCAAATTTGGAAATACAAAGCCTCCTAAACAGCTTTGTGGCATATTTTTCAGGTCAGTAACAAATTCTTGAATTTTTTAGCATTTATAAGGGCATGATGATTTCTACAGATGAGCAGCAGAACTAGAGAGAAACCTGATCCTGGTACTCAAGTTATGCTTAGGCACCTGAAGGACACAGATACTGAAGTAACACAGTTTACTGCTTTACAACAAGCAATTAAAGCTGTTGTACCAGGGAAAAAGATGGGCCAAAATCAAGTGTTTATTTGAACACATCTTTACAAGGTTTCTTTTCAGAAAATAGAATAACAGGTCCTAAGAAAAAATTGTTTTATGAATTAGTCCTATTAATCACTACCTGTTCCTGCTTAAAACTGTACCTGAAACAACATGTTTAAATGTTTCTAATTCCTATACTAGAACTGTTTTGCACAGGCTTTATGCACTTCATGAATGAAACAACAGAGTAAACTTACCAGGTGGCCTAACAATGAGGAGAGGATTGTCTAGAAGAAAAAAACACATAGAAAATTTACTATTTTGTTCCAAACCTTGTTTTATAACATGAAACATATGGAGTCACTGATTGAACATTTTCAGTAAGATGCTTCATCCTATGATGGCATTCTTTATTGAATATTCTCATCAACTCAAACCTTACACTTGCATTAGAAGAGCACTCTGAATTAGCAATTTCTTTCTCTTATGCCCTATTCCATCACTGTAACTCTATCACCTGGACTTGCATTTGCTAACTGGTTTTTGTACTTGTGCCAGCTGCAAAGCCACCTTTGGCCATGACAAATGAAAGATCACTGCTGCAAACAAAACTTTAAATTTGGTGTATGTAACATGTTAAATAAAGCTCACAAGGGAGCTGATTTTGGATGGGAAAACCAGGCATTCAGGCCCATATGCTGGCAGCAGGAAAATGATCTGCAGGATACAGCACAGAATCATGGAATTGTTTAGGTTGGAAAAAGGCCTTTAAGATCAGTGAGTCCACTGCCAGCTCAGCATTGCCAAGTCCTCCACTAAACCATGTCGCTCAGTGCCACATCTACACATTTTTTAAATACCTTCAGGGATGGTGGCTCCACCACTTCCCTGGTGGGAGCCAGGGCAGCCTGTTCCAAAGCTTGACAGTCCTTCTCTGGATGTGTTCCAGCACCTCAAAGTCTTCCTTGTAGTGAGGGGCCCAAAACTGAACACAGGACATGAGGTGCGACCTCAGCAGTGCCAAGTGCAGGGCACAATCACTGCCCTGGTTGTGCTGGCCACACTATTCCTGACACAGGCCAACATGCCATTGACCCTCTTGGCCATCCGGGGCAATGTCAAATATTTTCCTTGGATTAATACTTGAGCCTCTTATTCATTTAATGAAAATATGAATATGCTATCTAGGACCATTGACTTATCTCACATTTCTGTCTCCCTTCTGTGATGATTTACTTCCACAACTCTTAGTGGAGCTCCTGAAGTGAGCACTACAGAGGGAAGTCAAATGAGCAAGGGCAGAGACTGTGTAAACCCTATGCCATTGAAAGGGCACAATTTGCAAGAAACAGCAAGAACTTTCACTCAAGTGAAAACTGAAAAATTTGTTCTTTATTATTCAGTGGAGTCCCTGGCCTCTGTCTCAATGGAAGTAGAAGAAGAAACAGGCAAAACCTAGCACATTTAACTCACTATTTTTAGAAGGGGTGTTGCTCTTGAATGTACTATTAACCCTGTGACAGAGCAGCATTCCTTGTCAAAAAAAAAAAAAAAGAACAGAGAACTTTGCCTGTCTGATGGAACTACTGCTTTCTGTATTTCTTCCAGAGACAACTACTTCCAACTGTTTAGCTGTTCACAATTAGTAAACTAATTTACTAAATGTTTGGTGAATCTATCAAAGACTTTAAACTTCCCATTGTCTCTCTATTGCTGAACATTTGTATTTGAAATTCAACTTCCTGTTCCCCTGGAGCTGACTTTAACATCACTTACATTTTCATAGTGGCATTAGGAGTGCATATTATTTTCTTAGCTTAACTGAAAACAAATATTTAAATTTAAAAATCCCCAAAATATTATGAAAGCAGCAAGTCCAGAATAATGGCTGTTATTGGCATGCTGGTTTCAGTCATTGTCCTGCACATCTGTTATTAGGAGTTTTGAGATGAAAATAAAAAGCAAACTGTACCAGATTCTGTGATAAAGGAGACTGAAGAGCTAACAGGTCCATAACCAAAGGGATTCTTTGCTTGAACTTTAAAATAATACCTGAAACAAGAAGAGAGGGAAAATAATATTGAAACAGATTCCATAGCAATTGCTAAATTATAAACAATACTAAAACAGGGTAAGAATCAAAGCTGAAGAATTCCACTGAGTATCCTTTGCATTAAATGGAGTTGGATACTGAGCCAGAGTATGAGCTGGCTGTTACAGACAAATGTCTCCTTTTTGCAATTGCTCCCATGCATATTTTTGGAACACTTATTTATGTATCATCCCCCTTCCAAAAACCACATACAATGACATCCACTTTCTACGAAACAAAAGACTAAAAGAAAAAGTTGCAAGGAAATAAAATCCTGATCTCAGGAACAGTTTTAAACCGGATTAACTCCTAGGGAAGCAGCGGTGTAAACACTGCTGCAAACAGAAACTGCATCAGACTCACATGAGATCAGAAGCTAAGATTTTGACTTTTCTGTAAAAGCTCCAGCAACATTAAGATCACAATACTAGAGCAAAAGAAGAAAGCATCACATGATGTATTATTGATTCCTCCAAAGTATTTAAATCACATGCTTAACTCAAAGCACATGAATCACCACTAGGACTCCATTCTTTTCTCAATCGAAGCAAATTTATCCTCACCCTTAGAGAAGAATACATGTAAGTACATTGTTAGTTAATTTCCAAATACAGTGACTTTTAGTTGATGACATTTTCCCCCAGATTAATGTTTTCTTCTTTTCCTTTTATATTTGTGTTAGTCCAAGAGAAACCAACTAGAATGGAAGATTACCGAAAAATTTCCAGCACAGCATTTTTTAAATTCCTGAATTTAGGTTTTCCTTTCTTGCCTGCTTGCTCAATTTCATTCTTGTAAAGAAATTAGTAAGAAAAATTAAAATTACCGTGCCTCTGGAATATCCACATAGCAACTGGATCTTGATTTAGCATCTCATCCAAAAGCAGACATGTCCAAAAGCTCTACACACATAACAGGGCAAGTGATTACTTGCATGGATGGTTGCCACCAAGCACTCACATGAGAATGTCCCACCTGAATGGCAGGCTTGATGTATCACAGCTGGTGAAAGGGAGCCTACTCCATCAATATCATCAGGCTGCTCCTCCTGGTGAAGCTCTTCCCACCCTGCATGAAAACCTGGCCAGTGCTGCTTAATTTGCACAGGCCACACTGGGCTGACAGGATGCTGATGCTTTACCAGGAAGCAGGGAAATTCAACATGATCCTGCTGCAAGGACTTTGGTGGTTTTAGTCTGCCACTTGATATTTACCATGTGCACTTTCCTGTACCATCAGCTGTATCTGCTCTTCTCAGACTTAACCACACAGCAGGGCCTGGAGGTCCCTCCTGAAAAGCCCCTCTCTGGCCTAATCACATACAAAACTATTCACAGTGATAAACCAGAGGGCACATGGTTGAACCAGCCCATTGGATTTATTTTTTCATTAATTTTGTCAAGCAAGGTGAACTGTTTTGCCTTAAAATCAAGCTGATCTTTATGAAAAGGTAGGAGAGACATGCAAATCCTTCTTCTTTGGCCAAAGGGTGGTAGTCACATAAACCCTGGGTTTTGCCAAGAAGCAAGGTGGTTATCTCCAGGGTATGTGCCAGGGCATCTCATTTATTCCTTAAAAATTGCAGGTACCTTGTCTAGGTGAAATCATTGTGGAAGCTACCAGAATTGAAATATTCTGAACTTCATCCATGGCAACAGCTTTACCTTGTATCTTCGTTAGACTTGGAGCATATGCATGGTCAAACCCTCTGTGGGACACATTCCCACATGTGCATGAGGGATATGTCTCCTGTCCCTGCTGTGTCCTGCAGCTGAAAACTACTCCTACCAGAAAACTACCAGAAAACTACTCCTCTATTGCTTTCTGCAGCCAGTTCTGCCTTCAATTAATGAGTATATGGTGCTCACAAACAACTCATGAGGTTTTTTTTTAAAAGACACATATGCTGTGGCAAGAAGAGAACATGATAAATAGCAGAATTCATCAAGGCTGTGCTTTTTGCTCATGTCCAATGCAATCACTTTGCTGGCAGAAAAATTTGCCCGTTTTTAACTACTGACCTAGATTTTTTGATAAAAGAGTGCTTAGCATGTCTGGGGAAAGAGGAGAGGGAAGGCAAAAAGCCTCCCATGTGCTTCTCCACTTCTGGCCACCCAAGCAGAGCATGGCAGCCTGAGCACTGCTTTAATCCCAAGTTGCCAGTGCTCTCATGGGGCCCCTGCATTCATCCACACCTCCTTCACTTTTGTCACCTGGATTGGGACAGGGGTGAGCAGCACAAGCCTGTCCATAGGGACAGGAACAAGGCAATTCCTAACTCAAAGTTCTCAAAAGATCTGCAACACAGCACCAAGCTTAACTGACTTAGCTCAGTGTTTGCTGTAACTGCTTCAGAACAGCAGGAGAAAAATGTCTTCCAGACCACACCTTTACCATAACACTTCAAAGCACAGCAGCAAGTATGGATGCCTGACTTCCCACTGCCTCCAAAGTGTAATCAGATACCACCTTTCAACACAGTGGCACTGTCTGAGTAACTTTAAATACACTTAATACACGTGTATTAATGGTAGCATCAAAGCATTCCCATCAGACATCATCATACATGAGAGTGCCATAATCCCCCTTGAAGCAGGAGAGAGAGCAAAGAGCCTTGTACACCTCTATTAGTGGGGAAAACCACACAGATTTGTAGCCAGTGCATAATGCAGGAACTGATTACCTCTGCAATCAGGACAACTGTGCATTCCGCTGTCCTGTTACACACATAGAAGCCCATCTAGGGTATATGATGATTTATGTTGCCTGCCTGACTGTCTAAAAAAACCAAAAAACAGTGATGAAATCACGAGTACACTTTCCTTTGCTAAATTGTAAAATTCATTCCTAAGCCTTTATATACACATGAAAGCTCTAGTTGTACCAGAAAGAGAGCCAGATCTCATGATTTGCTGACCTGTGATTTAAACATAGACAATGCTATGACTGCTGTATTAAGAAGGTCAATAAAATAATGCAGTTGGGATATATTTCTTTCTCAGACATGACAAATAAAAAAAGAAATTGCCAAAGCCATTTCGCATCCAGGAATCTGACATTTTCATTAGTCAGAATCTGTCAGCTGATGAATTTGCCAGGAAATCTCAAATCAGTATAACTTGACTGGTTTTCATCACATGGAAACATGAACAAAATTTGCAATATATAATTTGATTTACACTTTGCCTAGGCAGAACTGAATTAATTGCTACCATTAGGCACAGAAGAATCACAACAGATGCAGTACCATTTGTTGTTCATTTTCAATACAGGCAACAAAAAGGCTTTTCCTCCTACAAATAAACTTCCTTTGAGATTTTATATACCAATTCTAGTGACACATCAAGAAAGGACATAGTGGACTGTAACAGGGCATTGAATATAGAACATTTTTTTGCTCAGGCTACATGACTAATCATTCAACATACCTGTCATTTGGAGAAAAATTATTATTTGACTTAATTCAAGGTGTCTCTATTCTGCTGGAATTAAATAGCTGGTACTGCACAGAGCAAAGTGAGATAATCACTCAGCATGATAATTAGGGAAGCAGCTTTTTTAAAAAAAATTAGTTAGCTGCAAATTCCTTCTTCCAGACTTGCCAAAGGCATGCCTGCATGGATCCTCAGCCCTGCACTCTGCTCAGTGGCAGGCTGAGATGGCAGGATGCATCCCCACAGCAAGGGCTAAAATCCTCTGCCCACAACCACAACATTCCTCCATAAGAAAAATGTGTAAATCAGTGCCTGCAGGTTCACAAGCTGATGCAAAGTGTCTCCCTCCATCTGAAATGGCCCACCACTGCATCCCCCATCAATTTTTACAACTAATTTTATAATAAGACATTAGAGCCAAGCTGGCAGAGGACTTCCTACCGAGCTGGTATGAGGTAGGTATGTGCCACACAGGTCTATCACTTGCACAGGGCAATGGTTTCACGGACATCTTAGCTCTTTTGTGTGGCCCTGGTAGCACAAAGCAGCCACCTGTGGTTGATGCTGCTTGTTAGACATACTGTGGCTTTGTTTTAATGAAGCTAAAAAAAGGAAATAGAAATTTTTGGTGCATCTGGCCCCTGAAACAGAAGAACCGGGCTCTGTTTGCAGTTATAAGCGATGACTAAATGTTTAAGAACCTCCTATGAAATACTATGTGCAAGACTGCATTGGTAGCAGCATTGTGAGATCAAAATAGCCCCAGACTGAACAAAATGCAAGTGAACAGAGAGAGAGAATTTAGAAGACATGGAGGTATGGAGGTGAAGGAGAGTGTTTTAAATCTTGAGACTATCTAGCTACTCCCATCAGGCACTGACACAGCATTCCTGAAAAAGGCAGAAAAAAAGTCTAACCATGCTCGGGACAGGGACTGAAATGTTTATGGCAAGGATTATAATGTTTCTGACTGCATAAGACTGATTTAGTGGTTGAGCAGATGCTGTCCAGGCCTTTGCATCATCTTCTGTGACAGCTGAGAATTAAAGTTAGGGAAAGGACCTTGTCAAAACTACTGGTCTAAAGATTTAATAAAGTTTAAAGTAATTTTAGTGTTTACAATCACAAATCACAAGGAAGCAGCTCCTGTACCCACTGAAGCTGACCAGAGTTTCACTAATGGAAAAACTTCCACTTCTCAAACGGAGGTCAGACCAGGCCTCAGGAGAAAATTTATGACATGGATTAAACATAGATTTCTGTTTTGTTTGTAAAACCTAAATAACAGGCAGATGTTTTCCAGGATATGTTGACAGCTTGAAATCTTCTCTGGTGCTGACTTCAGCCAGGATGCCAACCTGCTTCTTATACACTGTGCATGCTGCAAAATTGCACCACCCATAGCCCCTTGTGGGACTCCCAGAAGCCAATACAGCATCTGCTTACAGTAAATTACTTAATCAGACATTTCTCACAAAATGCATTAACAATGCAGACACAAAATCTTTAGATTAACTTCAGCTTCCGTGCCATATTTTCTTAGGCATGGTATCTTTTCCTAGTGGTTAGGGAGTTATTTTTAAGACAAAAGGTATGCAATCAATTCAGTCTGTGGGTTTGGAGAATGTAAATGAGAATGGCTGGTACATAAAATTTCTCTGTTGTAAAGATCCTTTGTTGTCCACCACAGACCCCACATGAAGCCTTTATTGCCTTCATAGGGCATACAATAGGGGCAAATGTATTATATCATCTTCAGGAAGATGCTGGAGAAACAATGTGCTTAAATAAATAGCAGCTGCTTGAACCTCCCTGTCATGACACAGAACCTTAATTCGACAAGACAGTCACTAGGTTCATGGAGATGCATGAATCTATAACCTTGCTGTTCCTATAAACTCCATTCAAATACAGACAAATTGTGACCTTCTGAGGCCTGGAGTTAATACACAACTCAGACATGCTGGCAGCTCAACTCCCACCGATTCCCCTGCACTGAGCATAGCATGGACAGCAGCTGCAGAACTCCTGTGACCTTTCACTGCAACCAGTCTTCCTGGTGTTCTGGAGCCCTTTAGGTGTTGGGAATGAGAAGCAGAGAGTTATCCCTGGCCTTCAACACTGTCCTTTGGGCATCAGGAGAGGGAGATGTGACTGAAAGACTGAAGAGGTGAAGAGCTTCAGCTGGAAGGTAGGAATGGCACAGAAGCAAGAAATGGAGGGCTGCAGCCAGGAGAAGCAGGGGTGTAAAGGCAATGCTTCCCTGGCCTGCATGAGAGACAAAGTAAGAATGGAGGAATGAATACTGGTGAAGGGGAAAAGGGCTGGGCATACAGAGGGATCTGGGATGTGGAGGCAGGAACAGGTTCTAGCAGCAAGAGGACAGTTGTTTAGGGAAAGGGAGTCCTCAAGTCACAAGGATGAAGATGTACAAAGGCAGAATGGTCTGCATTCCATAGTGCTTCCATCACCGTCTAGGAACAGAAGATTTCACACCTCTTCCATCTTGCTGTAACAGGTGAAACCCACAGAGAGCTGTGCCACCTACCACCCTGCATACATTTGTAACAACGTTTTGTAACGAGAGCTCTAGCAGATGCAAAGTACTCCACTGAAGCTCTCCATTATGAAGTAATTTTGCTTTAACACACAGCTTCAAAGACTGTCACTAAGGTCTAGATTACCAGTCTTCTGAATAAGTGGCCATTTTTTAACTCTTGGACATGTAAGACAATGCCTCATGAAGCGTGTGATTGACAGTACTGTAGACAGAACAGGAGAGGATAAGATGGACCATGTTTTCCTGTAACATCTTATCTCTCTACTTTTAACTCTGTAGGCGCTCTTAATGTGCTTATCCTACTTCTCAATAATTAGCATTCCCCTGCTAATTTTCCAGGTCTTTGACACTGCAGGTGTCCCTGGCTGAGCATGGCCCTCGTGCAGCTGTGTAAGGAGCTGCTGCTGAAGTTGCTCAGGTTGTGGCTCCCCCAAGGAGAGGTCATGTCCTCAAAACTCTTTAGTTGGAGGGAAGTCTCTGTGGAGGAGACTTCCTTAAACATACTGTGATTTCTTGGTGCTTGGATGCTTCCCATACAGCAGGAGCAGCTGCAGGGGCAAACCTGTGAGAGACTATGCTGAATTCTGGAGAAATGTCATGGTGTGGTCAGAAAAATATGCCTCATCATACGCCCCCCAGTTGGCTACACTGCACTAGCACTTCATAACTTATTTATCTTATCATTTTGTCTATTAAGGTTTTAGATGAAGGCCATGCTCAAACAATTCCCTTTCCTAGGTTGAGGTGCTCAATCAACTACTATTAATGCTCAGAACCTTCCCTTTGCCTATGAATTGTCTTGGAAAGAAAAGATGCTTTGGCTGATACTGTTTCTTTCTTCTGTGTTGACCTAGCACAAGCCCTATGTGCCTGTCCAAGCAGTCAGTGCTCAGATCTGCAGCTCAGCACCAAGTAAGACATGCTAATTCCAGCCCACAGTCTCGTGCATCTCTCCACTGTGTGAGCAACACCTTCCACCAGTGACTAAGGGACTGCAGACAGCAGCATGTGAAGGGCTGAGCCCAAGGGAGCACCACCAAAAGAATTTCAGGGTCAGAATTTGAGAGACAAATATGCAAGACACCGAGCACCTCTCAAGAGGAGTAATTTGAATGCAGTCCCCCTGTAGCTGTTTACTTTGCCCCCAGTTGACACAAATTATTCCCGTATCATGTGAAGTATGCATTCTTGTTCCACCATTTCAGTCAGATTTTTTGTAAGATAAAGATCTAAAGCTCCTGCTCATTTGACTTCTGAACTATTGCCACAGCCTCACCCTATACCACCAAGCCTTCTCCTCCAGCACTATTTATGTGAACAGAAAGCAAAAACAGACCAGTGGGCAGCACTTCCCCAGCAGTCTTCAGGCATCAAATCTTGGCCACACATATGTTGGAATGGCCCACATCACATCAAGTCACATCATGGGTATATTTTATTATATTTTAGTATACTTCCCCCCCAACATTTGAATATCCAAAAGATTAGAATATGCATTTTAAAACAATATTTTCTTTGTTACTGATATGTGTTTTCATACACATAAACACATATACATGTGCACACTGCCATCTGCCCCAGGGTTAATATGTTAAAGATATCAGGCTGTTGTTGTGCAATCTATAGAACAACTTGCTGTCCAACAGAATGAGTAAAATCTAAACCAGATGTAAACATTTATACTAAGACCAAGAAAAACAACTGACAATTCTCAAAATTTGTTTTATTTCCTTAACAGAACTGGAAAGGCATGGATCAAATCCTTACCGTGTGTTGGGCTTCAGGTTCTCAATGGGCAAATGAGTAGATCCTGCAGTCCTGGTTGACCACTTATTCTTTAAAAAGTCGTCATAGGATGCACTGTAAACCAGATAGCCTATAAACAGGAAAGAGAAATAGTTGTGAGGATTCTAATTAAATTTTAAATAAATGATATCCCTAGGTGTCATGGTAAATTTTAAGGATTATAAGGAATTGAAACATCTTTGAATATGAAAGTCATTCCATGCCTAGCTCTCCTGGAAAATCCTGGCCTGTAAGACTTTCTTATCATTAGCTAATAATGATGGAACATTACATCAGAGGACAGCACCCAGTTGTGAATTCTGATTTAAAAAACAGTGAAGGCAAAAAAAATGACAGAGGTAACGCATTCACTGTTTTAAGTGACACATTGACTGTGCAGACACTAGTACAAATGGTCATTTAGTGAAAAACCTTCCCCTTCTCCACTCTCCCATCAGGAGAGAAGCCGTCAGGAGAGTACCTGTTACCATGTCTCCTTGAGCAGGTTTGGCCCAGTCCACAATGACAAAGGAGTGACAGCCTTCGACTGCCACAACCGTGATGTTGTGAGGGGCTCTCAGGGGACGCTGCTCTTTCTCTCTGAAGTCGTTGGGAATGATTTCAGCAAGGCTCTTCACTTGGAAATGTTCCAGGGCCTCTGTCAAGGAGCAAGGGGCTGCTGGATCCTTATTGAGATAGGTCACGTAAGGAGCTAGAAAAGACAGGGAGGACAGCATTTAGTTAGCAGTTTGAGGTATCCCACAGTAGCACACAGGCTGGAAATTTCTGGAAAAGAGTCAAGTTTTGTGGTGTATTTTAAAATTCCTCACCTTCCAGCCCAGAGACTGCTGCCAACAAAGCGTGGCTTGCAGCCAAATTGATTGATGAGCAGAGGGAATGGGATGTCAACATTCAGGTTTACCTACCCACACTCACAACTGTACCAAATTATGCAAAGGTGGAAGGACTGTCTTTGCTACAAGAGGCAGAAGAGAGCAGTCTGACTGTAGCACCCTCTGCACGCTACCTCCAGCTGCTCTGGAAGATGGGATGAAAATGTCACCCAAATTCTGCCTTTCCAGCATGAGAACAGATTCCTTCCAGGGCCTTCAATCATCTAAGACTTTACAGGTCTAAGTGGTTGGTTATTACACAAACACCCTGAAGCTGAAGCAAAACAACAAAAAAATGTGAAGAGTAATTCCAAGGCGAAGTCCAACCAGTTTAAAGGGATTGTTGTGGTCCCCTGGGTACTAAGGGACCAGAAGCCATGAGTCCCTACCTTCCAGGCATGTGCTCCCAACCTGTAACTTCTATTTTTAGAAGCTTTATACTGACTGGAATTGCTCTTCAGCTCAGGAAAAGATTAAACCATCTTTTTATTGCCTTAAAAGTCACCGTAACATTCAAAGGAAGGACTATAAAACTTGCTTTGGAAATGTTTATTCAGTTGCAATAATACAATTCATTGAAATGGTAATATTATTTCCCTAGTGCCTTGAAATGTTCATAAACCAACGTTTCTTGGTTTATCTTATTGGATTTCATGCCCTAAAGGAATTTTTTCCAGATCTTGCAATGAAGTTAATTTTAGCCTCTCCAGCTAAACGAATCAAGAAGCACTGTCAGTGAGAGAGCTGAATAGAAACATCATGAAATTGTTTGGACAGGGAAACTGAAGATGCACTGGAAAAAGTTTTGGCATATATAAAAACAAATATTTTACTCCAGCAGCAGAGTTTCACTCTAAGCCACATGAAGCTTGTGGATATTGGAAGGGAAGCCAAGACATGTCAAAGATGATTCTCCATCCCCTGAACTTTTTTCTGAAATACCAGGTGAGTCAGCAGCTGACTTAACCTCAGTTCAAGTGCCAGAAATATGTAAAGAGCTGCAGGGGGTGTCACCAGCCTAGGGTGGAAGCTGGAATGTTCCCTACAATCTCCAAATCCCTCTCCTCCGGCCCCCAGCTGCTTCTCTCTGACATAGAAGCAGAGCAGCTCTGAAGTCAGTGCTGCAACAGCAACCTACACAATTGAATGTCTCATGTACACAGGAGGCATGGTTCTTGTAATGGGGGTTCCTTCATCAAATGCCTTCTACAGAGAAAATATTCAAATACCAAAATAATATTTATCTTTATTGGATTTATTTTTTGGAAAATTCATATCCAAAATACCATTCATTCTTGACTTTGAAGCACCCTTTGAAGCACCCATGACATACATGCTTGTGCAAGGTGGATGAAATCACTGGGGTTGAACAGATCAGTGGAAAAGAATCAGGTCCCCCAGAGGAAGACTCGCACCTACGAGGAGACTTGCTCTGCTGGAACTACTGGTGTGAAGTTAGATGCAGTTAAGCTGAGCTGATGTAGACACTCTTGTTCTCTTACTAACTTCAGCTAGACCAAACACAATGCAGAGCACAGAACAGAGCACTTACACTGAAACAGTGCAAAGAGGTTTTTACTGGTTCAACAAAATCATTGTGGGCCCACACATAAACATGCAAGCATTGAAGCAAGGAAAAAAGTATTGCTGTTTGTGTTTCCAAGGTGGCAATCCTTAAGAGGACCACACACACCTTCACTGGATGTTTGTGCAATGGTCTCCGCTGAAGGGCTGGCCTAGCTGGAACAAGAATTCTTTGCAGCACAAGTAGTAAGCTACATAAGGCAAAGGGCATCCTTACCAGTGAAGCGTTTCTTCCCAGCAATATCATATTCTGACACAGGGCCAGTGCCACCAACACCGGTCTCTGGATAGACAATCTCCAATTCTGTCGTCGTAGGAGCAGTGGTAGTGGTGACAGTGGTGGTGGTTGGTGGCAAAGTGCTCTCAAAAAACTCATAGTCTTCAGAGGAAACACAAGATGAAAGTGTTAGCAGGCTTCATATAATTTTGGTTTAACTATGAGAAGGGAAACAATTCTGTCACCAGCCACAGTCCCAAAGAAGTGCTACACACCCTCCCAATGGGGCCACTGCATGCTCCTTACAGAACTCTGTGTTGAGGTTGGTCAAACTTCAGCCTTGCAATGGTTTCTACCAAACTCATGGACAGGGAGAACAGTCTATGTCCCAGAATACTCATGTTACTGCTGATTTAGACCTCACTCACACAGTTAAACAGGACAAAAAATAACAAATGTACTTGTACAGCAGTATCCTGAATGTGCATCTGCCAGCTCCTCTCACAAACCCCAAGAGAAATAGCACAAGTAATTGAATCCCTGCCCAAAGCCCTCAGATGCCAAAGGAAGTAGAGAAGGGAGAGAAAAAAATTACTTTCTAAGAAAACTCTGTGTTGCAATTCTAAAGCCCTAGAGGTGGTTCAATACTGCTCTCAAACCCTCTTGTGACTGGAGGTGCCGAGTTCAGTACTTTCCATTTGTGGTCCCTGCAGGGCCACGAAGAAAGGCAAACCGCCCACATGAGCCTCATTATGTTCAGTCCTATTTAACTCAGTGCTCTTTGAAAAACTACTGTGCTACCTGACTGGCACACAAAATGAAGGGAAAGTAGCATTTGGCATCTCTGCCATGACCTCAGGCAGGCTGGGGAACTCAGCTCAAGTCTTTGAGTGTTTTGTGCTTAAACTGCTAAAGCGTGTGTTTTCTGCAGGTGACCTGTACCTAAGGGGAGGCCTGGCACTGAGGATATTCTGCATCCATGCAGATATAAGGGAAATGGGATGTATGTCTTGTGCAATTTCTAATTCATTCCCTCCTCCTCACTTTCTAAATGTCAGTTTCAATATTAAGTGATTGGAATTTAAAGTACAAATGTCTATAATATCTTCCACTCAGCTGCTGCACTCTCTTTTTAAATGTTTTTCTGTTGTTGGTTAGACTTAAGATCCAGCATTACGACCACAAATTAAAAAAAAAACAAACCAACAACTTTCATTGTTCTAGAGCCATAAATTCTACAAAAAAACTTTTTGTTTAACTGAGGTCTGTACTAATCCACTTCCATATGTGGGGGCACAAACAGGAATTTGAGGACTAAAAGGGATAGAACGTCAGATATCACTGATGGCAGAAAGCGAATTTCAGTTCCAGTAACTGAGAATTGGCACTGCCTATGCAAACTTACAATTAAATGCTGTGACTTGATACTTCCTCTTCAGCTAAGTTTTATATGTCCTTGATTATAATATCAAGATGGCATGAATATAACTCTCAAAAAATATTTCTCTCCTTTCCTTTAATTTGATTTTAAATCTCTTTGATAAAAATTCCATACGATTTAAGCAGATTAGTTACTTTATATGTAGGTGATGTTATTCAGTATGAGCATGCTTAATTGTCTAAATGCAGACTACACATTAAAGAAACAACGCGCTAAGGTATTTCAGGCCTTGAATGTTATTTGGATTTTGTATTTTAGAGGAGGTAGTTGACTTTGACTGGGCTGGAGTTAGAAGAGAGAAAGTACCAGAGAAAGTAAATCTAGGATTGAAGCAGTGTCTGTATGACACAGCTTTGAAAAGTAATTTCTTTCCTCAATAGGTTCCTGTTAGATTGCAGGACTAATAGAAAGGGACTTTTATGTCCAGAAACAAATGGTTTTGGATACTTTCTCTCCATAAGTGATGCAGAACTGTTTTCCAGCTCACCATCACTTGCTTAAGCTCCCATTTACCAATCTGCCTCCTTGAACCCACTTCCAAAGAAAGAAGATAGAGAAAAAAAGCAACATTCCACTGGCAATAGACTTCTACAGTTAACCCATACCATCATCGTATACCACATAAGCTTCTGGAGTTGCTGTCACATCTGAATCCAGTCCTGAGAATGTATCTATTGACAGAGAAAAAAAAATGCTATAAGAATTCACTCAAATAATGCTGGAATAAAGTTTGATATAAAAATATTTAGCCAGTGGAATTGTAAAGAAAAGCATAACTTCCTGGTTTCCAAATAATGCAGTGACAGTCTGCCCTGCACATTGAGCATAACAGATGAGAAGCTAAGTGCAGTAGTCAGGAGTTCTGCTGTGGGAAAATGGGTTCAGGGCTGCTATATAAAATTAAGAGTAATCACCTTCCAGAAGCACTGCCCCAGGCCCCAGCTGCTCTGGAGCAAAGGTAGGCTGCCAGCAACTATATAATGATCACATCTGGATTTGACAATATTTTATAGTCTCAGAAGCAGAATGTGAAAGCATTATATGCCAAAAAAACCAACCAAGGAATTAAATATTTCTACCCAAATATTTTTGTGGAGGTATAAAAACAAACAGCCCACAGAGCCATGACATTTATAGAACATGTCAATGGTCTTGCAAGGAATGCAGCCCAAAAGGAATGGATTTGTAGAATGAAGTAATTAGTGCTGGATTTTCTGGTGTTTTACTTTGCACTAGCTCTACTCTGATCCTATGGAATGGCTGCCAGGTTGGGCCACATAGGTGTAATCCTGAAGCACTGCTCTGCATTAGTTTCATCCAGCATGAATTCAGTTCAGGAAATCAGAGTGAGATTACTCCATGCAAATGAAAGCATAGTAAGGACAGAAGATAATGAGGTGCACATTAAAAACACTCTACTGGTCCACCCCAAAACCCAATGCAGATGCACCAATAGACTTCCCAGCTGACTATTCCTTAATATTATCTCATTATCTCTGCAGGACATGACTCCAGCTCCAGAGACATCAGCCATCAAGTACCTCATCTGTTGAATCCCAAAGGCTTTCCTGCACACTCTGAGGAAAGAATTTCTCCACATTATTCAGGGAAGCCAAACAGTACACAGAGCTCAGCACAGTCATAAAAAGCCATGCAAACAAAGCGCAAGCACTGTGCTGTAACCTGCTGCAGGTACCATCAGAAGTCTCCAATGCAATGCTGGGGCTGGGGAGTGGCCAGCATGTGAACAAAGACAAGAGAAAGACAGCTTTGACCTCCAGACACTTCACATACATTGGTCACGCTCCTGTAACACTCTATGGAAGCAATAGTGTTATTTTCACTAAACCAGAACTGCAAACAGTGCAAAGTTTCAACTGCCAATGTTAAATAGTTCACAGATATAATCTGAATGATACATTTTCATTTTGCTGATTTTTTTAGAACAATTACTGTATAACTGGTTTTTTCTTTTAAATTTAATAATTTTAAAATTAAATAATTTTAAAATAATTTTAAATTTTAAATAAATTTAAAATAATTTTAAAATTAAATAATTTTCTTTTAAATACACTTTGTGATTTTAATGCCAAAATAAGCTTTAAAAGACTTATGATAGACTTCTGCAGCCACTTTTCAGAAGATGATTCCCTTGGAAGTCACTTGACTTCTCTGAAGGTAGTCAGTTCCAAAGTAGATTCTTTGCTGAATTCTGCAGATCTACCCACAACTGGCCAAATCAACCAACATCTATAATGTATGCACTTACCTTTGACTGCCTACATCCAAGGAATCAAGAGGATCAGATATGCAGAAATTTCAAATCTTCCATGGGCAGATTTCAATTCATCCATGCTTCTAAGTTAGTATAGTATTTGGCCTATCTACAGTCCAGCAAAGCCAAATTTCATTTTCAATTTTTGTACTCAGTTTCAGTGACTGTGCTTGTTTAGCATTGGCTGTGTCATGGTGACAATAAGAGTACATCCCAATAGACCTCTCATTTTATTATTTTCTGTACATACTCCAGCTGCAGTTCTTCACCTTGCTCCATCACCCTTTGCTGATTCTCTTGAGTAAACCCTGCCTGTAACAAATGGGGCCAAATCTTCCTATGACCACTTGCTACAGACTTTTGGCATCTGTAAAGACAGTCTTGCTGTCTTACATGTCTTACAAATTCCATCACTTGATTTTATCACACATAATGCGTGGTTAAGACTCCACCTGTTTTTTCCTTTGTGAGTTCATGAATCAAGTTTAGTTGATTTCACTGACAAATCACACTTGTGTGGCCAAACTCCTCCTTGAAAGTTAAAGACTGCTGAATCTAGTGAAAAGCTGATAATATTCTGCTGGATCAAGAAAAAATCCTGCCAGAGATAAAAAAAATTTCCAAAGTTTAAGCAGAACATTTGGAGCTAGGTTTTGGCACTTGCAGACCCTGTCTGTTTGTGAGTAAAGCACTTAGCAACAAATATCAAGCTTTGGCAGAAAAAGTATTTCACTAAACAATGTGGAGTAATTTCTAGACTCAGATTAAAGGGAAAGACAAGACAAAAATACAATATAATATAATTTGGAAATGGTCAAGTGAAAATGGCATTGTTTTGATAATTCTAGTAGTCATTGTTTACCCTCTTGAAATATACACTTCTCTTGTTAAACAATAACAGCCGTCATTAAATAAATACCACAAATATCTTTACTTTCCTAGCAAGATCCTTTGTGGAACAGGCAGACTGTTTTCCTGTGTTTATCTAATCCTGAAGCAGGTCACTAGATTTAAAAAAACTGAAAAAGACTCTTCAGAGAAGCTTTCAAAATTCCCAGGTAGGGACTAATATTGCAAAAGCTCTAAGGCAAGAAGCCTTAAGAACCAGGTAAGAAGCAGAAATACAGCACCATCCTTTCAGTCTTGCACTGTGAGGCATCTGCAGACATACTGTCAAAATGCCAGGCAGTTTATGAGTTACTTCAAGGCCATTTTCTATGAACACACAGCCTGAATAAAAACTTAATTTTCATTCTTGCCTCTATCAAGTTCAAAGATTCAGCAAGCCCATCTGGTAGAAGGCAAAAAGCCCAAGCAGAATTTTTTAAATATCCAGAAAGTCACATGAAAATTCCCCAGCCCACAACTCTGCTAAACGTAACACTGCAAAAGATTTTGTTGCTCAGCTTCTGGATCCTACCTTCAGTTTAACCCCAGATATGTGTTGTGAACTTCTACTGTTCTTACAATGTGTATTCTCAGAAGAAGTCCTCCAGGTACCAAACAGTACAGGCCAAAAAAGAGGAAATGTTACAGGATGTAATCAACATTTAAGATAAGCAAAAGGAGCTGGGGGGTGTGTGAGAGATTCTAACTACCAAAAGTCATGGCTTTCTTTAGGCAACTTTGAAAGTATGAGAGTGACTATATATAACGATATTTGTAACACTTTTGTAAGTACAATTAAGAACTATGAACCTTCCATAGGGAAAAGCAAAACTCTTCCTATTACTATTTAATGATGATATGATTTTTACATGCATGTTTGTGTGGGTGTGGGTGTGGGTGTGTGTGTACACATCTGTGCATAGCTACACATGCAAGCATGCTTCTATAACTGCACAGTGTCAGATTTATTGTTAATAAATACTAACACTATAACTCATTTTAATTTCACCTGCACAAGGAGCTGACATCTCTGACTCATTAACTGCCGTGGGCCTCTGGTAAGGGAATTTTGTTTTCTGCTTCTGAGATCTTCTCCCAAGATGCCATCCCTAGACTCGCTGTGAGTTGCTGGAGCCACACCTTTCTATATCACTGCCCTTTTTTCAAAGTGATAGTTCAGCTTCCTAGACCACGGTTTCATGACCCACTTGTAAATCTACTTTGACTTAAGAGATACAGGTGTATAGGAGAAAGGTAAAGGGGCTTCACTACCCATTAACACTGGCTGCTGCAGTTGTCAGATGTCTGACTGCCAACATGCTGGCATAATTGCTGTGCTGCCCATTAGCAGAATGAGTTGAGGATTACCTACAAATGGGAAGGGTAAGGGCTACCATGGTGCACCCTGATCTGGTTTGGCAAAATGAGCAGCTAACTCACTTGCAATCCAGGTGCTGAAAGCATAAAAAATGGTAGGAAACAGGCTCAACACCCAAAGACTCTAGTGCATTTATACGTGTTTACTTTGGATTTCAGTTTGGCACCACAGCCTAAGCTTGTATAACTCCAACAAGGAAAAATTGCATGCACTAACACGGGTTTGTATCTTCAGATACCAAAGAAATTGGTGCAGAACTTTCTGCCTTATCTGTGCAGAGCTGGGTTGCCTTTCACCAGCTTTCATCTGTGCTGTACTGCGTTCCTGCTGGACAGTCTATCTCCAAGGGCTGGCAAGAGAACAAGAATCTCACTTTGCATATGCTGTTTCTACTATGGCTCAAAAGAGAGACTTTTCAGAATTCATTGTGATAAGTGAACACAAAACAGACAAAATGTATAGCTCCTCCAGCTCCTACCCTGGCCTGAAATGGAATGAGAAAAATTTATATGTAAATGCTTTGACCACAAAGCTACTGCCTATACTTGTACCCCTGTGAGTGAGTATCCAACACAATGTAAGAAATTTGCTGAAAACAACACAGTTTCACAAAAAACCTCATCTTTGGTGAAAGCTGGCATTTTCCAGTAAAAATCCATTTAACACCCAAATCCTTCTTCATGAGCTCTAATCTCAGTTCCTACCTTATCAAACAGACCAAAATCTTCAGAGGCAGATTCTCCACCATTCCACATCTGTGTAACTCTGCTGTACAAACAGCACAGCCACAGAATTTCAAAGAGCACGAAATGAAATTACCTTCTGCATTGCACTCTGGCAGGCCATCAAACCCCAGGAGCAAGTTGCCTTCATCATCATACTCTCCGTAGGTGCCTGGGGGACAGGTTGGTGCGGGTTTCTCGGTGGGTGGCTCAGTGGTGGTCGGCTCAGGAGTGGTGGTGGTGGTTGTAGCAACAGTTGTTGTAGTGGTTGTGGTGGTTGTCGTGGTAGTTGTTGTAGGTATTGTTGTAGTAGTTGTTGTTGAGGGAGTGGTTGTTTTCTTAATCATTTCAAGACCAATCAGAGGCTTTCCTCCAAGGCTTATTATTGGTTTATCTTGTGCACTCGCTACAGGTTTACTAAATCTGCTATGTCCAAACAAAGGCAATCCATCAGGACTCACCATTGGAGCGCCCTTTTCATCTAAGAGGGAGAACAAAACCAACAAATCTCATCATTAGTCCACTTCAGGCTTATAGCATTAAGCATTACTGTGTTTTATCACAGTAGATGCCACAAAAGCACTGAATGGAGTGAATAGAACCTTCTGTAAGTAAACCAACAGAGAAGGAGAGTGTTACTTAGGAAAGAGCCACGGCTGGGAAGCTGGAAAATGGTTCAGAAGAACCTCAAAAAAACCACCACGGTGTTCACATTTTCCAGCTGTTTGACAAACACTCCAGGGAGGTTTCATTTCAGAATCACAGTGTGCAGACAATGGCGGCATTTCATGTAAGTCACTCTCATCAACTAACTGTTGATGAAATGTATGATGAATCCATATTCTGCTCCTTAACATCAAACACATGCAAGGAAAATCTGGGATGAGCTGGCAAGATGCTGTCACTGCAGATAAACTTGTGTGCCAAATTCTGGGTACTGTCAATATTCATGGTAGACAGGTTAACAATAGGCACTGAATTTGTATTCAAGAGATCTGAATGCAAACAGCAGTCTTCAGAGAACACAAACAGGGTTTCTTACTATTTGTGGTTTGCTTTAGAGGAAAAAAAATTGATAAACACATCCATATGGCTGGTACAGTGCTAGCAGTGGGGAATAATTATTCCTATGTACACAAAGATATAAACAATCATCAACTCTTATTCTACTCATCAGTCCTTATTCTGGCTCAGTTCTGCAGTCCTTTCTAACGCTGATACAAGTGAGATGGACTTGTGTGATTCTTGCTGCCTCGTAGTCTGGAGTCTCA
Organism: Passer domesticus; assembly: GCF_036417665.1. Classification (NCBI taxonomy): domain Eukaryota; kingdom Metazoa; phylum Chordata; class Aves; order Passeriformes; family Passeridae; genus Passer; species Passer domesticus. Next base: position 57,519,842 of record NC_087476.1, read on the forward strand.
CAGGGTGACTCAAAGCCTCCCCAGTCCTGCAATGTGCTGACTCTCTGCTGGAGACCTGAGGCACAAGCAACTCCAAATGGCCTCAAGTTGGGGACCTGGGGATGCCTGAAGCATTCAACAGCTCAAGGATTTGTACCATGTGTACAGCAATTGTAGAGCTTTTTTCTGTAAGAAGGAAGTTGCAACTTACCAACAATTGTACGTCCATCCCCTCCTAATTTCACTCGGAGAGGGTTGCCTTGGGAGTCTTGGAGGTATTTTCCTTCAGCATTTAACACTAGCCCTCGGTCAAGATCTACAATCTAAAAGCAATAGATGGACTCAAGTTTAGCTAACCCAAGAGGAGGTGAAATGAAATTTCACAGCAACAGAAATCCTGGGGAAATTCAGACACTAAGTGTGATGTTCAGGAACAGCTACAACACACTTGAACTTTTAAAACTAAATGTATAGTAATCACTGAAATATCATTGCTGAAGAAAGAAGATTCCCAGGAACTGGAGTCCAGAGCTGCACAGCCATATTCACATCACCTACTGTAGCTCTAGTGTGCAAATGAGCAAATCCCTTTATTTTCCTGGGCTGTGCGATTCATAAGGTGAATTCCTGTAATACTGATTTCGGTATGACACTGAGCAATTTTGAAAATGGGATTTAGAATTATGTCTAACTAAAAAAAAAAAAATTAAATATTAGACTACTTACTTTATTTTGAAATGGCAGTGAAAACAAAGTAGCTAAGATTTTAATTGGGGCAGGAGACTGTAGAAAAGCCTCTGTCTCATAAAGCAAGTATGTCTGAGAGCTTGGACTGAATTCCAGAGCTAACTGCAGTTATAATTCAGTCGTTTTTGCTATTTCAACCCAAAATAGCTGAACTGTATGCTGTTTTAACCTGAGGTAACAGACACTGAGCCACAGAACACAAAAATGCAAAAGGTGTTAAGTACTGTGAGGAAACTGGGAAGGGGACAGAAACAGCAATTCCAGGTTGGCAAGACAGACTTACATCTGGTGCTGAGAAAGACTGCAGCAAGGAAGGACAGCAGATTATGAGCTCAGTCCCTGAAGCCCTGCAGGCAGCAGATTTGGCATAGATCCTCTTGCTTTGCAAGGTCTTCATCCTCCTAGCAGCAATGCCTTCCCCTCAAGAGGCAGAGAAATGCCCCATGGCATTCCAAGGACCTTCTTAGCCCACTTTCTGGAATCCATTTGAAGGACTTTGGGCATGTTTCTCAAAATGCCTCCCTTGAATGCGACCCACCTAATGCACTTTCAAATGTTCCTCTAATGAAAATGGTAAGATTGAAGTGGCCATAAAATAAATGTCTTTATATGTCACGCCACGTGCAAGCAGCTTTGCTGATGCCAGGGAGGCTGATCACAGACTCCTACTGCTCAGCACTTGGGAAAACGTGCAGGAAGCACCAGTTCTTTCCCTTGCTTTCCTTGGTTAAAAACTCATTGTAAAGGATGTTAAAAGACAAGGTATGGGCATGTATGCAGCTTGTGGGTCTTTCCTATCATGGCATCTGAGATCTTCTGCATATATCTCTGGAAACATGAGGAAACAAAAACCTACATAAGTGCATTTAAAGCATTGTGACAGTTATGGAGGCACTTTTATTTCAGAAGTCTTGATCAGAAGCTTCCACCTGAGGTGCAAGTCTGGGAGAAGCATTGCTGAACACATCTTTCACAGCAGCTATTCCAGGCAGTCTCCACTCACACTGCACAGCAGACAAGAGCCCACTGTGTCAAAAGTCCCCGAGTCACTGGGGAGCACAAATCTCACTGAGTCTGATGAAAAAATGTTTCTCTAAATTTTATAAGAGTAATGTTATCATTTAAAATTCAACCCATCAGGTTTTTAATTTAAAATGTTAAAATAACAAAACCCAGGATTTGTCATTAGATTTCAGTGGAACAGTGGAAACTAAACCACTAAGTAAAGCTTCACTTTAAAGCTGCATTGATGGGGGACAGTGCTTTTCTTAATGAAAATATAAGTACAGTAAAAGTACAAAACATCTTGAATTTAGAGAGAAGGTCACCCTACCCACTTTGCTCCTTGAGGGCCATTGATTACTTTCTGTCCACTTGGTTTTCCATTATTACCAGGGATTACTTTTCCATTTCCATTTCCATTTTTTGTTGTAAGATTTGGTCTGCCATTGTAACCTGAAACAGAGAAAAAAACATACTATTCTGAAGATAGCTGTGCAACCTACAAGTCATATTTTAAATTGCAAGTAAATGCATTTTCTGGCTGATCTGAATATAAACAAGAACAGAAAGAGGCCTCACCACACTCTACAAACCAGGCACTCCACTTCTTCTTGGAGCAACTGCAGTGACAATGTCAGATTTTTGCAGCTGACACAAGAATCTGAAATTGTTTTTTTCTGAAGAGGTTAAACATTCATTGTTCACCTCTATCATGTTTATTTGGTCTCTCTATTCCCTCTTTTTTCTTAAGAAAGCAGGGCAACATTTCTTCATGCCGCTACAGTCATTAAAATGTTTGTGATCTTTGTAAGTGATCTTTCAGAAGTGGCATGAAGAAAGAAGCCATTATTAAACACAACCACTTGTTCTCTCCTATCCTTATACAAAGATGTAGCAACAAATGGAAAAGAGAGGGCATGAGAATTATCTCCACACCTTTTTTTAAACTGGAAAAGGAAGGAATCTTCTTCTCTAGCTGAAAAACCACTGCTAAACAGAAGTACACTTATGTTAGAAGTGGAGAAGCAGCAGCACTGAGCTGTAGTCTCCGCAGCTCTGAAAGGGCCGTCAATTTCACATCTTATGTGAGATTTGGCTCCAGAAAAATATAATGGGAAATAAATTAGACTGGGAAAAATTTAACTGAACACTTGTTGGCTATAACTTCACAATTGCACTGCTAGTAGTAACCTTAAATAACGTCCATACAGAAATCTGTTATTTTTTCAGCCATACATCTCATCCCCCATGGTATTATTCAAGGTCTACTCCCATCTTAAAGCTCTTTAAGCTGGTGAATCTCTACACAACACTGACTAAAGCATAGCAAATGCAACAGCCCAGCTGCACAGTCCTCATTGTGTAACAGGAAGGCCACTTTGAACCAAACATTACTACTTATGGATAACACAGAAGGTATTTACTATAACATGCAGGTCACTAAATACTATTTTGGATGTCCATGCATTGGAGGGACAAAAGGTATTTCTACCTAGCAAGGTCACTGAGGCTGTCAGGGATTTTCCATGGGTGACATGAAGAATAAATACCTTGATGTGTAGTGGACCCTCTATTCTACTACCCAGATCTGCAGATATTCTGTCAGAAAGCAAGTCTCTAACTTTTGGGGTAAATCACAGCTATAAATGTATTAGATGGCCTGGCTGTGATGGGCACAATCCTCAACAGGTATGGGCAACCCTGAGCTGTCACTTAGAAAAAAGAGAAAAGTGGCTTAAAAATGCATCAAAGAGAAACACCTGACTGTCTAGGCATGGGCAAGGTGGTACTAAGGAACCTACAAAGGTCTTTTAGGGTGAAGAGCATGATGAAGAGCTACATATCTGAGAGGCTGGTATATTCTGAGTACAAATGGGTTTCAATGAGCATTTGGTGAAGTCATTGCTCAGTAAGGAACTTTTCCAGTGCAGCACCTGACTCTGCCACCCTTTTTGGGGATCACGGGATCCTGTGCAGATCAGACCACAGGAGAAAGGGTCTGGGGCACCACATTACATCAAATGTCCTCCAGAACTGGGCTTCCCAGCAGCCACCAAAATAAAAAGGAACACATTATACTAAATAACTGAACCTGCATCCTTCTGGAGGACTTTCCATCTAACTGCTGATCCTAGGAAAAACACAGTTAGTGACATTAATACAACAAAGACAGGATACCTTGTCTATAAGGAGGTCTAACAAATTGGCGCTGAGAAGGGCTCCCTAGCCTGGAGTTCAGTAGTCGCTGACGAGGAGACAAAGTGGAAGAAACTGCTGGAGAAATGGTGTGTGTGGTGGTAGATGCAGAAGAACGTGGCCAGACAAAGCTTGGTTTAGATGGGGTATGTCTGTTAGAGGACTGAGTAATCTGTGATGCTATGGCAGAGCTTCTTGGTGACTCAGGAGAAGACATTTTTAATATTGAAGGTTTTTCCGTCTCTTCTTCTTCAGAACTTACTTTGTGAGGTAGAAAAGTGTCCATAGATTTCCTTTTATTGCTAGCAGTGTCTTCATATATGTTTTTGTTACCTCTAGAAACAGAAGGGGACCGTTTTGCTGCCAAAGATGTGGGTTTCTCTTCCATTTCATTCTGGTCATGTTCACTGTAATAATCATCCTCTTCATTAGAAACTGACTGATGAGATTTAGATGAAGAGGGGGAAGGAACTTTTTGAGGAAGTTCAGTGTTAGACATTTTTGAGGGCAACAGGCCCTTTTTCTTCTCTGTTTGGGACACTGTTCTTGTAGCAACTCCTGAGCGAGTAGGTAATGAAGGATGAGTTTGTCTCGAAGTGTGTGACAGCCTTTGATTATACTGGTTGTCTTTTGCTCTATCACTGGCAGAACTGGAGTCTGGCTGAGTGTGTTTTGGTTTGTAGGAAGGTACCTGAGAACCTGCCTGCTGTTGCTTTGATTGAGATGAACTTGAGCTTCCCTGAGAGAAAGAAGCAGATAATCCCCTAGAAGAGGACACCTCTTTAAGAAACACAGAGTGCCTGCTTGCTCTGTCGCTGCCCTCTGTTTCATCCTCATCATCATCGTCCTGCAACTCTTCATTACTTTGGGATGAGATGGCACGGTGAGATGGGAGGCGCCGACCCCTTGAATGCAGGATGGAAGGACTGGTTTGTGCCCTCTGTGGAGGCTGTGAGTGGGAGGTCTTCTCCACTGGAAGACGAGAAGAGAGTGTCTTTCTAGGCAAAGACTCGCTTGGTTTTGATCGAGCAAGTGTTTCTTTTACCTCTCGATTGCCCTGCTCTTCAGGTTTGTATTTGGAAAGAGAAGACTGCAAAAGAGAATGCTTTTCTGGAGCAGCTGTTTGACTTTGTTGTTCTTCTGAGTCAGAGTGGGGTGATTTTTTACCATGTGTCTCTCTGGAGCGAGAATCAGAATCAACCTGAGGATTTCTTCTCTTGGAGTCGATTGCTGAAGAAGACTGCCTGGAAGAGGGCAAAGAAGGCAATAAGGGGTTTTCATCTTGTGAGTCCTCCTTATAATTCTTATCAACATCCTTTCCCTTGGATTTGGCACTCGTGGAGGAGCGAGAATGAGGTGAAGTGTAACCAGGAACAGCAGACCTTGATGAGACTGCCGCCACAGCTGATTTCGAATCCTTCCATGTGCGGGAACTGGAGCCTGAGGATAGCCTTGTTTGCTGTGACCTAGAACTTGGCTGTCCTGCTCTGTCCTCTACTTCTTCACTGTCAAACTCATTATGGCTATTATGAGTATGGGAATCTGCTGATTTGGAAGCAGGTTGGTGTGAACGACCTAGAGAGCCAGACCTACTGCGATGGCCTGAGACACCCTCATGAGGGACAGCAGCCTGCCGACTTGATGGCAAGGCCTGGCGACCAGGCTCTGAAGCTTTAGAAGACACTTCCACCAGCATGGAGTCAGGCTTCCCTTCCACATTACTCACAGGACCATTACTTTTGGCGGGCAGAGGATGGGAAGAGGTCTTAGAAGGCACATTGTTGTTGCTTTGCCTCGATTGCTTTGTTTCATTATCTGTGTATCTGGGAGCGGACGAGGCAGAAGAGTGTTGTGATGATGACGGTAACAGTGCTGGTGGCTCACGTTCCTCTGTGCTCATCTGGCTTGACATCTCAGATGAGTGGGTTCGAATAGACAACCTCCCTGAGGCGAGGACAGGGTGGACTGGCCGACTAGGGAACAAGGGTTTCACATTCCTCCTCTGGTCCTGGGTTTTTGGTGGTGATGTTGTAGCTTCCTGGGAGGAATCGCGATCATCTGTCACCTCAGTGGATTGGAGGTCAGGTTCCCGCTCTCCTGTCTTTCTAGAAGGTAACTGAGATTTACTTAGGACCCCTCGAGTCAAGATTTTGTTCTTATATTCAGAAAGAAGACTCTTTTTATCACTAACACTAGGTGAATGAACCGACAGCTGCTTAGAAGAAGGTGACAGCTGGGCTTTTGAAGAAACAGAAGAACTTTGAGAAGGAGATGAGCCAGCATTCCCAGTCTTTTTAGCCTCTGAATTATCTTGGATATTTGTCTTTTGCTGAGCAACTGAATCCTCATGAGCAGCTAGAGGCAAAAAGAAAAATGTTTATTCGCAACAATAGAAGATTCACAAAAACTGACCAAAATCAGAAAACACCCAGGTAGCAAGAACAAAACTTATGAGAATATGAGGCAATAATTATTTCTGTATTAACCAGGCTGTGGAGTCCAGCCAAGATAAGTTTTGGATTGTAGGAAGATATGTATGTGGAATTACTGTAGCTTGGGTAAAACTTAGACCAATTAAAATCAAATATGTAAAATTAGGGACTGCAACACCCTTTCAGGGAAACCAAATCTTCAGCAGAATTTAGTCATGTTGAGGCATGGTGCTGCATTATCCCAAGTAAGGCTGTGGCCCACCTTTTTAGTTAACCCAGCAAATATTCTGTACCTACAACAGTAACTTTTTGGCAAGAGCCAAACACAAGGACTAGCATCTGAGTAAGACACTAAGTGACTTTCAAGAGTGGGAGCTATCAGGAACAGAGCAGCCAAAAACCCAGAGCATCGCATTCTTTGGCCTTTGGATAACAAGAACACATAGTATTGTCATAGATTATGGCATGCATTTGTTTAAGAGGCTAAAATGTCCATAAAAATGACCTTTTGCATATGCAGAGTGACAAAGACTTATTTGGACAATATAATAATGAAAAGAGCAAACAGAAACAATATCAACAAAGTCAAATCCCACAGGTCAGACAGAGTGCAGAGGAGTTGAGTCAGTAAGAATTAACACAACTGGGACCAAGGCAAGAGTGGGTGAATTACAGCACTGGTTCATGGCTTGGTGCTCACCTGCTGGGATGGCGACACTGAAGGCTTTTGACTGAGGACCCGGTCCCCTCCTGTTTGCTGCACGAATTTTGAAAATATAGCGCTCCCCAGCCTGCAGACCATCTATTATGGCTGATGTTGTAGCTCCAGAGTAGGTGATGGACTTTGCTCCAAATGGCTTGAGAGCCGGGGCGTATGAAAGAATGTATTCTGAAATGATTTGGCAGACGGTTGGAAGGAGGAAACTGAAAACAGTCCTGTTTCCAGCGGACAGACTGTATGGGTAGGATGAATTAGAACGTGCATTACTAAAATTAATACACTGGCAATGCACGCCGAGTCAACAGCTGGAGTATAAAGACATGAGAGAGAGATACACGTATATATGCAGGTTAAGTTGAATATTTCTTATTCAGAAGAGAAAATTCTACCAGAAAATATCAGCACTGCAGATTTGCCAAATGGTAGCAACATCACGTCTGTCCAACAAATTCTAAATATGACACACTGTGCTGAGCCAGAGCTAGGGTAAAACACCACAGCAGAGAGAGCAAAGAAAGGTCTGGTTGCCACTTTGAAGCTCACCATGCTCTCACCTTCAAGTACTGAATTACTGTGATACCTGTGCTCTGTCTTAGCTTTCTGTATTGAGAGAAATTTCACCCCTATAGGAACAATTCTGGGCATGAAGAGGAATCTTCCCATTATACTCCCAGGAAGTGCAGGTGAGATGTCAGATATGTGCAAGCTCTGTTTTGTTTTCAAATCCTCTGTAAGAGGCACAGGTATCAGACAAAACCAGGATTTTGATAATAAATTTCATAGGCTGCCATCTTTCTCTCTATATATAAAAACCCACATTAATACCTGAGGAGCCACAGTGCCACTCTAGAACATAATGGCATGGGGTTTTTTTCTGAGAGTGAGCCCATATTTATTGTGTTAAGAAATAAGCTATGCACAGTGCATCAAAATAAAGGGAAAAAAATTATATTTTATATGCAAATATGTTTAATGGTCCACTGAAAAACAAATCAAGGTATCAGAAGGCACAAATCCTTTTTCTCTGAATGTTTTTTCTTTTCCTTCTTTTTACACAGGCATTTCTTTCATGGCAGAGACACTGGAGTAGCTTCTGATAACTCTTAAATGACTACTGGAGAATATTTTTTCCAATTATTTTAATATGTGGACAGGACAGGATTGAAAAACAAAGGGACCAAAAGACAAAAATTCCTGATTACCACATGGTATCAAAAGGACCATGAAATGTTAATTCAGTGATTTTTTAGCCAGTAAAAATATCTTGTCACTTACTTAGTTTAAAAATAGGACATCTCCTGTAACACATTATACTCAAACAGCAATATATTAGATGTGTATAGGCAGTCAGCCCTTAAATATTAGGTATCTTTAAAACTATTGCCTTGCATGAATCATCTAATAACAATGCAGAAAAAACTCCACAAAGGGCTACAGATTGGTCAAAATTAGGAGCAGACTTGAAATATCAGATAATGTCCCTGTATGACCCTTCTTACAGAAATAATGGTTCTTGGACACAACTGCAGCTCCATTGAAGTAATTGGCAAGACTTCTACTGACTTCAAAAAAGGAAGGAATTCCACCACTGTCCTGAAGCACACATAAAGCAGGTCTTGCAGACACGGTGTACCTCCCTCCAGGCCAATGATTTTTCAAATCCTGAGATGCTCTAGTGCTGATAAGGGACCTCCAAAAACTTGTGTAATTTGAGAACACAATCTTGTTAACCACTGAAGAACAGGAGGCTAAAAAATCAGCCTCATTTTCAGAGGGAAACAGGAAAAAATCCTAGAAAGAGCTTTTACTTTTTCTTTAATTCTATGCAAATCTTAGCCAACTGGCAAACTATCTTTATGACTATGTCCAATAACACTATAGTACACAAGATTTATGCATGAGATCTTCTGAAATCAGATTTGTGTTTGCTTCTTAAGCTGAGGATTTCCTTCCATGACAAACTTGAAATAAAACACAACATAAACCCACTCTCTTTCTTGGCAACTACCCAGTTTTTCATCTACAACTAATTCTTTAAAATCCTTCTGGAAACTTCCTTCTTGAGCCCCATTTTGACCTGCCTATTAATGGAAGAAGAGGTAAAATGTGCATCCATGTTACCCCAGGAACCTCTGTGACATCCCAGGCAGACAGTGACAGTGGCTTCTCAGTGGCACTGTGGAGGCACTGGGCTGGAAACATGAAAATCTTGCTTGGGTTTAACCAAGTGAAAGAATCCTGGCACAATCAAGGTTCCAGCCTACTCCAGGGCAGCAGTCTGCCTTTGAGAACAGCTCCTTCAAGGAGTTAGAAACCAACAGTGAGGACTCACCTTTGACTTTTCCTTCGCTCTCTGGAAGAGCATCCCAGGATGCTGCTACAGAGGTTGGTTTCCCCTTCAATGGCCAAACATCCAAATTTTCTGGTGCACTGGCAGGAGCTGGGAAACAGCCATACACAGAAGAGGCAAGCAAGAATCAGCACAGCACACACCTTTTGCTCCATAGCAGAGATTCCTATACAGCTACTTCGAAGATAAATGTGAAGAGTATGCATGGCTCAGGTCCATGCTTGTCTCTGTCACATCTCTCTTTCAGACTGCCATAGTGAAATTTTATTCCATAATTTTAAGAACAGGAAGTCTGCACAAGACTGCTATTGTGGCTTAGCCAGAATGACACAGTCATTTGTTATGGACCACTTCCCTGTACCAAAAATGGTCTGACAGCTTCTCCATGGTGGAGGGAGAATTTAAATTTGCTGCCCACAAAGAGGAATGGAAGCCAGGTTGCTCTTCTCAAAGGAAGGGGCACATCTAGCTGCAGGGGTCCAAGGTGCTGAACCATCCTGCAAAAATTCCTAAGCCACTTCCCTTTTCCCTCCTTGCACCACAACAGCAGCTGGATGTGCTCCTCTGGTGTGCTTCACTATTACAGGGGTGCAGGCAGCAGTAATGAGACCTTTCCCATAATCTCAGCCCTCTGCTGCCCCAAGCAATCACTTGGCTCGTTCTGGCACTCAATTCCACAGCTCAAACCCTGTGACTTGAGTTAGCCCAAGAACCCTTTGTATGCATACCTGCCTCTGGGGTCCGCTGGTAAACAGACACGCTCCATTTGCCTTCCTTTTCTCCCTCCAAGATTTGGATGGCAAACTCGTACATCGTGTCTGGCAGCAGGTTCTCCACCAGTGCCCGCCGGTTGGACACCTGCTTGTAATCCCACCTTGCCGATTCCCCCTTTTCCCGATAGCGAACATTATACTGCCTGGCACCAGAAACACAGGAAAATAAAAGTGAGCATGTGGGAGCCTCGCATTAGCAGAACCAGAGTGGGACAGGGATGCTTTGCCCTCAAGTAGCCTGCTGGGGCTCAGGGAGGAATCTACCAAAGTGCAAACAACAAAGTAGCAACAACAAAACCCAGTGTATTTTTCCTTCATCTAATGGAGTGTGATTGCTTTCACTCCAAAGGATGGACTCTTCAAGATGGCCCCATGGCCATGAGCATGGCTGGATTGCTGGCAGGCCCTTGCTCCCAGAGCAGCACCAGTGGCTCAGTTCCCACCTGTCTGCCTAGATAACTGCTTCCACAAAGAAATAGAGAACATCTAAAATTACTAGTTTTCCTGCTGTGACTCTCAGGGCATTTCAGCAGCAGTTTGCACAGCTCGTCAGTATTCCCAGGCTGAGCAACACAATCCAGCATTTTCAGATCTTTGGCAGTTTCCAGCCCATTTTCTTGTTTGTTTTGGTCTCCAACTGCTGCAGCATGCTGCCACAAGGCAAGCTCTCACTCAGAGGAGCCCCAGCCTGCTCAGCCTCCACTGCATGGGTTTTCTGGAGGGTCAGAGGATGCAGGGTGCAATGATGTGTGTCTTTCCCACTGCAGTGATGTGTCTTTCCCACTCCACCTACAGCATGGTCATCTCGAAGTTGTAGTATGTTTTGACAACTCAACTCAACACCTCACCTCTGTGGGCTGTGCCTTGGACCCGCTCCTTCTTTGCCCATGCATCTTTGGGGTTTTGCTGGCTGTGGTGATATACCAACACTGGAACAGCCAGAGATGGTGCTGGCAACATTTCAGAAGAGATGTAAACCCCTGTGTGAGTACAACACTCACACAGGTCTCTAAATGATAACGAGCAGGGTGCTATGAGGCAAGCTAAATTATTCTCATAACCAACAGCAATTAAATGAATGCAAAAGCATTCAGTAGAGTGTTGGCAGCAGTTCCCCTTCAGCAGCCATTTAAAAACCCGGGGCTAAGTACCTGTTTGCTGCAACCTTCCGCTTTTCATACAGTGGGTCTGTCCAAGTAACAAGCACAGACTGAGAGGACATAACTCGAACAGTTACATCTTGTGCCACCTCCACCTCTTCCTCCTCTGAAAAGCCAAAACAGAACAGCATGTCCTTAACAACATTGGAGTTCTCATAAAAAAAGGCAAATGTCTTCAACTGACACTACAATATTCACACAGCACAGTTGATTTAGAAATACAAGTGGGAATGGAAAATTAATTACATTGATTACTGATGGTATTTCATGGAAAGCTAATTTCTTTTCTTAGCTGTGTGCCTGCAAGGCCATAGTACTAATACATTCTACAGTCCTTCAGTATTCTACTCATCCCCAAACTGTTACTCACAGCAAATGTTTTATTAGCATCCTGATATTAACCATCTCTGGCAAATGCACTGCTAGAAGTACTTGGAGAGCAGAAATTTTGTCTTAAAGAAAATTCTGAGATTTTAAAATCGGGTTTCATTTTGAAAGGCAATAAAACCTTCTTCAAAAATTTTTTCACAAGGGAGAATTAGTGTATATTTTATGGTTTTGATTGTTTCAAACAGGTTGTTTGAATTCAGCTTTATTTTTTGTATGGTGTATAAGAAAAATAAAGAAAAAAATCATTGAAGTGGGCTGTATGACATATCAGAGTACCTTTTGCAAATAATTTACAAAATTTTAAAATTAAGTGAAACTAATTTGATATTTTGAGGTTTTTAATTTTGATGAGGTTCCCTTTTCTATCTGTCCATCAGAGTTGTTTTAGTCTAGTCTATCTACTGGCCAATGAGAGATTTATTACTTTTCCTTACTAGTGTAATGGCAACTATTTCCAAGTCTCCCAAAGGCACAGAATGTACAAGGCACGACCTTCCAGACAGTGTTTTACAGACAAGCAACATTGGAAAAAATATTGATGTCTCAGGAAAGGAAAGGAGCCAGTAAACTCTGGAGGATGATCTCATTCTCTAGGGATCTTACTCATATATGACTGAAATTCAGGGAGAGTTTGCCCTTCTCTTCAGCAAGAGAAGGGTATTAGCCCAAAACCCAGCACTGCCTGCACAAATGGCAGGCAGCAGGGAGGCACATTTCCCCTCTTCCAAACAGGTTTTTAACACAGAGTTTTCAGACAGTTCCAGATTTTCCATGCCAAACAGCTACTATACAAAAATGACCAAGAGGACCCATCCACTATCCACAAATAGCTTAGGGGGCCTATTTACAAAGTTTTGCAATGACAGCACCTGAAGAAAGAAAGTGAGCATGAGAAAGGAAAAGGTGTGAGATGGGATTTCAATACAGTTCAACCACAATTCTCAGTTCTGACATAGGTGTTTATCACCATCAAAATCTCCTAAACACTTTGCCATTCCCATACCATTCACATCACAGTGTGAGGGGGTGAAAAAGCACACTGGTATGGAGGTGACTCAGAATCTCAGTCATCCTTTTTAACAGCGGCAGCAGCATGCAATGACTTTTTTCCAATGTAAGTGAAAACTTTTGCCAGGTTGATGCTTCTGGTAATCAACCCTTCAAAAAAGGGGTTATAGATCTGAGAGAAAGAAGGCATATCGTTTTGGGGGGGCTGGCTTTGATTTAATCAAGTCTTGTCATGCAGTTACTGCAATGCAGAACATTTGTCAGTAGATAGAGAGGAGAAGATTAAAAGAAAAAAAAAAAACAAACAGGACCACAGAAACTCAACCAACCATGTTACAAAGTTGTATTATTTTATTAATCCTGCTTGTGTTAGAGAATTAGAGACATCCATCAAGCTCTTTACCACAAAGAGAAAAACCTAGTAGCTCTAGCACCAAAAGGCTTCCCATGTAAAAATCACAAAGCTATCTCTTTGCATCCAGTTGTCTCCACTCATTGACAGTAGATGTGAAAGAAACATACCTGTGACTTTTCTTTTAGTTAAAGATGACCTATAGACAGGTTGGCTCCGTCCTTGTGAGCTCCTTGATGGCAGTGAAACCACATGAACTGATTCAGAGGCTGTGCATGCAGGGAAAAAACAGAAGGTTTCCTGTAACCTTTTTCATTTATAAGGAAGAATGGATTTCAGAGTGGTCCCACCACATGCAAGCAGAATCTGAGCTATGGCTCTTCTCTCCATCCTTCCCCTCCACTGTTAATATGACAAACTTGCACATGGTGTCACTTTGACATTGCATTGAGTTCTCCTAAAATTTCTACCCTATTCTCTACGTAATACCCTCCCTCTGCTAAGACACAATTAAACACGTGTTTTCACTTATAGGAAGAAGGGTTTTTGACACCTAGGACAGCATGTGATGTGTGCTCACCTAGCAGCTGTAGAAGAGTGCTAGTTAAGACAGGTGCTATCAGGGAAATTTGACTCACCTAGTTTTCTTGCTTCCTGGTTTTGTCGCACTTGTGTCATCGGAGCATAGCTCATCCTTCGGTTGCTCTCTCCATATCCACGGGGATAGCCTTGGGATCTGCTGTGTGGACCTCTGAATCCTGCTCCATAAGGTGGTTTCCACCGAAAAGGTAACTTGCCGTCTGGAGACTGAGCTCGTGCTCTCAGAGGTCTGCTTGGCATGCCTTTCTCTTCACAAAATAAGCAAACACACACACAAACCCCATGATAGTTACTATGGAGCACATGATATCAGCAGTCCACGTATGTCTGTTGGAAGCACATGTATAAAGGTCAGAACAAAGGGCATAATTTTACAGCTTTTTAATTGTTTCTGTAAAGCCAAACTGGAGTAAAAACAAGCTTTCCAAGCGGGATGTACAACACTCAACAGAGCCTTTTCCCAGGCCCTTCAAACAGACCGGTGCAAGACCTTGAAAGTGAAAACATATCGTAATGCAAGGACCACTGCCAGAAACTGGGGATGTCATGTAGCTTTCCCTATTAAATCTTTTTCTTTTCCTTTTTTTAAACCCACTTTCCCCACTTCAGGCACACTGGTTCATTATTGTTTTGGGAAGAGCTAAAGTTCAGTGTAAAATGAAGCACAGAACAGTTTTACTATCAAAAGCAGGTTCTTTTCTCCTAAACCCATCTCTAATTGTTCTGTTCTCCAACAGACACATATCTAAAATGTCTGTTCTGCACATACCTTCATTGCTGACTTCCCAAACCCCCATAATATGATCCCTTGAGCATTGTAAAAGGTACCTCATGCAAGTTGGGTATTTTTTAACATTTGCTGAGAAGCTGGCAGCATTCACTTAAGAATTCACACTGGTTCAAGGCTTGACAGCTCTTTTCAGTGAAAAAAAATTTCCTAGTATCCAACCTAAACCTTCTTTTGGGCAACTTGAGACCATTTCCTCTTGTTCTGTCACTTGCAGCTTGGGAGAAGAGGTTGACTCCCACCACGCTACAACCTCCTTTCAAAAAGTTGTAGAGATTAATAAGGTCTCCCCTGAGACCTTTTCTCCAGGCTTAACAACTCCAGCTCCCACAATGTTCCTTTATAAGACCTGTGCTCCAGCTCTTTCCCAGACTTGCTGCCATTCTCTGGATTTCCCCCAGCACCTCAATGGCTTTCTTGTAGTGAGGGGCCCAAAACTGGACACAGAACTCAAGGTAGCTGAGTATCACCAGTCCAAATACAGGGGTATGATCTCTTTCCTGGTCCTGCTGCCATGGTATCTCTTATACATTTTCTTCATGTCCAACCCAAACTTCTTGAACAGCTACCTGCAGATGCTGCCCAGCGTTACAGCACTACATGTGCTTTGCTCTCACCAAGAAGTCACTTTCTTGCAGCCTCCCACCAAGGAGCAGCTGGCTGCTGAGAGATGTTTCCCTGTCCTCCTGGGACTGGAAAAAGCCAGCCTGACTCCCTCACTGGAGCCCACGTGCCATTAGTAGGCACCACATGCCCAGATCTCCACATTTCTCTTGAGTGTCCCAGCCCTGGCTGAGGGGATTAACATCTCCCCTCAACCAGCCACCCTCTCCCAGGCTGCACTGGAAGTACACTGTGCTGGTTTTCTCTCAGCAGCCCTGTATGTTCTGGGAAGAACACTGCAGCCCAACAGCTCTGCTTCCCCAGCCAAAGCTGCAGCTTTCATCTGCAATTAAAATAGAGAGTTGCAAGGGATGAAGGATACAAAAGGAACCAGCCCAGCCAGAGAGCCATATGGAAAACATTCAATCTAAAACAAATGTGGTTTTAGGCAAAGAGAATTGTGTCGACCCTAAGGCTGAATGCAAGGAATCAGCTGAGATTTTAAAACCAGGGCTTTCCAAGGCTTCAATTACTTTCCTCAGGGCAGCACCACACTCTACTACCATTGCTCCTATTTCATTAGTTAGTTCCAGCTTCTATTTATCATTCCTCATCACAGTTTGACCGGCAGGAGTCTGAAGGCACCCAAGATGGAGTTATCAGCAATAGTTAAGATGGAGTTATCAGCAATGGTTAAAATGGCATTGCTGACAACTGTTGATCCATCAAAAACAGACTTCACTTTTGTGTGAAGTCTGTTCCAGGCTCTACAAGAAAGGGACTTCTCATTGAAAATGAAGAGCAGCACCAGGAGTTTACCACAGCCCAGGAGCCATCAGTCTGGTCTGGGATAAGGCTGAAGCCACACAGGGGAAGATGAAGCTGAGTTCACACCTCCCCACAGAAGTACATGCCAAGTTGCTGTCCCACAGGGTTTAGCTATGCGAAAGGGTTGGCACTTCCCAGTCAGAAGGACATTTCACACTCCTTAAGCCCCCAACAGAGCCACTGTCTTCTGCAGTCACAGCCCCTGAACCTCAGCATCCCCTTGTCCTGGTCTCCCACCCTCATCTTGGCTCTTGGAAAAAAAAAATCTGAATTTCCACAAGGAGGATAACCCTGGGACTGTAGACAGTGAGTAACCAGAAGAACTCATTGTATCCTTAAGACCAGAGTTTTGTTCTCCTGACCAGGCTCATGCATGTTCCAAAAAATCCCTCAGAACCACCATCACCACCAACAACAATATTCAAACAAAAAAATTCGAACTGTCCTAAGCTACTCACTAGAGAAGGGATGGGAGGAGGAAGTAATAAATCCCATGCATTATTTAAGTCATTCAACTCCCAGTGATGCCCCTTCCTGTGGGGACACTGAACTCCCCAGGAGCAAGAGTCTTGAACAGTCTTAAAAGAATTAGCTACCAAGTACTTGACTGAACTTAAGGTTGAGTCTTCCTCATCTGCCCATTATTTACCCCTGTAAACATTTTCTCTTTTGTTCCAAAACTAATGTAACAGCTTTCTGGACTTCCACTCTGGTCAAACTAAATCAACTGGTAATCATCTTCAGAACTCATCTACCTGCAATTACATTAAAGATCTACCTGCAATTACATTAAAATAAAATGCTTTTCTGTAGTCTCAAAAATGAGAAAGAGTCACTCCCTTTCACTTTCTTCAGTCTAGAAATCCAATATTACTTAGAACTGCAGGAATCCATGTACAGTATCTTGGCCCACAAAATTCAGGACTGATTAAAGCCTTGAGACTGACTTCTCACAGATGAAACATCCACTAGTATTGCCAAAATGTCCCTGTACTGTAGGAAGCATTTTACAAATTATGTAAGCCCAAAGCACAAGGTCTAAGCTGAGGGTAAAACATCCTCTGAACAACCACACAAGGAGGCAGCTTGCACTTGCCAAATCATACAGATTCTTCAGAGGGTCTCATCAATTATCTAGCAAAGGAAAACACAAAATAGTTCCAGAAGAAAAGGGAAGTACTGACCCCTAGCAATCAATCTATAACTGCAGGGGAAAACATACCAAACAACTCAAACCTATTAAGATACAAGCAGAAAAAGTGGTTGAAATTTGAGGTCACAAAAAATCAAGCACTTCAATTTACCACCACAAGTCTAGGTACAAATTTTTCTTTTTGCCTTCCATAGTCAACAAAAACTTTGTACGCCATAATTTCAGGACTGGAAAACTGGACCTATAAAATATGTTCTGCTGCAGAGATGACACATAACTTGGCATAGCCAGTGGACAACATTCATATAGTTTATAAACAACTATCAATCTCTCTTTTCACTTCAGGCGGAAGTCTGGGAGACTGAGTACAATGACCCAGCCATGGCCAAAGTAACAGCTTAGAGGCAGAAATTGCAGCTGCTAGGAGATAACAAAGTCATCAGAAAAGACCAAAAATGGTAGCTGGTAAATGAAATCCTGCAATGGTCAACTTGACCAAAAATCATCTGAATCTGCCGTGCAACAGCAAACTGGCAGAATTTTTGCAGTGTTTTTTAGGGGAAAAGTGGTATTTCAGTTTTTATTATTATTTTAATCATAGAACTTATTTTAAATTAAGTTCTAAGCATCAAATGAGACTTACTGATTCTGAACTCTGTACTTGAGACTAGTGCTGGTTTACCAGACAAAACAGTATGAAATGTTAAAGAAAACGTACCGAACTGCTCAGTTCATTCATCCTTCTGAAAAAGTAGATTCCTGTCTTAAGAACTTAACTGCTCCCTAAGCTCAACTAATTGTCCTTTGAGGTAAGAACCTTGCATCACTGACAATCTGCAATCCAATTTCAAATCTGAGCAATTCAGTTTACAGACACCCAGCACGTTTCCACTCAAAACCACCACCAGGACCAGAAAAGTACCCCAGCCAGATGCGGTTCCTAGATCTCTGAGCTATTGCTTTGGAAACAACACTCTGCATACTATGCATTTCCAGAAGCGTCCAAGCCCTACCTCCATGAAGATGTCAGCTGTATTTGTAGCAAAAAAAAAAGAAAAAAAAAAAGATAGTTACTTAATGAACAGGGAAAAAAGAGACACTATATTTCAATTCCTTAGCTGGCAATTCTAAATTTAATTCCATTTATGTGGTAAGACTCTTCATAAATCATTCATACTCATAAAACCTATTGTATTGGCAACTCCTAGATGCAACCGCTTGAGCTGTGGCATTCAAGTTCAGGACACACATGGCAAACACATCCTAAGGCAACTCTGCAGGTGCCCTTTTTGGGCAGCTCGTGAAACTAAGACAGGATTCTGCCCAGGGGTTCAGAAAGACTGAGGAATTCCAGTCCCAAAGAAAGCACCAGGGAAGTCCAAGAGTGAAGCCCCACATCCATGTGGCAGTGTTCATGTACTGGCTGTATCATGGTCAGACATTCACCAGGAAAAAAAAAAATATTGTTTTCAAAAATAGATTGCAACATGATCACTTCTTTCTTCTTCATGCCCCAACAGGCACTGTTTTCCACATGGTTCTTTACCATCTTCCAGTATGTAAATCACTTTGTTTATTGGCTTTAAGGGTTGGAGCAATTCAGATACACCATCTTATTTTTTCACCCAATCTGAAATAGACTATGAAACAGAGTGTATTTGGCAAGGTGAAAGCAGAGCTAAATTTACCAGCAAAGCCAGACGTCTAAGCTTTGTGGTCCTTTGTGCAACTTAAGGCTTTCAACCTTTGTTGATTATTCATGAATAGGAAAATAAAAACATTATTTTACCATAACTGAAAAATACAGGAGAAAGAAAACATCTCACTTTTCTCATCCAGCAATCCACACAGGGGTGGCTGCTCTCCTCCTTACCTTCACATACTCTGACTGTTACCTGCCACACCATACAGCTATCCCCAAGCCACATCAACAGAAAAGAAAAGAAGAAAGAGGACAAACACAATACCACAGGAAGATAGTTGTTTTCCACTCAAAAATTAATGCCCCATGTCACTTTTTCTAAGAGTTACTGGACTTTTTTAAAGTTGATGGGGTTTTTTTAAGTTGATGACCCAAGCTCAGTTAAGAAAATGTGAGCAATTCACCAGCTTCAATGAGTTTGGATTGGGGCCATCCCAAGAAGAGTTCACTCTGCAAAGATATTTCCTGCAGTGGGTGAGCCAGCTCAAACAGTGCTGATGTGGCTCTCCAAACTGTGATGTGCTGACTGCTCTAAATGCACAAGACTCTGGGCTCAGTGATTTCCATCAGACCTGCCCTGGCACAGAGCAGAACACGAGCTCCAGTGGGGATCTTCAGAGCAGTGCAGCAGTTAACACATGTAAAAGCCTAAGTATATGACCAGAGAAAGTAGGACTGAAATGGAAAAACAAATCCACCCTGAGGCTTACTGGGTCGATGGGTCCCCTAGCATTTTAAAATGCACTGTTAGACTTTTCCCTGTGTGGGCTGATCAGCTCTTGTAATGCCACTAATTTGTACACGCAACATCCGATCTCTTCCTGGAAATAAGATAATCAGTTAAAGCAGTAGAGGCGAGCGACATAAAAATCCTTTGTCTCTTGCAGGAAAAAAAAAAAAAAGAAAAAAATCGTTTAGCACATTTCCACACACTTCTGCTTGGCGCAGAAAGCAGGGACTGGAACACTCTAGTTCCTGCAAAGCACAATGGAATCTGTGCCATAATTCACTGGGCTCCGGTCGGGAGTTTTGGGCAGAGGACCAGTATCCAGCGGTAATGTCTGATTTAAGGAAAGCGATTCATTAGACATCTGTAGAGGAGTTACCTGGCATCCGGAGGACATTCTTTAAATTGACAGCGTCAACAGAAGTTTCCAGTGCTCCCTTTGAAGAGCACTCTGAATGCTAAGCACAGTGGATCAAGGCACTTTTCAGACTCACAATTAACACGTGTATTACGACTTAGGAAAAACCAACAATGAGTTATTGAAGGCTTCATGTTCTCCCACTGACATCAATGCACAGGCTTCCTTCTGCATCAGTGACCTTCGAAAGGAGCCCTCTGAGGCTGGGCTATGTCTGTCTCTCACACCCACTGGCTCTGGATGCCTTACATCCAGGCTTCTCCAGTAATCAAACCACTGTGCAAAGGCCCCCAGGAACTTCACAAAGACTGTCAGAGCACACTGCAGCCATGGTCTGCATGGGCCCATTCAGAGTGTTGTTCAACACCTGCCTGTTCACTGAGTTGGAGGAAAGGCAGTACTGGAGTGACAAGAGCTATGGGGGTTCCTTGAGGGGAGAGAGCAGGTGAAACCAGCTAGCAAAGGTACAGGGCTGCCCTCACCATTACTGGCTGAGCTGGGGGACTCCTTTCCATTAACTTATTGGGCTGTAATTGTCTGTTCTCTCTGAAGACTGCACCCTTGGTATCTTGTCCTAATCATGAAGTTGCTCATCTACATCTGCTAGCATATTTATACAGCCAAAACCTTTAAAATGCACAACATCATGAGTGACCACGTTGCTCACCAGGCAGATATGGGCACTACCAAGAACTCCAGCATCAGAACAGATGAAGTGCACAGTCACTGCAGCCACATGTGAGGGATGTGGTTAATGTGATGTGCACATTCCTTGGCAGGGCATCCTCCTCTTGCCAGTCACCATGAGGACAGAGCTGCCTTCTAACCCTACTGCCTTGCAGGTGACTGGTTGGCTTGAACAGGCATCACAGGTGATGGAAAATCATCATTTGTATCAGTGCAACCATCTGTAGCATATACCTGGGCAAGGGTTTGCCAGTCGAGGGTTCCAGAGAAAACCAACAATAAATGCAGGGATGGATTAGGGCCCACCTGTGGCTCCCTCTAAAATGGCAACTACAAAGGCATGGATAGTGTCTCCAGCCAGCATGACAAGTGGGTAAAATCATGATACTTGGCAAGGGACAACTGAGACTCAGTAAGCTGTGCTTTGCTGCATGCATTAACCAAGCAACAAAAACTTATGGAAACACTTCCTTCAACTGGGCCCAGAGCTGCAACAGCAACAGCCAACCATTCTGAGCCATACATCTCCCAAAACACCACTGTTATAATTTTAAAACTTGCATTTTCCATCTTGCTCTTTCCACGTTCTTCTCAAGAGATGCTTTGGACAGCTATGCCTTATGAACAGTCCCCTTGCTTTGTTTTACATAGCTGTGCCACTACAGCATATGTTTTTCACTTATAATTGTCACTTGGAGACTGATATCAGTCTCCTGAGCACTTAAATTCATCCCTCACATCCCTCCCATATGCATTTGAGTTCTTTGATTCAAGACTGCATTCAAAGCTCTTCACTGCTCTCACAGCTTAAACCTCCATAGTTCCCAGCTGAAGCCTTGGTAGCACACTTTGTCTCCAACTTATTTTGAAATCTACCCCTGCTCCAGAGGTAGAGGCATCAAGTCATTGCTCCTTTAGGTCCAATGGGAGGACAGAAACCCCTGACAGTCCAGAAGAGCTGAGCAGGTGATTTTCAAGCTCTCCTGGCTGC
Organism: Passer domesticus; assembly: GCF_036417665.1. Classification (NCBI taxonomy): domain Eukaryota; kingdom Metazoa; phylum Chordata; class Aves; order Passeriformes; family Passeridae; genus Passer; species Passer domesticus. Next base: position 57,541,448 of record NC_087476.1, read on the forward strand.
ACAGCTCTGGCCCTGGGCTCCTTGTTGCCACCTACACTAATGTGCATGGCCTGGGCTCCAAAACACATGGTTTACATCAGGCCACTGTTTCAGCTCCTGGAGAAATACAGCCCACTGCTCAACTCAGCAGCCACTTCTGGGAGTGCAAAACATGAAACCTATTCCAGCAGCAGGCTTCCTGAAAGCTTCCAAACATCAGGCAGTGAGACAGATATGGATGGATATAGCACACTCTGTAAATCAGGAACAGTATGTAGGGGTGTGACCCTTCTAAAATAAAATCCTCAATCACTAACAGAAAAGGGACCAGAATTTATGAAGAATGTACTTTGTATGTCATAAAAACTTTAATTATTCCCAATTCCCTAATAAGTAAAATACGGAAAAAGTTGAACATTTGGCAGACCCATTTTGGAAGTGTTCTTAAAGCCAGCTACTCCAAAACCAGCACTGAAAGGTGGCTTTTAAACCTGTCACTCAAACTATCCCTTTGTCTAGATACATTTCCTCCACCTGGCTGTCTAATACTAATTCTCATTGATATTAGTCTATTTTTCTTTTGGATCCTCATCAATGTATCTTTCAAGGTCCTGATAATATTAGCTTGCTTACATTTTAAGTCTTTGAAGTTCTCCATCTGGTGAAAATAATTTTATTTCTGGTGGATTGTTCTCTTTTACATGCCTTAACCATATCAGCCAGAGATACTGCCAAAATGACTGACAACATAAGGACTTTTCTTCCTATACAGGACAGAGTCATAATTCTGACTCCAGGTGTTCCTTGAGAGTCCAGAAAACAGTCTGAGGATTAGGTGGTACCATCAGCAGAATTAAGCTTACGGCCTTTAAGTTTTTGATAATAAATAAAAATCAGATCTATACTATTTGACTAAGTTTCAAATGTTAATACAGGTATCCTTTCAATCTTTGTTTACTGACTTCAAGTCTAACCTTTTCTAAACTTAAAAATGGAAGACTGTAAGAAGGGACCAGATGCCTATAGTACTCCAGTTTGACCCGAAGTTCCCTGGCTTCAGTGGAAACCTCTACTTCATCAGGCCTGTCACTGGAAATTTGATTTGCAAGAGGGGGAACTCACTGATTTTACAGAAAAAGAAGTTTATAGCAAAGTTCACCTGTTTCTTTTAAATCAACAAGGAGGAAGAGCTTGAGGTGTCAATAGATCTGATAAAGCCATTGACCCCAAATGATTCCATATACATCCCTTCAACTCCTCATCTGCAGGATAAAGGGAATATTAGTGCTTCTCCACTGAAATGCACCTGAGGTTTCCCAGTGCTGACACCACACTGCCTCACGAGACTTCTGGTTTTCTCAACTGGCAGCTCCTGTGACACTCAGTTTCTTCCTCGTGTGCAAGAAACTCTCATCTCTTGGCTTCGCTGGACATTCAGTTGTAGAAATTGCACAAATATCAACTTACAACATCTTAAGCCCTGTTTCTGAGATAAATCAGAGCTTGAGGCTGCTTTAAATAGTGCAGTCTGGATTTAACCTGACTTCAATCACAAACATGAAGAAAACACAGGATAAAGCTAGAACAGAGCTTGTTTTCCCCCAGATAATCCTTGTACGGGCTGTGCTCTAGCCCTAGCCAGAAGTTCAGTGACAGGAAGGAAACCTGCCTGAGAAAATTAGAACATGAACCCACACCAAGCAACTCATGCCATGGCAAGACATTGTCAGGAATAAAACACTCCCCTTCAAAGTCTGTGTCTTTCCACACTGTGTTCATGACTGCAGTCACCACATTGCTTTCACCTACACTTTATGTTGTTTTCATATTCATGTCCTTCATTTACTATAAACTGTGGTCACTTCTTTGTTTCTAACAATCTAGGATGAAGCACACAATACATAAAAACCATGTCAGGAAAGTTAAGAGCAAACAAAACATTGCCACAAAGCTAACAGACCTACAGTTTTGGTTAGTTTCCTCTTTAAAATTAAGGACACTTCACTCATACTACAATTTAATGTGCATTTTTGTTGTCAAAGAAGGTATTGAAAACACACTGTTCATGGAAGAGAAATGGACAGTACAGAAGAAAAACTCACAACATGGTCCTGAATACTTGGAAGCCTCATCTTCCCTGGGACATCCCTGGCTTCCACCTGTACACATGCACCATTCTCACACTCTCCTCACAGCCACCTCTAAAAAAGCTGGGGCCTTTGACAGCACTGGCCCTGGAAACAGCTTCATCAGTGTTAAAGAAGCCCACTGGGATCACGAGTGGCAACACTCTCCTTAGGGAAGTAGGTTTTAAGCGCAGTTCATATTGCTCTCTGTGACTGCAGAAGGTAGGAGAAGAAATTCCTGAGAGATTCCAAAGGCAGCAGGATCCCCCTGAGCAGCTCCGTGGCTCCTGAGCGCAGACCCAAGGGCACTCACGCATCCATCTGTCACTGATGCCTGGGGCATACTCATGGGTTTCAACAGGCTCTTCCATGCAAGCTCTTGGAGAGCAGGGCTCCATTTTGCTCACCACTGCCCCAGTCTACTGCTTGTCCCTCAAACATTTCAAAGGCGGTCAGAGGCATGGGGATACTTCAAGTGCCACTTGGAACCCAGGCAAGATTTTGGCTGCGCAACCCATGATGAGCATCAACACTCTTACTCATGAAAACCTGGAATAAGACAGCATATTTTCTCAGACTGACTTAGTCTCAATGGCTTTCTCACATTCTGTGAAGCTGCCACCAAGGAAATGTTTCATTTCCACATGAGGAAATATATACAGAGCTTTCTTTAAGTTGAAGGACAAATTCCAACCACAGCTGATGCCCACACGGGTACGGCTAGATGGGAAGGATGACAGGATTACAAGCCCATAAATGCCCTTCTCTCCAGCACTGACACCAGCACGGAGCTTGCACAATGCTGCTCTGCCCAGACTGGACGTGGGTCCTGGGTGTGTGAGTTACTGCACTACAGCTTACCCACATTTGCTGTCACCCCTGCACAGGTTTGCAGATGAGATGGCTTATTTCCCTCTAGCTGGACCTCAAAGGATGCCCACAGGTGAGGTAGTAAAAAAAGAGAGTATTGTTTCTAGGCTGTCAGGCATCCCCTCCACCACTGCTCCCTCCCCCTGTGCCCGCAGCCTGAGGTAGCTTTGAAGTGGGTTGGCAGGGGACACAAGTCAGAGCCAGAGCATGCACTTCTGTGAGCCAACCTCTGTCCTGCTCCCCACAGTATGGCCATAGATCTCCAGAAAGGAAAACACGCCTATTAAAATTGCACTGCTCATTAGGAGGCTAAATAAACCGTGGCAGCATCTTTATGCTGTGCACCTGGATCATTTCTTATGAACCTAAATCTGCTCTCCTTTCACATCCGTGCAGTCTCATTAAAACCAGTGGCATGTTATAGGAGCACTCAAGTGAAGAATGAGGCCCTGCTTGCTCAAAGGCTGAAGGAAACATTGCATGTAATTATCCTCATGGAGGATATGGACTAGGCTTAGGGGAAGTCATAGGAGGAAGCACAGCTCCTTTCTGCACCAGCTTTCACTCCAACCTCATCAGGCAGTGGTTATCAACATCCATAAAGCACACAGCTTCGTTCATATTATTCACTTTGTCTGAGAATTCTATTATCAATTAAATTCTTCTATCCAAACACCCAATTTCCTTCCAAATTTCTCCCAGCTATTGGTTGCTGGGATGTTTCATGGCCCATCTTCAAAGCAGGAGACAAATGGTAGCCTAGAGCCTACTCTGTATTTTGTGACAGGCTGTGGGAAGAAAGTGACAACTCTCAGCCACCTTCACATCCCCTGAAAAAACCTGTTCATCTCAGCCACTTTAACACTCAGCAAACTGATTACATCAGTCATTTGTGGACACAGCAGCAAGTGTTAACCAAGCTACAACTAGTAAAAAAACCTCATGGCTTCAACTATTATTCAGAAAACTAACTTTCACTTAAAAAAAAAAAAAAAGATGATCAGTAGGATACTTTTGAAATTAAGATTGGGTTTGAATCCAAAACATTGGCAACCTGGATGCTGTGGCTCTGCTTTCAGTTCATTCCTTTGTGCATACCATAGACATCACCAAATCATCCTCAAGCATCCCACTTACATTTGGGATGTCTGATTTACACTTCTCTCCAAAACCACTTCAATACAGATAAATTTTCGCCCTTACCCGGTGAAATAGCACATATTTTTTAATCTACTGGAGATTCATATGTTTATGTAAAGTCTTTCCATTCCATCTCTAGTTGAAGTGCATGTTCAACTTTCCATTTGAAACTGCCAAAAATGCCTCAGACTGACAAAGTCAGAGACTAGGAATTCAAGCTTCATCATGCATTGAAGAAAAATAAAATTTAAAACTCTTCATTTTTATTTCACATTTCAAAGCCTTTTATAAATCAGAAAAGTTAGTTTCCCATGGTGCAGGTTCGCTAAGATCAAAACTCAGGCTCAACATTAGTCTCTGCTCTTTCGTTAGCAGCTCTCAGAAGTTAAGTTTCTTTACAGAGACTGGAAAACATAAATCTTAAAATAACATAGCCTTTGCTGCTTCCTCCTAAGAGAAAATGCAAATAAAACCCACAAAAATATTATTTATCTATCTCTGATATGAAACGGTTCACGGTTCACGTCTTGAAGTAATACCCTCTTTGATTCTTCTAATTAACTTAATTCCACAATATTTATTGCAGAAGTTCTTTCAAAAAGTACACATGTAGCTTTCTACCCTAAAAGGGAAGCTGGTGGCGCACCCTCCCAGCCTCCCAAAGTGCTCAAAGATCCTAGATAAAGGGCATGCCAGGGAAATGGACAGAATACTACGACTACTATTCTTCAGAGCTCTGTATTAGGTTGGGCTCAGATAGGCACAGATCTTCATTAATGATAAATTACTTCCCTATTTCTTTTCCAAAGAGCAACTTTCTGCAGTCATATTCAAAGCAATGTCTTCATGCAAAGCCCTGGGCTGTTTCACACATTATAAGCAGTTCTTTCATAGCTGAGCAGACACAACTGAGACAAACAGCAGCAGCCACTTGGATTCGCCCCATCACAATTTGTCAAGTACTGGGACAGCTGGCAAAGGTTTTACCCAATTAATAACTTTAAAAAGCATCTGAACATATAAGAATGATGCAGCCACAGCTCTGCAGGTTTGTAAAAGAGAATCTACTCCATCTTCCTTAGGTTAGCCCAGGGATATTTAGAACTGAAAATTCACATATCTACATTGGTTTGGTCTCCAGTGTTGAGGTTCAAGACCTGCAGCTTCTCCCCACAGAGCACAGAATATCCCCAACCAGTGGGATGTACAGCAAGAGTAGCCTCTGGGGAAGAAAACCAATCCTTCCTGTTAACAAAACCTCTGCAAAAATCAGGAGAGCAAGTTTCAGAAGACTTCCATAGTCTTTAACATGCCATAGCTAGGAGGCTGCCAGAACTATGTACCAACGTACATGACTCCTATTTAATGCTATTCATGTTTGGTGTTTGAACACCCAAAGCAGGAGATTTGGAAGGAAGGATGCAGTGGAAGGGTGTATTCATCAGCCCCCTGTGACTGCTTCAAGGTGACCTGTGACACCACGCTGGCACTGATGCAGTTCAGAGGAATGAAGCTTTCTAACACCAAAACACCCACCCAGCACTGCCTGCTTTGCTTGTGAGCTCTGACCCACCCATCACCAATGCTGGTAACCTATAATGATGTGGTGACGAGCAATAATTCCCTCTCTCTTCAAAATCGAGCTTCTGATGAAAACCAGCCCTTACTTCTGTGGCAGTGGCAATCTCTGCTGTCACAGGGCTTTGACTGGATCTGCATGGCAAGGACAGGTTACCCAAGAGAGTTTTGGGCAGCCTGAATCTGGGTGTTCTGTGTGGCCAGTGCTGGGGAAGCAGCCCTGCAGCACAGCAGAGATGAGTTCCAAGCTTGGATCCCTCAAACCAAGGCTGGCTGCTAAGAGCAAGGCAAGGGAATTTGCACTGTTTTACAAGTAACTAAAGCAACTTGCTAACCTTTTGTGGGTTGGCCATCTGCTACCATTCAGTAGCACAAACATTTTGCTGAAGCTGCAAAGCTTCCTGAAACACAGTGATTTCCTTCCATACAAAGAGGCCCTAAATTACTCAAAAGCTCCTACAGGCATTTTGAAGTTTCACTATTTGCCTTCTTGGTTTTTATGGGGACTACTTACAAGCATAACAAAAGTTTGGGGTTTTTAAAAATATATTTATACAGCACAAGCAGAGAAAAACTATATTTGCAAAAGGTCCAACTGCTGAAAAAGCCAAATGGTTCATTTCGTATTGCCAAAAATCTTGCAAACTCTATGTCTAATTTTATGAGGCTCTTATGTTTGGATTCATAGGGTCTGTTTCTGCCACCCTCACTACAATTACTAGCAGCTTGTTCTGTAAGTGTCCAGTCCAAAGAAAAATCTTGCTTCTCCCAAAAAAAGCAACAGGTACAACAGTGCTAAAAATAACTCTGCCATCTTCAAACATACCACCTTCTTTTAGAAACATCTACACTAACTCATCAGATACTCTGATGCTTACACCGACCCTGAGGTCCATCAGTTATCTGAGCTCTCACTTCAGCTCTCTCCACTGGGCTGAATCCTTCCTCTCTCCCTGCTGGTGTTAGAAAAAAAAATCTTGTTATTTCTTGTATTTCCTTCTCCCTTCCCTCTGTTGACACACACATGGATGGTTCCTCCCCTCCACTCCCAGGGGGAGTGTGAATACCATCCTCTCCCAGGCACACTCCCACTGTGCTGCTGTGCAGGCACAGCTGAGCCCACACCACACTGGCTGTGACTATCCTGTGCCAGCATAACAGCTGGCTTGTCACCACCACAAGGAAAGACTTAAACCAGTTCAAAACCATTTCTCTTTTAATTTCACTTAAGTAGTGGTTTGAAATCAGTTTCCATCCCTCCAAGCTTCACACTCATTCCCATTCCTTTGTCACATCATCAGCTGCAGGTTTCCAGCCCAGCCTGCACAATGTGATACCAAACACAACCAGAATCCTACAATGTCTCATACCACTCATCATCCCTCCATGAGAGTAATTTAAACAGGTGTTTTTGCAGAAGAAAAAAAATTGTGTTTGCAGAGGTGTCTGGCCCTCAGCAATCAGCACTTCCAAGGGGCACGGCACATCCTGCACTGGGGGTTGACCTGCTGGGAAGGCAGATGAGGAGCACATATGGTCTGAGATATCTTGTGACAACAAATTTGTGCTCAGCAACTGAAACACAGCAGCTCTGACCTGACTGGGAAGGGCTTTCATGAAAACATGTACAGTGCCCATTGAGCATTCCCTCCCCTGACTCCCAGTTAAGCATGTAGTCAGGCTCCTGGAGGACCGGCCTGACTTACAGCAGCCATTAAGAGTGAAGAAAAGGAGCTCAGTGCTCTGGAAGGGTAATCACCACATTGCAAACAAAATAATACATCACTGTACACATCTAACATGGAAATTTGGCTTGCTGATGTTGCTGTCTAAGGTTTAGACTTTCTAGGTTTCAATACTGTTGCTGTGCTATCACGGAAGAGCTTTTCTGGTTAATTTCATTTTCTTTTGGCTTTGTTTCTTTGTAAAGACAGCAATTTTGCTTCTGCATACATTCAGCTTTGGGCAACTGGGCAATTCACAAGACATTACTTCTTGTTTAGAAAATTTCAAGTAGAAGAGAGCAGAGTCTTAGCTTGGGCAGTTCTTCAGCACAGCACAGCATGGAAAAAGCAATCAAGTCGTTTTTAAAACAGGGCCAGTGGAGCTCGAAAGATGAGATGTCACTTTCAAAGTCTGTCCTAGACTTTTGAATAAAACCACACCTTGTGATCCCCACCCACCTCCCCAGTTGTGTGTCATTAGACACTTATCAAATACATTTATTAAAAATACATGCAATCTGAAATCAGTCTAAAGTCTCATACCAGCAAAGCCAAATGGAGCATTTCCATCACCGCCATTTGGTTTTAAATTGTTTTTAGCACCTCTGCTTTGGGAGACCAGAAACATGAGATTGATGGCACAGCTGGGACACGAAGCTCAGCTGGCCCAGCCAGCAAGGCTGCAAACACATAACCCAGAGCACCCACTCAAGGCTGCAAACACATAACCCAGAGCACCCGCTCAAGGCTGCAAACACATAACCCAGAGCACCCACTCCTGCAAAGTGCAGCGAGCCCTCGGCCAAGTCACCGGATCTCTGTCGGCCTCACGCTGCTGCAGCCTCCTGGAGCATGAGCTGAGGCCATCTGCAACTCATCCCGTGCTAAAGACCACACAATTATGTCACTGAACTCGGCATGGCTTCAAAAGGTGACGAAAGGGAAAGATATGCAGGCTGTGCGAAAGTGCAGCTCAGTTACTCGTGCAGGGGCAGATTCTGATGCTGTTAGGTGCTTCCATGGGGCTGCCACATGAAGCAAGACACCACCCAGCAGGAGCTTTATCACCTAAATCCAGCTCTCCATCCATCTGGCTACAGCCTGTGTCCTGCAGTGCTCTCAGACCTGCCCCAAGATCTCAGCAGCAAAGGCAAAATTAAATGCTGTCTTCCCGAGGCTGGAAACATGAAGCCTGGCTACTTCTCAGGCTGTGGGATGGGTGCTAGGGCTGGGAACCGGGTGCTGCTCCCACATTCCCTTCCATTAACAGCAGGAGCATCCAGGGGCTCTGAGAGGGCTGGCTAGCCAGGTGGCAGGGCTTGGGCTGTTCTCTGGGTACCACAAGCTTCCAACCATGGCAGCATGTTTTGCCAGTTACATTTGCTGTTTTCCACTGCAGGAATTTTAAGGCATACTCGGTAGTTTTTCCTTGATTCCAGCTAAACCCTTCTGTGCACCCTTCCAAAGACACCACTCTGAAAGAAGGGATTAAGCACTTCATAACAGAATACCAAAACAAATTTTGTTGACTATCCAATTTCTCTTATTTCTGTCTTATTTTTAAAGACAAGGAAACACTAACATTCCAGCTCCAGCAGTCTTGCACTTTTTCCCAAAAAAAAAGTTTCAGCCAAAATATTGTAGTCAACTCTACAGTAAACATGACAAATAACCATTTGAAGAGTGGCCTCTTATTTTACAGCAAATGTATATATTAAGAACAACCAACTCCTCCAATGGAAAAATAATCAGTTTAGTGCAGGCAGAATACAACAGTCAGAAAGATTTGCTGGAACCAGGATCATTGCAGGATGCCCAAGAGGACTTAATAACTATGTAATAGTGGAATAACTGCACTGGAACTGTGAAATATGAACACACTCCACAGTCCTCAAAGAGTAATTTACTCTGTTTAATGAAGAGCTGATTTGATGACTGGGTTACTCACTGAAGAGGGTTGATTTAAAATGCACACTTCTCCAGACCACTTTTTAATGTGTACATAGTTAAATTTGGATGTACATTTTATGTGTTCTTCCAGGATGAGGAGAAGCTTGGACTGCCTTCCTTACCACTGGATTTCAGTATTACATTTGATGTAACTAACAATTTCTCTTTGTTTAGGAAAAGGTCTCTGTTGAGAGCACACAATTTCTACATGTCTTGGGTCTTTCTTCCACTTTTCCTTGCTTCTCCACTTCTTAAGACTATTTGCTTTAAATACAGACCTGCCAAATGCATGCACCTATGCCAAAATGGAGACACATGCAGCCTGATTTCAGAAGCAGTGAAGAGTGCTCAGCTCTAACCACAGCACAGAGTTGTGACAAAGCCAGGGTACACAACCCAACCTGGCAGATGGGAAAAGCTCCTGTGTCCCACTGCACAGATGTCATTTATGAAGAGCTAACAGTGGGCTAGAGATTACATGTTCAATCACAGTGACGTACAGTGACTGCTGCTTGAGAAAGGTACAGTTTATCCCAGAGAGATTTTAAGCATCCTGAAAGTGCTATGAACAGTACAAAACATGCTGAAGTTTTAGTAGACATTTGCAGAAACTCTGAGTAGGAGAAAAGACCTTATGTGACATCCCAGACAGCAGTTCCAGGGAACTGGGGAGGAGGATTTGCCATATCCAGAACTACATGACCCAGCAGCCATGCACCTCAGGAGGGCAGGACACAGGACAAGCGGTCTGGAGAGAGGTGGGTACCAGGTCCCATCCAGCAGAGAGGAGGCAGAGGGAGCTCAGCAGCCTGCACAGGTCTTGCTGGGGACGAGAAGCACATGAGCTGTCAGCACAAGCTCTCATCTCCCCAGGCAAATCAAGACCAGGCAATGAAGGGGACGCTGTGTAAACACTGTTTGATGTTGCTCTTGTTAACTCTGCTACCGGCACAGCAGTTAAGCACTCAACCATGTGGAACACTGTGGAAAAAGTTATTTTTCATTACAAGCTTGTCTAAAGTTTAAAGAGGAACCAGGGAAAGCAGACACTTTCCAGGTGCTTGTACACCCCCAAAGGAAATGAATCCAACCACAGAGGTGCTGCAGGCAAAAGCTGCTGGTGCCTCAAGTAAGAATAAATGTGAGTTGGGATCGGAGTGTGCACACTCAGTCTAGCCAGGTACAAGGACAGTGCAAAATCCCGCTGGTCTGAATGACTCTTTAGTAAGAGGCAAGCAGTGGAGACACAGGACTAAACCACACCACCCTTCTAAATCCCTAGGCATCCAGGGTGTGGAGGAAATTAAAAAGCGTGTGTCCCGAGACTCAGAGAACAGACAGCAAAGCAGAAGATCTCAGCAGTTCTTGGTTTACTTTAAATCTTGTGCAATTTAAGCCACTGTCTTGATCTTGGCAGTGCTTATTTTGGCACTTCAGTTTGTGAACATTCAACACAGACTGTAGGGTTTGGAGCCAACAGTGCAGCAGAATAAGCAGCAGTATAGCAAACTCATATAAGAAAATGCAAACACGATTTCAAAGGCTTTCCATTTGGTCATGCACAACAAAGGATCTTTCAGACAACCTCACATTTCTTCAAGACACCCACCACTCCTCTACTGACCTGAAAATGTAAGCCATACCACTCCTCAGGGGCTATGATGTTAGTGCAAACACAGCCAAAATGCAAGTTCTCAACCCACATGGAAGCAAAATACTTGGGCTTCCCAAGAGACAGAGGGAAAGGATCTCCCCAGCTTCAGTATCTGCTGCTCTCCTCTGGATTTCACTGCCTCACAACCCAGCAGTTCATCCCTCCCTCTAGTGCTGGGCAGGACACAGGCTGCAGAGGTGAAGCCATCTTTCTCATCTTGGGGAAAAATGAAAACACTCACAGTTGCAAGTGAATTAAATGTCATGTGCATTCAAAGGAATCAAAACAATCCTGCAGTGCAGCACACCAGTGAAAGTGTTGTTGCTTTAGGGAGATGTAAAAGAGAAATGACACGTGGCAGTTTCAGGGGTAGAAAAGGACAACAGGGAGTGTTAGCACCTGTCTGAAGGATAGCACAGAGTCTGCTGGGCTTGGGGAACCCTCTCAAGGCTTCATAAAAGTGTGGTACACCTGCAGCTTGGGGGAGAAAATAGCAGCAAGGGGCTTCCCAAGAGGAAGGCACATCAATGTCCACACCATTTCCTCTGGGGAAGTGACCACTCCTCCTGCTTAGTGCATTAGCAGTCTGTGGGAGACATGCCTATCATCCATGCCCCCTCCTCTTTCCCAGCAGAAAGCACAACAAAAGGTAAATGTTCCCATGATACATGCATGCACCTAGCTATGGTTCACTTGGCCAGGTGAAGGGGAGTAAAGGAATACTAATTTATGGAGAGGTAACTCAAGTTAAACAAGATAAGCAGATCCTGACACTTCAAAACTAAGGGGGGGGGGGGAAGTGTTGATTTGGCTGCAGTTTTTTGCATATTTGGGATCACACCCAATCTACTAAACACAGGTTCAATCTAGAGCTCTTTGGTTAGGAAGAGGTTCCAGTCCTGATTATGCTTGAGCTGCAACAGCATAAATTTAAGAGACCTAGTGCCTGGTGCCAGCACATCCCAGTGCCAACTTAGCCACATTCCTGAGCACTTCCTCAGTGACAGACAGAGATGTGTTACATAACTCCCAGCTAGAGAAACCATAGGTCCTAGACATGCACCAGAAACTGCACCTGATGGAAAGAGTGCTATGCTTCCTTCATGTGAAGACAACAGCCCACCTGCAGACAGCTGCATACAATGTGAAGCAGATATAAAGTCCAGCCTAAGTTATCTTGAGAACTTACAAGTCACTTTTCAGTGTACTCCATGGGAAATATGATCACTGAATGTGTCTGAGCTATATTTTTGGACAACTGAATGTACACTCAAGACACTGAATCACAGACACAGGATCCCATTCCCCCTGCTGGTGTGTCTTTGTCTTGCTGCATCGTCGACTCAGCCCGCCCCTTCTAATTTCTTTCTGTATAGATCAGCTTCTGCAAGCATCTTCTTAACCACACATCCAGCCAAAATCAGTCCATGTGCTGTCTGAAGAGCTGGAATCACAGACTTGGACGGCACAGGAGCTTTCATACATCTGACACACCCAGAGGCTGGTACGGAGCTATACAGTTAAGACCATTACAGCACTGTCCTAAATAACTGAGGAGATACATTCCTCAGAGCTAAATGAAGTGGAAAATTCCCTTGGAGACCCTTCTGCTTTCTCTGTTTGTGTCTAGACAAGGAAGGAAAATGAGAGTTAGTGCTGCTGTCAGAAAGGCTCTTGCTCTGAGCATAGCCTCTTCTTAATTTTTCTCCCAAATTTCCCCCGCTGGCTGCAGGTCTTTCTTGAATACTGTTTGTCTAAGCTAATAAGGTGGGAGGGTGACTACTGTTTTCTGTAGTCAGTATCCATTCTTCCACGTATGGGATCTGGCAGCAAGCAACAAATCTCTTTTGGCAATACACAAATGGGATCTGCCCCCTGAGTTGGCTCCAGCACAACACCCTTCTCTTACGCTTTTTTGGCCCGAGGACTGCCACAACAATCCTGGGCACAGGCCCCACACTGACTTTCTATTTTGATAAACAGAACACAGTCAATGACAGCGCCAGCCCAATGCCAGACCCTTACTGGGGAAAAATCTTTCTTTTCTTTCCACAGACAAAAATTGAAGGGCTTTTTCACTTCATTGGAGCCTGTCTGCTGAGCCAAGGCAGCCTCCCTGTCTCACAGACACAGCACTTGGACAAAGGCTCCAAAGGGCAGAGTGGGTTTGGGACAGACCCCTAGACAGAGCAGTAAAGGTGGTCAGCAGGACCACTTCAAACACAGCTAGAGTGTGAGAAAGCAGGACCAAGGGCAGCAAAAATGCTCAGCAATGGCTTTTACCCCTGAGAAAGAACTCCAGAACCCATCAGCCCTCCTGCCCAAGACTGCACTTGCTCAGGACACAGCCTGTGTTTAGTAGCTTATAAACTACTCTCTAGACTGGAGAAGGAAAGTGGTGTCCACTCAATGTGGCCAGCACACCAACAAGGACAGGGAGTACCCATGCAGCCCACATCTAGTCCTGTCCAGCCACTCTGGGGTTAACTCCAGCAGGTTTTGGTGTGCTCCAGAGTTCCATAGCTGGGAAGCACGCAGAGCTCTGTGCAGCACTATGCCAACACATTTGGGTTTGTTCAGAAATTGGCCTAATTTTTACAGCACATTGGTGTGAGACTGCAAACAAGGAAAGGCTATATGGATTTACATGCAAAATTTTTAGTGAAGTATCAGAATCTGCAAGAATCGCTTTAGACATTACACAGTCAGGGAAGCAAGAGCCTGCATGCATTCAACAGCTAACACTTTTCCTCAGAGGCTATGACATTTCTCACGATGTTTCCCTCACCAGCAGAACAAAAACTCCCCCACTCCCTTCCCTCCTCCTCTCACTTTCGAGCAGGCAGCCCCAGAGATCCAGTTCCCCCTCCATTTACCACTGCCACAAGGGAGCACTATTATAAAACCGCTTCCAGGAGTGTGATCCCAAGCTTAACCCAGACGGGCACGGCAACTTGCAGAGAGACTATAGTTCCAGGTTAAGCAGATCATTCCTTTCCGAATGTTTAGCTGCACACTAAAACTCAACAGGAGCCACGGGTGACATGAAGCCCCGGGCTCCGCCGCACAGCCCAGAGCTGCAGGAGAGTTGGGGAGGATGTTGTAGTCCTTGGCTGGCTCCTCTGCGACTACAGCACGGGGCTGGAGATGGGACAGCCAGCACATCCGGAGCCTGGGGGCAAGCGTCCCTGGGTGGCTCTGGCTACTGTAACCCCAAGAGATACATTCTGGCGCTGAAATGCCTCCGCATGTGTGTCTGTACCCTGTCTTTAGCCGTGCTCTGGTGCAGACCTTGCGGCCACAAGCTGAGGAGATTCGGTTCAGCTTTGCCTGCGGTGCAAAAAGTGCCGCGGGGGCTGCAGTGATCGCGCACTGCTTCCTCAAGGGAGAGCACAGGGCAGATCTGCCGCTGCTTCCCACAACGCCACCTCCAGAGCAGCTTAAACCTGATCCTGCGGGCCCAGGGAGCTCTGACAGCAGCGCCAGCCTCGCCCAGGCTGATGCGGGGCGCGATCCACAGGACTCCGGCGGCGGGAACGAAGAGAAGAGAACAGAGATCTCCCTGGCTTGATGCAGCGCCGCGCTGCCCGGTGTCAGTGCCGCTCACCCCGCCAGCGGGCTCCTCAGCAGAGCCCAGACGGGACCATGGAACCACGAGGTTCCAGGGGGGAAAAGGCATCCGCGGGCTGAAGGCAAGCGGGAGGCTGTCACCCTCCGGCGCCACGAGCGTCCTTGTGGGCTGGAGCTGCGCTCCGGAGCTGCCCGAAACGCGGCAGAGCCGCAGCGGGCTAACCCACGGAGGGTCCCGAGTGACCCTCGGTGCTCTCCGAGAGCCGGGTGACGCTCGGTGCCGAGGCTTGCCCGGCTCTGCAGCTGCCCTCCCCGCCAGGCGAGGGGCCCGCACGCCCAGGGGCAGCGGCAGGTGCCTGTGCCGGGGCAGGCAGGGCCCGGCTGGCCGGGTGTCCCCGCGGTGTCCCCGCGGCGCTTGCCCCGTTCCGGGCGCGGCAGGGAGCGGCACCGCCGGGCATCCCCATGCACCGTGCGGCCCCCGAGCTCCTCCCTGCCCCACGCCGCCGGGCAGCGACACGCGTGGCACGGCGTACCTGGCAGGGCGGCGGGCAGCAGGGCGGCCAGGAGCAGCAGGGCGGCCCAGGGGGCGGCGGGCCCCGCCATGGGGCCGGGGCGCGGGGCGCGGGCGCGGGAGCGGCGGGGCGCGGAGCTGCCGCCCGCCCGGCGATCGTCTCGGCGGGGCTGCCCCGCTCTGCCTGCGCGCCCCGCCGTCTCCTCCTCCCGGGCTGCCGGGACACTGCAGCGGGGCGGCCCCGCGGAGGCGGGAGACGGCCCTCCGCCCCCCGCGGCCCGGCCCGCCCCGGCCGCCAGTGCCCGCAGCATCCTCCGCCCTGGCGTGAGCGCACCTGGCTCCTTCGGGAAGCGTCTCCGCTCGGATGAGCTCCGAGCCTGTCCCTCGCACCCAGGGGAATTTCAGCTGGCCCACGCGTGTTACCCGCACCCTCGTGCTGCCTGCTGTCTTCTCCCTGGTGGCACTGTGCCCTCCCAGCTGCGGTGGGTATTCAGTCCTGCGTGGGCACAGGGTTCACTATACAGAACTTTCTGTACCGGGCTGGCTTCTTCACATCATCTTGTGTTCTTTCCGAACTTCCACCCCGTATCGGGCCGGGTTTTTTGCCTCAGCAGCCTTGCACTGGAGAGATGCACTGTTAGATCTACAAGACACTTCGCAGTCCGACTTGTCTGGCTCTTCCTACAACCCTCCAGCCCATCTAATTTTTGCTGCATTGCTGAAGGATATTTCTGTAACAATTAATAATGGGTCCTCTGCTGTGGAAACGAAGCAAAAACAAAACCAAAACAAAACTAAATGGGCATAAAAGTTCTTGCCTGCTATGAAGGGAGACAAACGATACTGGGAAAAATAAACACCATATTTTTGGGGAAAAACAAAGAAACAAACAAACCAAACAAACAAAAGTACAAATGAAAGGAAGGCAAATAATAGGGGCAGGGTTTGCACAGGAATCTGGCTCCACACCTGCTTCTGCCCAGACACTGGCTTTCGCATGCTGCCACACAGCTCCATGGCTGAGCGCATGGAGGACAGGCACAGAGCAGCTCCAAAATCTCAGGCTACATCTCTGCTGCTGGACATACCTGCGACTCCAGCCCTACTCACCACTCTGGCCCTCCTGGCCAAGCTGCTCAGGGTCCCACAGCCCACAGGGGCAGCCTGGCCAGGTCCTCACTGGAATCAGTGAATACACAGTATGCTTTGTGCCCTGCATCTTACATATGTGCATTTTCATAGTTTGCAGCATCCAAAATGAGGTGCAGACAGTGTCAACTGATGAGCTGAATGTGTGTTCACAGCAGAACACTGTAGGCTACATACCCTGTGATGTTACAGTGGGATGGTGTTGGAGAGCTCTGTGGGACATAGGGAGCCAAACCTGGCAGATGATTAACCACACTGGGTATGGGGGAGCCTCCTGCAGAACTACACCTGGGTTTTGTTTCATTGCAAGGTGATCACTGCTCTCAGTAAGGAAGCCTGGGAGCAAGCTGAGACTGGAGCAGCCATGCACAAGGTAGGGACTGTAGTCCAGAACTGAATCAGGAAGCCACACTGGGAGAAACAAAGGGAGTCCTGAATTGTGGGCATCTCCAGAAGGCTGTCTTTCACCACTCCTGGAATATTTCCTCCTAGAACTTGATTGCTACAGCCTGGGAGAGGCTTTTAAAAACCAAGCAGCATAGCAAACAGAAGGAGCCTCTAGATGACAGGGTTTTAGGAAGCTCGAGTTAAGGCACATCTGTAATACCCATTTTTAGTAGATCGCTGTCCATTGCAGCCTCCTGGCTTTGCATCACACCAGGCATCATTGGTCACTGTACCCCTCATTGCTCTGAACACTGTATCCCTCCTGCTTGAGCATCACAGCATTATCCCCTTTCAGCTTTGCTTCTCTCCTTCCTAAGTGGCATTCTCAAGGATGTGGTTCCCAGTGCAATAACATCAGTCATATTGTGAGGAATGGAATGCCAAAGTGCAGCTTTGAAAGGTCTTCTCTGGATTATGAATCAAGGACTGACTTGAACACTGACTGGTTAAAGACATGCAATTCTCATATGGGACACCAGCTGCTTCTGAGAGAAAGTACACTTCACTAGCAAAGCATGACAGCCAGAGAAAAAAAATCAAAAACAGCCACACTGAGAGATCTGGATATTCAGGTCAAAATAAATTCTGGGTAAAGAGTATGTACTAGAGTCAGGGATCTTAGCATCACAGAAATCCAAATCCTGCCTGTAGGATCCTCAGTAATCCAAATCTGCAGCAAGAGCTGTTCTGTGTGAGGAAGGTATCATTGTACATGGCAGGCATTTGGGATGTAGTTAGTAGAACAATGTGACTGTGCCAGTACTCCCTGACAAGGATGTCTGAGCTTGCCCTAAGAGAAAATGGTACTTGGCAAGGCAGGAGGAACAGCCTCAGCATGCCACTCCAGCACCCACACAGCCCCCCTCACCCCCAGCTGGTCATGGGTGGCAGAGGGATCTCCCTTGGAAGCTGACATTACTCAGTAGGCTCAAGCCCACTTGCTGCTTTTTAAATCACAGCTCTGGAAAGGGAAAAAACATGGCACTTACTAACTAGAGGGAAATGGTATATAGGTGTATTGGGAAGGGTGAATCTTTGCAGAGTGCACAAATCTGGAAAGGGTTTTATTTTCCTCAGTTGTTTCTTCATTGCTTGCTCTATGCAAGTGCATCCAGGAGACACAGAGGGTTGAACATGGAGGGGTGCATGTTCATCATCCATTTGCATCTGTCTGGATGAAACTATCCACTATGCTCGCCTGTATAGGCTGTGTGGTCTTGGAGGTTTTTCATTTAAAAGACGGAATTCCATTGAGAACGTGGATTGCTCAGGAAACAACCAAGATACCATACTGCAATGAGTATGGACTTGTTCCTATGGCAATGTGAAATTTGCTTCTTTGCAGGACATGAATTTTCTGTAATTAGCCCAGCTAATTAGTGTATTAGTAGATATTAGTGTAACATTTAAGATTAAATTATAGTTTAAACCAAGACAAGGGATATTTGGGATTGCTGATTCTTTCTCTCTTGTTTATGCAAATGCTTCTCTTGAAGCCATGCGAGGCCAGACAAGTATTCATTATATGCTGGAAAATCCTGAGCAGAGAATATGCAGTGCACCAGCAGTTTCTTTTCAGGATTTCTAGAAAACCCATTGAAACAGGTCTTCAGCTGGCATAGTCTAGCAGAGCTTCTTGCCTCACCTCCTTTCATTTTTGGTGGAGCTCTATTATTTATACCAGCTAATGGAGCAGCTTTTTGAATTTGGTGAACAAACTTACTGACTCTTGACTTCAAGAATGTCATTGATGCAAAGGAAAGAGAGCTGCAGGCTGTGAGATAAAAATGGTACTCCCAATGGTTTGTAGGGACAGGTTTACAAATGGAAGACACAGGCAGGCAGAGACATATAAAGGAAGAAATTCAGTAAGCCAAATTGGAAGATACTTATAAGCAATTTCAGGGGCTCAGTACAGAGAGTTTCTCTCCCCAGTAATTTTCCATAGCACTGGCTGCAGCTCACTTGGATACAAGCAAGCAGGATTCAGCCCCAGCATGAGCCCAGGTATGGCAGCATGGGCTACAATACAGGCATAGCTCAGGCACCCAACAGCTAAAGCCACATCTGCTGTGGAGTGTCTTCTACTCACTCTGCAATCACAGTTTCAGATCCAAGTGAAAACATAGCATCCTTTTACTAAATTCCAGTGATATTTGCTTTATTTATGCTTGAGAAAGGAGGAATTCCATATTAAACACTGCCAAGAAGTTTATGACCACTTACTCTAATGGCAACCACCATTCCACACAATTTTGTTTAAACTACCTGAGACCCTTCTTTTGTAGATGCTTTGCATCTGCTTTAACACTAAACCTGCACAAAAAGCTAGGAATATTGAAATGCATAAGCCTAAGTGTGTATTTTACTCCAAAATTAAGAGAAATAGTTTTAAGCATGTAAAAAATGCAATTATTTTGAGTTGAAGTGTACAATTCTACTGAAGGTCACTAATACAGAGAAAAGAGACTGAAGGAGATACAGGAAATACCTTCCAGCAATGTAAAACTATCTAAACCTGGTAGCCACTCCTTTTCCTTGCAGGTTGCCTATTTCAGTGTGAGCTATATGTTGGTAGAAGCACAAATAGCTGCATCATGTAAAATAAATGCTCATTTTTAAAAAAGAAGACAGCGTAGAAGATATACTTGTTAGGGACAAATCACAAGTAGCCAATAATTTATTTGCTGAATTTTGTCTTTTCTTCTGGTTTACTTGCCTGGAAACAGATTCTTTAATGTATTTGTTAATTAATTACGTTTATATGTTTTTCTAACCCTCCCACTTAAACTAAAAGACAGATTTCTGGTTTTATAATAACAAAATGGTTTAGGCATGTGTTCTTGAAGATATGTGGGGTATTTACCCAATCCAGCTTCTAGGTAGAGATTCCAAAAAAAACCTGCCAGAAGAAAATGAAAACCTGCTTAAGTTAAATGAAATTGCCAGATGAGTGTCAGTGGAATCAGAATTCTTTTATGCCCATCTGCTAGACTCATTGAAATAAAAACTAAAGAAGAGGAGATTATGTCATTAAAGAATGCTGCAAACAAACAAGGAGTAACTGAAGTTTTTTTGGCAGCTGTAGAGCTGGCACGCCTTTTTTCTTGTGTTGTGTCTGAAAACATGTATGTTCCATGCCATTCTTCTCTAGCAATGTCAGTGCTCAGTGTTCAGTTGGTTGAAGTCAATGATTTTAAGGGTCTTTTCTAAACTAAATGATTCTCTGATTTTATGACTTTTATAGACCAAGTGCCCAGCACTACTTCTGTTGAGCTCCATTTTAGCAGCTCCTTCTGGATGCCAGGTGCCCACTAGAGCCACTCTATCACTCCCCTGCTCAGCTGGATGGGGGAGAGAAAACATAGCAAAAGGCTCATGGGTTGAGATGAGAGTAGGGAGAGATCACTCAAGAGTTACAGTCATGGGCAAACAGGCTTGGCTTGGGAAAATTAATTTGTTTATTACAAATCAAATCAGAGTAGGGTAATGAGAAATAAAAGCAAACCACCTCCCCCCTACCCCTCTCTTCTTTACCAGCTTACTTTACTCAGCTTTTCTCTACCTGCTCCCTCACTGCAGAACAGGGACACAGGAAATGAGGCTGTGGTCAGTTCAGCACATTATCTCTGCTGCTCCTTCCTCTGTAGAGAAGGATTCCTCACACTCCTCCTCTGCTCCAATGTGGGGTCTCTCCCCCAGAAGACACTCTTCCATTAACTTCTCCAGTGTGAGTTCTTCCCACAGGCTGCATGAATTGCTCCAGTGTGGGTCCCCTCCACAGGACACAGTCCTTCAGGAACAGACTACTCCAGTGTTCTGGAGCTGGGTCACAAGTTCTGCCAGCAAACCTGCTCCACTGTGAGCTTCTCTCTCTCCCCATGGGCCCACAGTTTCTTCCAGGAGCCTGCTCCAGTGCTTCCCAAGGGGTCTTCACCAGGAGCTTCAGGGGAACCTGTGCTCAGGTACTTGGTACCTTCTCCTTCTGCTCCTTCACTAACCTGGGTGCCTGCAGAGCTATTTCTCTTATATATTCTCATTTCTCTGGCTGAAATTGCTGTTGTGCAATTTTTTCCCTTCTTAAACACGTTATCCCAGAGATGCTGCCACTGTTACTCATGGGTTCAACCTTTACTACTGGGAGATCTGTTCTTGAGCTGGCTGGCATTGGCTCTATCAGACATGGGGAAGCTTCCAGCAGCTTCTCACAGAAACCATGCCTGTAATTCTCCCACCCCTTGTCACATACCACAATAGAGGGTGGCAGTAATGCTGCACTTCTCCATTCAACTGCTTCAGCTTCTGGAGTAAATTAATATTTTCCTTTGAGTGTTTATGCATATATAGAGAGCTGTGTTAATCTACCATGCAGTTTTGTCAGAACAGTGAATGTAATAATGCCATGTCATGATCCCCTATTCCTCATCTCTTGGTGAGACTGAGTTGATATAACTCAGCCATTGCTGCCTTGCCAAACACCTTTCAACACTGCAACTAGTCAGCATTAAAATAGCAGAATGTAAGTGCTACTTATGAAAGTCTTTGCAAAATTTGTATTTAAAGCCTCAGGAACAAGTTCCCTGTGTTCCTGCCTGGTGTCACAAAACCCAAGTCCAGCAGCATGTCAAACCTGGGTGCTGTTGACTGCCTGAAGCATGCAATCCCCAGTGGTACAGGATCTCTGCCAGTGTGATGCCTGGACATCAGTTTTCACACCCTGGAACTGTCGGGAGAGAGACTGATTGACACAGGCTTTGAAGATGGGCGCCATCAGAGATGCAACACTGTCTGTCCAGGTTCAAGGCCATTCAGCTGCTAAAGCTCAGCCAGCACAATGAAGTGTCGAGTCCCGAAAGCTTCATCATGGCAAGCAGCAGTCTAATCAAAGGTGTGTCAGTTTGGCCACTCTTACTGTGGGTTCTTCCAAATAAAACATGATTGTGGCTGCTTCTAAAACAGGAAAAATGCCTCATCCCTCTGTACTGAGCCCTGCACAGTGGAAGAGCACTGAACTGGAAAGGCACGTGGAGGGATTCTAAGCTGCCATTCCCACGTGGTGCTTGTACCCCCCACATTGCAGATGGTGGTAACTTTGAGACATAGGGAAAAAAAAGCTTCCAGTAGACACTCTGTGAGTTTGAGGCTCTACACAAAACCCTGACTTTTGCCATTTTTCCAAAATAAGCAGATTTTTGTGACAACTTCAGGGGGTAGAGGCCATCTGAGTTGCATGGACAGGCCCTGCAGCACAGCCTGTCTGGGTGATGAAGAGTTTAGGACTTGTAGACCCCCATTTTCACCTTCCTCTCCTTAACTCCTACAGCAGTCAGCTGCTCTGACAGAAACTAGGAGCATTAAGGACATAGTCCAGGAGGGGTTATCCTTACTGCTCCTCTTTGTCTGATGAGACCATGGCCAGCAGCTCAGAGCAGTGATTGCGGGGACACTCATGGGCTGCTGGCACAGGAGGGGTGACTGGGATGGGGATGGAGACAGAGATGGGGAGCTCTGGTCCTGTGAGGAAAGAGCTCCCACCAAAGTCAGCAGTCACAGGATTCTGAGAGGATGTTCTTTGTGAATTTGAGCACCTAGGAGGATTCATCTCCCAACCAATAAATGTTTGCTGGGCCCTTATAAACTCCACTGACTTACAAAGTTGTCCAAGCTTGTTTGCCCTAACACTCCCCTTGCCCCACCACTAGGAGCGAGTGACAGCCCATTCCTGATAGGCACCTCCATTAAACTCATGTTCCTGGAAACTCAGGAGTGAGAAGACAACTGTAATTTTACAGCAGTAGAGGATATTTGTTCTCTGAGATCCTAATCCTAAAAGAGAAGGCTATTGTTACAGCTCTATTTGGCAAGAAAATAACTAGGATTGATCACAGTTTAGGCTTACTGTTTCCTTAATGACTATAACTGCCTTGCCCTCACAGTGTTTTTTTAGGGATATTGTTTACTCCAGCTTCAGCCCTACTCAGGATACTTGGAATTCAAATAAACTGCATTGCACTGCATTTTCTGGCAGGCACCCAGTGCAATGAATTTCAAACTAGTGTTTGATTTTGACAGCTACAAGGCAGAGAGGCATCTCACTAGTTAAGACTAATTCTTCCATTTGCTACACAGCGTGACCCTATGAATTTACTGTCAGTCACGTCGCTGAGGTCACATTATCCCTCAGTAACAGCACCCTGACAACATGGCAAAGTGCAGATGGTGATCTGCAGAGTGAGGTGACTTTGCATCTGTGGTATTTTAGACCTGAAATTAACTGTGGGTGTATCTACTGATATTTGGAAGAAAGATAAAGGATTTTCAACCTTTAGGGTGACTTGCGTAGACTTAAAATATTTGTGGTTGCAGATCTTGAACAGATAATTGAAAAAGTGTAGAACAGACATGATTTTTCATTAATTAAACAGAAAAGAAGAATAAATTAACTTTCTGAGGTCAAGAAATCATCCCCAAAATATTATTCACCATCCCCCTCTCCTCCCCCCAATGTTATATATATTTTCAAGTCAGGGTTTCTCAAACAGCTTTACAAAATGCTGCTTGATGAGCATAAAGCATCACTCAGACCTATTCAATTCTCTGGCCCATGCACAGAGCAGGCTATTTAAGGCTATCTTTAAAGGGGAATCCTGGCCAAGGCATCCTCCCTCCTGCTCATTTTGCATGTAGGAATTAGCCAAAGCCCCACAGGTTCCTCGCACACTCCAAGCAAGCCTCCAGCAGCACTGAGATATTTGTGCTTCCTCTTCCTCAGAAAGGGCCCTCCTGCTGAGCAGCTCCATTGCCTAAATCTTCATGTCAGCCTGGTGACTGGAAACAATGCTGCCATTGCACAAGCAGATCCTCAAAACATTGAAGGGTTGTGCCTGATTTCTTCATGAATGGTCTTCCTGTCACCAGGGCCATGAGGAAGGCCAGATCTATGCGCAGCCCTGGATGCCACCCTTCAAGAGCCGGCTGCTCCTGCTCCTGAGCTCAGCAGCAGGCACTGTTGATATTTGGCTCTTAGGACTTGTCACCTGAAGGTTTCCCTGAGATGGATGCCCCCAGAGTAGCCCAGGGTTGCCTGGCTGATCTCACAGGGGCAGCTCAGAGGGCAGAATTGCCCCTGGGCACACCTGGGGCTGCCCAGTGGGGCTGGAAGACACTACCAGCACAGGGCAGCTGTGCCCGTGCCCCAGGCATGAAGGATGCTCTGTTGAACGTGACACTGCCGTGCTGTGAGGGGCACAGCTCTCTTGCTGTTGCCTCGGAAGAAAAGTTTTTTCAAAGTATGGTGGCTCTGCATACTTGAAGTGCCAGTTTGGAAACACAGCACAGGGCAAAGCTCTTCTGGGGTATTTGTGTCTTTCAGGCTGTTCTATCATTAAGCTTTGCATTGATGAAGTTCTCTCTCTACTTCAGGGACAAGGTACTTTTATTTGAGACATGGGACTGTGGATTATGGCTGTTGGGATTCAGGTACCACAAAGGGAGAAGGAACTCAGCCTGTTTCAGGAAGAACTAGCAGTGGTTTGAGCACACTGCAGCTGCCAGAGTCACCTCCGAGTCACAGGGACCTGCATTTTCCTCCCCTTCTGTTCAGAACTGTAAGAACTCTGGAGTCCAAGTAGCATTTTCAAAAGGTCTTTTCCAATTGCACCTGCCTACCTGTCCTCTCCAGCACTATTGTTTTGTCTTCCCTCAGTTTTTCTTTCCCTAATTATATTTCCTCACTTTTTATTAACATTTCCCTCCTTATCCTCAAATAGCATCCCACTATTTCTTCATTCTTCTGGCCACTGTACTTCTTCCATTTCTTTCCCACATCTTTCTTAGCAATTAATTATTCTAGGGATAAAAAAGTGGAAAGAAGTTGCTGGGCTTTTCTTCTCATTATCAATAATTCCAACACCTTCCTACTCTTTCTCACCCTCTTCCCATCATTACCAATTCATCCAACTTCTCTGACACTGCTGTGCCATAACTCTTGCATGACTTCTCTTGGAGGTCACAACTTGGAGGTCATCACCTTTCCCTCACATCATTGCCTTTTAACCACAGCCTCACTAACTCTCACCTCCACACTGGTGCCTGTCTGATTACCTGGTATCTTTCTTTCATTGATTTGCCCTGCAGCTATGGTCTGTATTTCATACAGAAATTAATCCACTAGAATGGATCTCACCTTTGCCATGGACTACCCCCTCACTGGTCTGCTTGAGCACTGCCCTCTGTGTTTGACTGGTCAACACCAGATTCCTCTAAGTCCCCTCCACCCTTTTCCTGCATATCATCTTTTACTTATGCCAGCCTCTGGATGACTGTCTCTGCCTCAGCTTTCTTACCTTCCTCAGCCTCCCTAAAATCTGTCATTTCTTCTCACATCTTTCACAGCCCTTCTTCTTTCCAGTTTTGTCCTCTCTTGCACCCACCTCCTTCAGAGCATTACTCCCAATCATTTTCTTAACTCTATTTTTGTCCTTTTGCTTCCTAGCATTCACTGGCTTTACCTCATCACAGGCTTCTCTTTTTACCTTTCAGACTGTCCCTAGGTGACCATTCTCAGACTCTGTCATCCTTCAGCCTTTGATGTTGCCTTGCTTTCTCCTGTGATGATTTTCTGCAAGTGACAAATTGCTCTGAAGGGCTGACATCTGCTCAAGCCTCATCTCTTTAACAAGGTACCTAATTCTCTCATTTCTGACCCTTAGAAGAATGGTTCCCCTTCCTTCTGTCCTTCCTTCTTCCAGCCCCAGCTTGGAAAAGAGAACAGTACCATGATGTGTCTACCATGGAAAACTCAAAAAAAATCCAGTGGAACTCATGAAAATTGTGAAGTGAAACTGGCTTAATGGTGTCAACCAGGTCATCTTCACTTTGAACAAGAACACCTGTGCAGACAGACAGAGATGAAATGTAACTAATTCCCTTTGCATTTATACTTCCAGGTAATCTAGATGACCTCCACAGGCCTTTGAAAAACCCTTACCACATCATGGTCATTTCTCAGCAGTCTCCGGTCCCTTGCTCTTGTATGTCTTTCTTTATTTTACCTGTACTTCTTGGCAGTGTTAATCTCTTTTCTCCTGCTGTATGAAACCTGGAAGAACCAGACCACCCCTTCTGGACTCTGGCAGCACCAGAACAAACAAGGTCTATAGCAGGTCTGCCTCAGAGTAAGGGCTGCAGCACACCATCCAAGCTGCTCTGCAAGGGGAACAGCCATCAATTTGCTGGGAGATGAGGCTGTCTGGAGCGAATCTGCTGCTGCAAGTTGGATGCAGAGTTCAGTATTTCCTCATACTTGGAATACTTGGCACAGTGATTATGAAAATAAATGACAATTAACTCTTTTTTCTAAAGAAGTGGGTATAAAGATAATTTTAACGCAAATTCTTTTCAGAAACCAATTTTCCCCATGAGAATGACAGCATTTAAATGCATTTTAAGAACTAAGAAAAACACTTAATTTATTCTTTGTTGCCAGACAGGAACCCTCTGTTTCAGATTTGTCTCAAAAACTTCCTGAGCAACTGGGTTGGCCTTTTAAACCTCACTCTCAGCTGTGGTTAGCTACTGCTAGGTGCCAATAGTGCTTTGAGCCTATTGATTGTTTTTCAGGATAGGAAAG
Organism: Passer domesticus; assembly: GCF_036417665.1. NCBI lineage: Eukaryota > Metazoa > Chordata > Aves > Passeriformes > Passeridae > Passer > Passer domesticus. The sequence goes on from NC_087476.1 coordinate 57,567,777, forward strand.
AGATTAATGTTTTGAATACACAGCAGAACTTATCTTCACTCTTCAAAAAGGACATGTAATTGAAACAGAGATAAGTCTATTGTTTTGAAATAAAAGAGGCAGAAAACTATTTTTAATTTCTTTTCATGAGGACACTGAACCACTCATTCTGGTTCAATAGGTCAAAATTTTTGCCACCCCTTTTGGGTTTTGCTATTTTGAGCAAATGATTTTGCACCATTCATTGGAATGGTGTAAAATTGAAGGAACTGCACCTTCACTAATCAGTGTTGTCAGCACTGAGATGGCTAACCAAGGGGATCTGTTACATTCAACACTGAAGTGATTTCCAACGGGTCCATTACAGCTTCTCAGTTGAGGTGGTGGGAATTTAGCCTCAGGACTAACAGGGTCTGGGAAAAGTGCCCACTAGGATTGTTCCAAGTCTCTAAAAGGGCAGTTGAACATAAAGGAAGCATCTCTAGTTCAATGATCCGTCAGCTGGAAATCATTGCTGATCAGAGAAGTACTGCAGGGAACAATTGCTATACATTTGCTCTATTCTTCTTCTCTTCCCTAGGCATAAGCCTTTAGCCATTCCCAAAGACAGGACACTGACAAAGACAGGATCTAAGTAAAACTTTGGTTTCACCCAAAAAAGGCATTTCTGGCACTGTGACATGAGTTGCTACTACAGAGAGGAGCTACTCAGGTCAAACAGTTTCAGAAGAAAGCTCATGTAAGGGCAAGGGTAAAATCTCATCCCATCCACATCATCTAGGAGAAGGATCTACATGAACTTCCACCAAAGATAACTGGACCCCAACAGTATCTTTCTGACCCATAAAAGAGCATGAACAAGGCTGCTCTGAGTCAAACACTCCCTGCATCATGCAGAGAAGGCAGCTATCCTTCCTCCCAAACTAGAGCTGAGGAAAGCTAAGGGAGATGCTGTGTTTTTAGTTAGGTACTCTTCAGTATGAAGTCTTAATCCTGAGTACATCCATAAAGCAGCTAGACAAATCTATCCAGCTTCCAGTTATCTATTAAACATGATCTAGCATGATCCAGACTGGACTTAACTTGTGTATATAAGCAGAAAGCCAGGAGAACGCTCTTTTCCATGCAGCCCATTGGTGTGCAGCATCCTGGTAACACACATCACTGCAGACACCCTTAAGTACTGCTGCTCTGTCACAGCGTCACAGAAAATTGATTCAGGTTCAACATCTGAGACACTGCTCCCCGAGGCACTGTGGGGTTTGGGTCCCTGTTGTCCAAAAGGCTTTCTGCTACTGCAGTGCAATGATTGCAGCTGACAAGTTAACTCCACCTCAAGGCCAGAGAGAGTCTTCCCTGGGAGCTTGCATGAGCCTAAAATTGCCAAGAGGTGTGTAGAGCCCAGCATTGCAAACCCCCACACAGGAATCAAGCTGAGCAGCTTCTGGCCCATGGGGACACAAGTCAAGGCCAGGCTGGACAGGGCTTTGAGCAGCCTGGTCTAGTGGAAGGTGTCCCTGCCTATGGCATGGGAGCTGGAACTGCGTGACCTCTAAGGACCCTTCCAACCCAAACTGTTCTACATTCTGTAACAGCGGTGCCTGCTGGCACTGGGGCAGAAACCTGAGGCAAACACTCCTCTCTCTCCCATTCATTACTTTCCCAGTAATCCCAAAGAACACCACTGGCATCTCCAGAGGCACAATGATCCTCATTTTTGGTACAATGATTCTGTTCTTTGATGTGTCTTAGGGGATGATATTTTAGCTTAATTAGATTGTACTGGTACCAGACAGTCTGGGACCACTAAGATTCCTGAGTGTGAGGTGCTATGGCCTGAGGAGCTGTCATGCTGATCCAGGATTTCCTCTGCAAAACAGGGAGGAGATAATACGCATTCCAAACTCTCCAATCCAAAGGATTTTGTGAAATTCCTTTAGTTCTAGCTCACTGACAATACCTTAAGCCCCACCTTCTGGTGAATAGCTGGAAGTGCAAGGAGCGACAATGCTCCAAATCGAGTTAAAACAGGAGTTTTCAAGACAATACTACTAAACAGAAAAATGCCCGATTCTTCAGGAGAATCCAGTGATCTTAAACAAAAATAGTTTTAAAAGGCATCAAGTAGTTTTATCACGTTGAATTCCATTTTCTTCACTTGATATAAACTGTCATGCTATAAAATAGACTTTATATTTTAAGCAGTTTTCTCTCTCTTCTCAGTAGTAGCACAGAGCACACATAAATCAAAACCAGTCTGATCATAACCACAGGCTGAATCATGGGATGGCTCTAGGAATTTGTGAGAGAACAGGAAGAAACAGGGCAATGGCCCAAGAAGGTGCTTTTCAGTTTAAAAGCACCCTCTGAAAAGAGGCTTCTCACTCCCTTGTACTAACCAAGAGGACAAAGCATCCATTTCTGAAATCTCTTAAAGTTACTGAAGAAACTCAGGCACAGATTTTAAAACCTGACCTAAAGGTACCACATCAAGCCAAAATTACATCAATATATTTTTTCCCAACTTAACTACAGCAACTACTGTCAGCCACAGTGAAGTGTCTCTGAAGTAAGGCAAGCTACAGAATCATAACCTGTAATTTATGTATAGACATAAATAAAGATGGAAGAGAGTTCCAGCTCCTTTTGGCACAATTTTCAAAGTCTTTAATACCTAGCAGCTCAAACCTAACAAGACACTGTTCTAGTCCTGATGGAACTAGAGATGAGAAATGTTCTGGAATTACCCCAGTGAACAAGGTTGGAAGGAAGAGCCAGATGGAAGACAGCAAGATCCTGTTCTCTTAATGTAAATTCACCTAACTATTTTGTTTCAGAAATTTTAAAGTCACTCACCAAAACCAAGAATAAGGATTATAAGAATATGGTAACACTTTCATCTATTAGTCCTATTGGAAAGAAACTGAAAATTCCTCTCTTTAAGGGAAATGCTCTAATGATCTATAATACTCAAGTCTACTTTCTGTGTAAACTGAGGCATGAAGATCTGTCAGCACAAATGGAAAGAGCTGGCCACCATATCTTAGGAAGACCATGGATTGGATCATTGCATTTTGCTTCTGTCCATAATCTGACTTTCAAAGTTCCACATCCACTGCTGTCAAGAAAGGCTGCTGTGAAACAGAACATAAAATGTATTGTACCCTGTACTACCCTCACACAGCAAAAGAAAACATCAGAAACACATTTCACACAGGATGACTGCCATCTCTCAGCCCAAGAACTGCACTCCTTTTACTGGGAGATGGCAGCAGGTAGTGATAATCAGGTGAGTGTCTATTTTTCACCAGTAAATTACTATTCTCTTAGATATGGCTGAACACAAAGTGCACTATTTAGAATATTTTTAGCAGAAGAAGGGCTGTGAAAGATGAGTGACCTGGTTTTATTCTCACTTCTGTGGGGAAAGAAACTAAACAAATCCAGTGGATACAATCATGGTAGAGGAAGTCAAATTAAGGCTTGAAGGTCTACAAGACTTTACTGTTTAAAAAGAAAATACAAATAAATAGTGATGTGGCACACACCCTCCTTCACTCATGCTTCCCTGGTCTGCTACCTCACCTCTACTCAAAAGAACTTAAGCTAGACCCAGCTACACAAGCAAACCCCTGGGCTCACCTGCCCTGATGCAGAGGTCTGCCCAGGAGGGTGGGCTGTATCCAAATCATTCCAGCATAGGCTCAAATACTTTCTCAAAGTTCAGAGGTCTTGCTTACCAATTTCTCAAAGCAAAGTGTGTTCCTTGCACAATAAAATTTGTGGTGCCACAGGGGGGAGCTTGGAGCTTGTGGTGTGGCTAAAGCTCGCCACTTGCAGATCGAGAGAAAGGACAGCTCAGCAGCATTAACAACTGCAGCCACTGGAAACGCTGTTCTGGAAAGGCCGGTTGAAAATCATGGCACATGCATTCATACTGCACAAACACTTTAATAAAAAGATGTTCCTTTTCTACATGATCTTAGGAGACACTCATTGATTTTGCCTTGAAAAAGCAGCCAAGCCCATAACTTACAGTAGAACAGTAGTCTTACACAGTCTTTATCCACTACAGTTTGGGAGAAGACTATGAATACAAAAAAAGACCACATTATCCACCAAATGCACCTATTGATTTTCTTTGAACACTTGCAAAAGAGGGAAGTTATTCCATTACTTACACCTTTATTTTCCTCCCCACCAAAGGAAGCAGGATGTTCCAGCACAGAACTAGGATATACCTAGCTTTTTTTTTACACATTATTTCTAAATGGTGCCACATTTTACTTCATGTTTATTCTTTTTTTTTTTTTTGTGTTGGTACAAGTGTGAGCAGGAAGGCATAGGATTTTTAATAACTTGCACAGCAGCTATTCAAATCCATTCTAAAAACATATTCCTATGTAAAGGCTTTTAATTAGACAAGAAAAGTGCTTCCTTTGGACAGTGGGCTTCGTTCACAGCAATACCTGTGTAATTAATGCTTATTATTTAGAAAAGCATCCCTGAATCAGTAAATTAGGCTATTAACTCTGCTGCAAACCACTATGTCAGTTTGCTTTGGTACTTTTGAAGATGTAATCATCTACATCTAATAGGAAAACAAATTACTTGTCCTGGTTCAAGCTGAAAAACAGTACTGTAATTGAAAAAGCCCAATCCTGAGCAGCCATTGTGTTTGGTGCTGCAGGATGACAGTGTAGCAACCTTTTTTTTTTGTTTAAAAAGTACTTTCTCATTACCTTAATACAACGAGTTCATGCTAGTTGATTGTGAACTGGTGCTACTATTTACAGTATTACTATACGTAACCAAAAGGCAGTGTAATTAACAAAATGTATCAAATTCATTCTTTTGGTAGAAAAATGAGACTGATTTTGTTGGGGTTTGGGAGAACTGGCTTGCTACAGAGTGTTACTTCTGTATCAATGCATTTTAAACAAGAAGAAATCACTGGATAAAAGACTGACGGCTAAGACAGTATTTTCAGTGGTAGTATCTTATACTGCTGGAAACTAAATTACCAGTGATATATCATAAATCAAGGTAGCAGTGCATTAGTTTAAAGATATGTAAATATTTTTTGAATGCTGCAGCATAATAGCTATAATTTTTCACTGCTTTGATATCCAAGGATTCCTAGTACTACACAAATGTATTTTATCTGCTTCATTTTTTTAGTTTCAGTACTTTCATTCAAAGCAAAGTAACTTCCATTTCTCTGTTCTGCACTGAAATAAAGAATCTAGTTTCAGTCTATAATGCTTTTCTTATTCTTTCTGGTCTGTCTCTGTCAGTGTGTGTTTTCTGAGCACCAAACCCCAGATATTAGTCCCAGTACCCAGGCTCCCAGCCCTGTGTACATACACACCCCAAAGGCACACCAGGCAACACTGACAGTGCTTCCAAATAGGGTTCTGCAGAGCCTCAGCAGCACTGGCACTGCTACCACACCACTGGGACTTCTGCAACATGAACATGATCTCTTTTTCTAGAAGATTCCCATTAGGATTCTTGTTGGAATCTGGGAAAGCAAGCCCTACTCTGCATTTCCCGTTTCTCAGGAGACTGCCAGAGCCATCGTGATTTTCTGTTGCTGGGACTGCTGTCACATTCTGCTAAGACCCACGGGAGTCCTAAATAAGTAAACACAAATCTCCCTCTGATTTCCATCTAAAAAGCTTTGAACCAGGTCTACTGCTAAGTGCTTTGCTCTGTGGAGACTCATGTTCCCAGTAGTTTGGAAATGAGAACACTCAGGAGCAGACAGTATTCAAACAAAAAGGTAAAGACTGACAGGAGGTGGCAGAAAGCTGAATTTCCCAACACAAGCTCTGGCCTCAGTAGTGTGTGCTTCTGTAAGAGCTGTTTTCTGTTGCACCAAAAAGGCAGCTTTTGACTGCACAGGTCACAGCGAGGTGAGCAGCAACTGGCTGCTCTGTGACTCTGAACAGATTTCAGGTGCAGCAGGAGTGATGAGGTCAGAACAAGGAGAAACAATCAATTCCCATGCAAAGAACTTTACCTTAATTCCCAAACTACTCATGTCCCCCATTTTTTTTTCTAACAGCATCCAAACCACCTCAGTTTCACATTTCATATGCTTTTTGCAAGACAATTATTCTACTTGATTATTATAATTTTGGGCTGATTGTCACAGAAAATTAAGTATACACTTAACAAAAGTCTGCACTTAGGAACCCAATATTCTTTTCATTTATGTAGCTTCACGATAATCATATGAAGTCAGAAACAAAATATTAGTCCTGTTTACAGAGAATGAGCTTTAATTGCTTACTGTGCTCTGTATCATAACAGTTGGTTTGCAAAATACAAAAAAATTAAATTTAGCTGCTGACAGCTATGTTCATGTTAAATTTCCTTTCCAAATATGCACCTTCTCTACACAGATATGCATGGAAATGTTCAGATGCATTCCACAAGAACACCAAAAAAAAATTCCAATCTCAGAAGCTGAAAAGAAATTAGCTTCAGTGTCACATCTACAGTGCAGGACACTGCCACTAGACTGATTCATAGAGAAGGAAAGGATTTTATCCCATTGCCTCCAAGAGGATTTGTACTCCTGTGGAATGAGATGGTGGTGATGGTGATATGGATGGGCCCCCTCTCCATTCAGGATCATATGCACTAGAATACAATGAATAACTGCTTTTTATGAAACTGTCTAATCCTACACTGGCAACCTTTCAAGTAAAACAGATTATATGTATACTATACAATACTATAATGTTTTTAATAGGACACACCCTTTTCAGAGTTGATCTCCATCTCCAAGGCAGGACATACCTTTTATCAATTAAAGTGGGGCACCCCCTTTGAGTGTGTAATTATTGGCTTGTTGCACACCAGGTAATGAATCCGATTTTGTGGATGTGCTGTGAGTAGGCTGCCAGGGAGCCTGTCCTGGAGGGGATGTGGAAAATGGAAGACACACACCCACACCACCCCAGGAGCTACCTCCTATGGGAGAGAGCACATTTTGATGTGGATCACTCAGCTTTTGAGTGTGGTGCACAGCAAGAGACTGTGTGCTTATTTTACCCAGTCTACCTCACAGATATGAATTAGAGGGTTTCAAAATTATTAACAGTCCCAATATTTACTGTGAGTACATGGTCACAACATGACCTGTAGTACTGTGAGTACCTCTGAAAGGACAGACAAGCAAACAGAATTTATTCCCTCCCTGTAATGCACATGCACTACATGTAGTGTAGTACATGTACATGTACACATGTAGTGTGTTCTTGGGCTTATGTGTTACAGCTGAAGCAGGCTTGTTGACTTCAAAAGAAGGGATCCTGCTCCCCAGGATACAGAACTTCTGCTTCAGGCCACTGTCTTCACTTCTTTCCAGATCACGCTCTGGTACTCCTCACATAATGAGTTTGTCCAAGTCTAATCTGCAGCAAAACTATTTCTCTTTTTTTATTGCTGAATTTGTTTTCTGCCAGATTAGTGACCTGAATTGACTCACTGTGCAGTAAAATGGAACCAGCTAAGGGGGAAAAGAGGGAGCAGGAATTGGTAGTGCAGAGGTGTGTCTAGGTTGGTGAGAGCAGGATCTTCTCTTTAAGTAGCAGTGCTATCTAATAGCACCTTTATAAACAGCCAGGGAATTTATTTTTCAGTGCAGGATGGTCCTGGAGACACAGTGGGCTGGTCCTGGGGCCAAGATCTGCACTGCAGGGCATTGTGTTCTGCCTCCACATTGTGCTAATTGTCAAAGCTGTTTGTGCCATCATCGAGTGGTTGGCAGTGTTGTATTGTTCTTGTAAGCTTATTCCCAGACTGTATGTCAACCCAGAATTGATTCAAGGCTGGTTTTAAGCCATCCATACAGCAGTTATTGACAAAAGAAAGCACTATAGCACACATTACATTTATTATTCTGAAACTTTAGGAGGGATGTAAATGGTACATCAGTTCATGTAAGCCTGTGCTGCCTGAAATTTAACTATTTACTTGCTACTCTAATTACTCTTACTTTGCACTTCAGTAAGAAAACACACTACTAAGAGCAGGCTTTTATCACTCTTTTTATTCATAAAAGAAACTAAATCCTAATTTCCTTCTTCTTTACACTGGCTTCTGTCTCCTAATAATCCATGCCTGCAATGAAGGTTCAAAGAAAAAATGGCTTTTCACAATTACTTAGGAAGGTCAAAGACATCACTTCCAGCTTAAATAAAAACCCAATTAAATATACCACTTCTGGCACACAGCAGCTCAAGCAGCAGCCAGTCTCAATATCAAATACTTTAAAATGTTATATATGCTAATAATAGTTTCAAATGGCAGGACACACTCACTGGCAGACTGGAGGAGCCTAAGAGCCTTGCAGCTGAGCCCAAAGGGAAAGCTCTGTTATGCTCCCAGCTTTTCCTAGCACTGAGTAGCTCCTCCTTCACCCAAAGACAGTTCACCTGTAAAACTGATCATAAGTTATTTACTTATTGCAAGGAATTTTACCATTTACATTAAATAAAACTGTTATGACATCTGTTACACTGTGAAACTAATGAAAGCTTTGAAATTTGAAGAAAACAGAAATACTTGAAAGTACTATTAGTCCATAATTTTTGAAGTTTTAATTAAGTTCCAGGAGAATATAAAAAAAAAAAAGAGTAAGAGAGAGGATTGAAGAAAAGAGGGTTGAAAAGATTAAAAGAAAAAGGAAAGAACAATGGAAACAGAAACAGAAGGGAAGCACTACTTGATAGGTAGTTTACCAGGCAACTTGCAAGCAGAGATAGTAAAAAATGAAAAGGCATTCATCTGCTATTCCATTTCAGTGAGACGCTAAACTCCACAAGGTTGGCTCAGAACCCAGCCTGAATTTTTCCGAGTCTATACATTCTGCAGATCTTTGCCTCCCTCCATTTTAACGTACCTGGATAACATTAATTATTATGCCTCTGGTACATTTTGTAAACATTTTAAGTAATGAATCTATTACAAAAAACACTGTACTATTCTCCTACCGGAAGGCAACTCCCACTCTGAGTTCTAGAGAATGCAACTCATAGTTAGGAATTTCGGTAATTTAAACTTCCTCCCACCAGCACATGCAAATGACTGCAAGTACTGACAAGAGCTGCATTCTGACAGCCCTCATATCCCTGAACATGCTCCTGCAGCCGTCAGGAGAGGCAGCAAATTGTCGTGCTGGGGAGCTCACTTACCTCATAGTTCTCTGCCTTTTGAGGCTGCACAGTGAACACACCCTTTACCTATTGCTTTTACATTTACCAAACACAACAGATTAAAAAAAAAAATCTAGAGGATGAGTATATGAGAAATTAGGTAAACTAGGTGATAGTGAAGAGAGGTGGTGGAAATGAAGATGTCAGTTTTTATCCCTTCTTCTGTTACTGATATCTGTGGATATTACAAAGGCAATTAGTCAGCTCTGTCTTTTGCAATCTCTAAAACAGTAGGAACTGCTGATGATAAATGTGTTTAGGGATTACATATTTGAGGGTTTCATGGAAGTGTGTGAAACATACTTCACAATATACGACTCTCTTAGGCCTCATTTTCCAATGCCTTGTTCCTTGTGCCAGATGTTTGTATCAGTGTCTCATGAATGTGAACTGCATACAAAATAAGAAGTTTCTGTGGGGTTTATGATTCATGTTCATTATCAACCAATAGGGAGTCATAGAGCAATATAAAATCAGGCTAAAGATTGCTTCAACAGGACAGCTAATTTATGGCAGTAATAAAACCTCCATAGGCAAGGTGTTCAAATATTTGCCACGTTTACCATTTTTTGCTAATAGGTAATGGCAATCCTTCTTGTTGCAAATAAAACACTTGTTATCTTCAAATCCACTGAGAACTTGGTGGTTCAGCTTTTCGTCGTCCTTGCCTGAGACCTCCATGGTTTTGACTGCCACTACTAAGTTTCCCTCTGCTTCCTCTTCTTTACGATGATGACCTGTATTTCTTGAGAACTTCATCTCGTGCTTTCTTCCTTTCCAATGAAATGGAAAGGAAGCTCTCTGCTCCCTCCTGGAGTATTTTCTGCCTGCTTTTGCTTTCCAGAGCCCTCTCCCGCAGCGTGGTGCTGAGGGCTCAGCCCGGTGCTGCTCCGGCCCTACGACCCTCTCCGCGCAGAGCCGGTGACAACAGCGGGCGCCTCACGGGAACACCTCACAGACAGCTGCAATCCTTACACCATCTATACGGGCACCTCCCTCAGTGCTTTCAAAGGCTGCATTCGCCTGCTAAGCGTGACGGGCTCCTGCAGGCGCAGCTCCCTGCTCGCGCCTTATTCCGCAACGCCGAACTCGGCATCTCCCGACAGGGACAGGGACAGGAACCCTGACAGGGGCAGAGACAGGGACGGAGGCAGGGCCGGGGCAGGGCCGGCCCCCTCCCGCCGCCTCCCCCGCTTCCTCCCGGCCCCGCCTGTTGATGTTTCACTTGCTTTTAATTCCCGGGTCGCAAGATGGAGGCGGCGCTGGGACGTCGGGATCTGCTGCTGCTGCCGCTGCTGCTGCCGCCTCTGGCCGCCGCTCTGCTGGGCCCGGCCGCGCCGCTGGGACAGGTACCGCCGGGACAGCCCTGCCCTGCCCCTGCCACTTTCCCTGCCCCTGTCCCTGCCACTTTCCCTGCCCCTGTTCCTGCCCCTGATCCTGTCCCTCTCCCTGTTGCTGCCCCGGCCCCTGCCCGTGTCCCGCTCCCTCACAGGGGGAGCCGGACCCTGCCGCGGGCAGACAGGGTTCCCCCTCTCCCTTTGCTGGTTCGTCCCTGTAGGATTCGATGCGCCCTGTGTGACAGGTCTGAGGGGGAAGGTAGTCACTTCTGTGCAATGTAGAGGTGTTTATGTTGTGTTTGCTGGCTTGTCTGCCTACATCTCCATGGTTCCGTGCCGTAGAAGTGTGCGCTGCATTAGGTCCCCACTTGAGCCTAGCCTACTTGTGATTCGAACCAAGAAAAGGGTTTTGATGTATTGGTGTATATCTATAAATACAGGGCATTGTGTTGTCTGCTTTTCTATTCCAATATCTATGCTGTATCTTGGTGACGTAAGTTTTAAATTTGATGGCTTTTTAAAAGAGTGGAAGGAATATTTTGGGTACTACTTAGGGGAACTTTTCAGTGGCAATAAAAAGATTTGCCACAGCACCAGGTAAGTTATGACCTCTAGAATTACAGAAGAACTGGATAATTCTGCCCGGGCTTCAATCATGATCAGATACATCGTCTAAAATTGTTATAATTGTGAACCCAAGAGGGATGAGTTGGAGGGGTTTGTAGTCAACTTGTCTAGCCAATGTGAAGTTACTGTTACCTGACCACATTTATTATGTGTTTTTTCTCTCCAGAGTTACTTATTTATTAGTGTAATTTGACTAAAGCATTTCCAAGAAAGCCTGGCAGAGGCTGTGCGCTGGCACATCCTGTGCTGTGAAGCAGGATTCATTCCTGGCCTTACTTCCTGGTTGCTGCTTCTCTTTATGAACTTTTGAAGAGAGAGCTCCTTAGCTCTGATTTCAAAATGGGCATCTAGATGTTCAGACACCTACAAAAGTGCCTGAATGCCTGAAGTGCCCTAAAGAGAGCAGAGGGGGCTCAGTCCTTGGGTACTTTGCTTATCCCTCTGAGAAAGGGAGTGCTGGCTTGAATTTGCCAAAAGCCTTATCAGGTGACAATGTAACACAGACTTATGCTCTTGCTGGCCTTCTACCCAGGAGCTGTCACACTTCCATACTGAAACTGCAGCTTGGTAGCATTAAAGTTCTTTGTCACTGCTGGCAATTTTAAAGGACACGGAGGCACATTTGTGTCTGCTGTCATAGGATATGAAAGTGTGAGCTTTGATATCTGCTGTGAGGATATGAAAGTGGGCACAGGGGTGCTGGGGCAGTGCCACATAAAGCAGCTTGGGGCCAGAGATAGAGCAGGTGTGTTTTGGGGTGTGAGTAGGGCTTGACTTAGGAACCGTACTGTCTCATGGGCACAGCTGTGCTGGTAGTGGGGCTGAGTTTGTCCATTTGTGCTCAGGTGGTCTTGTGAGCTCATGGTTTGCTAGTTGGGAAGTGTCTGCGCTCTTAGTTTTATATGGGTCTGGTGGCCTAAGTATATGTAGAAAATTTCTTCTAAGAGTCAAAAAGGGACACACAAATCTTTACTTCCGTGGTTTTTTCTTTTTAAATGTTAAACTTAGCAAAATAAAAACCTGTGTTTTCTCCTGCACTATTTAGTTTTGTACATACAGGACCAGTTTTGATGCAAAAGGAACAGTGTCTCTTGAGAAAGTTTTGAGTGGAAGGTTCAATCTTTTTTGACATGGAGCTGTTTTTTGGTGGCCTGTTAGGAACAGAAGTGCCTAGGCAGTGGGAATAGGAAGAGTGGGAATGCCATGCTGTCAGGTTGCCTTCAGAAGCTATGAGCTCACTGACAGTGGGCTGCAGTGTCAGAATAACTGTGGTGTTTCCTCAGGATGGCTTGGCACTGCAGACTGGCTGGGATTAGGCAGCATGAACATGGTCAGCTTTGCTTTGGCTGGACACCACAACTGTGCTTTACAACTCTGTGAGCCCACGCTACTAACAGCTTCGCATTTGGTTAACTCTTCCATGTGGGGTTTAAAGCTGGTGTCAAAGTTTACGTGCTGATGCCAGTGGTCTTACAGAAACCATAGTGGAAGGACTGAAGAAAAACCTTGAGACACTGGAATAGCTGTTTTGTGAGGCTGAAATGCTTTTGTTCAGCTCTTTCGGAATGTGAACGCCTCAACTGTTGTGCAATACTTGTAATTTCTTTAAAAAGCTGTTTTGAAATCTGGACTTTTTTTAACATTAGCATGTCTGTTCTGGTTTCTATTTCGCCTCATAAAATTTGAATATGCAAAACTGGACTAAAAATTGATTGATTTTAGACAAAATTGGGGGTTTGTTGTTGTTGTTGTTTTGTGCTTTTTTTCTTTAAAAAATTTAAAGGGAATGATGCAATAAGACAACTGGCTTTCACGTTAAAGTAACGTTTCTGGTGCAAGGTCAGAAATAAGGTTTTGTGCTTTAGAGTATTTTTTTAATGTGCTGATAGGAACTGGCTGAAAGCAGTGCTAACACCATGTTATTTGCTTATTCTGTTTACCTCTTGATAATTTAGGCTAACGGAGTTCTTTCTAAATAACATGCTTGCCTACCAGATTTTTTTTTCTTTTTAGTTTAGTTCAGTTGCCTGGGAAAAAAAAAAAGTTTTTATATTATTTGTTGCCTGCAAGAAACTTCTCTGTGGATGGGTCATTTCACAACAGCAGGAAATAATTTTCACTATGTCAACCATTTGATGCAGTGAGTACAATGTATTTTAATCAAAGGAGAAACTTGTTAATAGCAATGTGCTGGAATGTTTCTTCTATTGCTTTATGCCAGTTTCTCTATTAGTAGCCAGGCACATGTGAATTTTAGGCCTAAAAGAGCTGACATCATCTTCCTATGTATATTTGGTTAAATGAAAGCAGTATGATGCAATTGTGTCTCTGTGATGTGAGACTGAGTATTCACCTTTAAAACTCATGATAAAATATCATAGTATGAGTTGGTTTAATAGAGAGGGTACAAAAGCAATTAATTCTAGTAACACACACAGGGGAAAGGGAAAGCCAAACCATGTTATAATAAGAGTCATTGTAAAACAAGGAAGGAATGAAAGTAAGTGTGCTTGTTCAGAAAAGCAAACTAAAGCAAAAGCATCATGTCAGATTATTATATTAAGAAGGAGTTCAGCTTTAGCTAGTTAAGAAAATACTAGATGTAGTTATCTTACCCTAAATACTATAATGCAGTTTAATAATGCCAAATCTTAGTGGAGAAAATTTTGTACAAAAATTTTCTGAAATGTGAGGGACAAATTATCGTCCTGCAAACTTGTGATATTCTGTCATGTCCAGCTTTTCCCATGGTTGCTTCTCAATTCAGTTATGCCTGATTGCAGTAAGACTCTAGAATCTGTTTTGATTTTTACGAGAGAATTATGTGAAGCATGGATCATGGAGCCCTGGATTGCAATATACAGTTACACTGTTTGGAGCCAGTTGTCCATGTGACTGCCAGGACTCAAGTGGTATGAGCTTGTGTGGTAGTTTTGTTTGTCTATTCAGACACTTCCCATAATCTCTTCTCAAATTTAGAAGCAGTTTATTGGTTTTGTCTATTTTTCACCTGTTTGGCAACCTGACATTTTTCAGTTGCAAACAGGATATCAGCAGTGCCTGTGCAATGGCCGTGAGGGGATTGTCTGCCTCTCAAGTCTCTGTACAGCTGGCCATCATCTTGTGAGGCATTGTGCCATCTGTTCCTAGGGCTGCCCACTTGGCTTCCCACGGGCCTTGCAGCAGAAAGAGCCTTGTTTGGAGAGCCTCAGTGGAGAACAGCTGTGCTTCAAGTGGGCCGGCTGCTAGCAGAGAATCTTGGTGGGGTTTGTGTGACTGATGCAGCTGTGTGGGACTGAACAGTTACCCTGTACGGGGAGAAACTAGACAGTGCACCCCATCAGGTATTCACTGCCTGTGTGTAAAGTTTTTCCATGCTTCTTTAATCAAATAATCAGACCTGTTTGAAGTTCCTGCGTGATTGGACCCATCAGCTTTTTCTTTTGTGGCGTTTTTAAAAAAAAATTAGGTGAAATGTTCTCTGTAGATTTGTGCAGTGTTAGTCTTTGAGAATTAATGAATATTCCCTTTTAACTTATGCCAGGTGCTTTATATTCTTTGCTGACATCTTTTCCCCTTTTTGTTCTTCTGCTGCTGCTGTGATTATACTGCCCCAGTTAGCAGTCCTGGATTCTGTTGTAGCACACAGTGGAAGAGGAAAGGAATAGCAGATGATCACTACCTGCTTACCTCTGCTGATCCAAGCTCACAGAAATTCACTAGTTCACTGTAACCTACGCCATCACTGTTAGAGCTGCTGCCTAGCTGTCCTAGAACAGAATGTCTTACATTTCCTGTCCTCTTTCAGATGCTGTGGCCGTTACCACTGTAAATATCACTGCTGGAGTACTAAAACAGAGATGAGAAATGATAGGAAAACTCAGGAGAGACATTTACATCCTGTAAGAGCATTAAGAATGATAGGGCCATTTTTAGTGCAGATTGGAGTTTTGTGTGAAGGCATTTACCAGCACAGGAGGGGACAAGGAGCTGTGGAGTATGGAACGGGGTCAGTGGTAAGCTGAAAACACACTCCATTTCTTAGGGACTTGAATTGCTTCTTGGGGCTGTCTTTTTGTTCTGTCTCTGTCAAAGCACTGCTTTCTCAAATATCCCAGTGAATTCAGAACCTTTGAAATTACAGGCCTGTCTGAAACTTACATCATACTGTCAAAACTGAAAAGTGTATTGTAAGTTATACAACCAGGTTTTACACTCACAGTTGAGGCTTCTCCAGAAATTGACAGTGCAACAGTATGGACTACTGCAGAGTTCCTGTGTTCTGCTCTCAGTGGCTTTGTTACTGCAGGATTGGCTTACTATGCTTTCACAAAATAAGGGATGTGGGGTTATTTACCTGTCTTAGTACTGAAGTACATAACCACAAGACATGTCTACAAAGCACTATAAAACACTTTCTTCCCTTCCACGCTAAGGTTGTGAATTTTATTATGGTAACATAAAAAAAAAAATTCCTCTGTTGTAATTAAAGGAAGTTCTGTAAGTGTGTGTCTTCAGCCCTAGGACTGGAAAGATGGGGATTTGAATTATCACTGGAGCACTTTCTAGCAAGCGTGGCTTGTCAGACCAGGCATTTAATCCTGAAGCACTTATCAATGTGCAGATACTGAAGGGGTACCAATCAGGCCTGTGATAACAGGGGCAGTGCCATGCATCACTTCTTCCCTGCTGTGGGTGAAAGTGGCTTGGCTGGGATGGTGCTCTGCTCTCCTCCTGGGATGGTGAGCTGCTGCTTCCTTTCCCCAGCACTCCTAGCCAGCTTTTCATTTCAGTTGGCATGCATCTTGTTGCCTTTGCCATCCTGTAGATTTTGTAATGGGGTATGTGCAGGGTCAGGAAGATTGGCCACAGCAGGACCCATTGAGTTTTGAGTGTGGTACTGCAGGAGACAGCAGTGTGAAACCCACCTTCTAGGAAGGGTTAAGACTGAGCTGGAACACTGCTATTTTCTGTGGGAAGATAAAAAGAGTAATGAACAACCTGTTCATAAATTGCAAAACAAGAGCAGATGACAACTGAGTAGAAAGCATGTACAGAATATGGGAAGATCTCAGTAGAATTTGTTGGATCTGGATGTGAACAGACTAGTCCCAGGAATAGCAACAGCATGAGTTCTCTGTTGTGTGTGAACTCAAAATTGCAAGGGTCACAATGCAGCTGCTGTAGGGAATACTGATCATTGCTCTGAGTTACTGAGGAGCTTTATGAATCTGTACCATTATGAGATGCATCACCATCACCTGAGCTGGTGGTGAGGACAGATGTCTCCCAAGGAGATGCTGCAAGGACAGACAGATCACGCAGCAGAGGCAGTCTGACAATCTGTGTGCATCAGAACAAGGAGCCCAGCTCAGTCTTCCCAGCTCTGTTCTTGGATCTCTTGTGCTTGTCCAGCTCTTCCTTGCTTGTTCAACTGACAGAAAAACGGTCTGACAAAAAAAGGGAAAGTTTTAGTACCAATTTAATGAGCTAAATTACCTCACTGACTTGGGATGAGAGAGAAGGATGATGTATGTGCAGGAGAGATCTGCACTCTCTCCTTCAGTGGCAGAGGCAGCAAGTGGTTAAACTGTCTTATTTGTCTGCCCCTTACGATCTGATTTTTGAACCTTTGACAGCACAGAAGTGATCCACTGAAATATTTCATTTCTTAAACATGTAACATGTTCCTCAAGTGCAAGTTCTAAGTATGTTCCAGAATTCATAACAGTGCTTGTGGATACTGTGCCAACAGAGCTGACAGCTGTTTTGAAGGAAATTAATCATTGTATGTATAGCTGACTTTGTACATTTAACAGTCAATTGTTGAGCATATCTAGCTTCCTTCATGCCCTTCACTTTCAAATAAAGCATTTGATTAAACAAAAAAAAGGAGGGGATTTTCCTATTTTTCATCAGTCATTTCCTTTTTCTTGTAATCTCAGTGAGTCTCTTTGTAGATGTTGAAAAATGATTGTGAAATACTTTCTCTGTAAAAAAACCTCAGATGTAATTCGTGGCTTAAATAATGAAGGACTGTTAAGACTTCCTGGAAAATCCGTGTTTTGTGCCCTTTGAATTCCCAGAAAACAGAAAATCTTGGGAACAAAGTTTTGGTAATCTGTTAAACAGTTCAAGAGTGTAAAAGACTTACAGCTCTGAATGCTAAGAGCTATAAGATCTAAAAGTTTGGTGGATTTTTATTTTATTATTAATATACACAATTCTTAAAATATGAGAAGGAAATGAGTGGTTTGAGGAAATTACAGGAAGACAGGATAGAATATATCCTATGTTTATACTGTTAATCCAGTTTGTATCTTCAGTTACAGAGTTCACTTCTCTGACTAATCTGGCAATTTTAATTTCCTTTGAACAGTCAGAATTTAAGTTTTGAAGAAAAGTCAATATAAAAACCTGCTTCATATAAGGGGCATTGAGGACAAGATTTCACTTTGGTCTCTCGGCCAGAGAGTTTTCCTACTGATATGCCAAATGGGTCTGAAGTATTTCCAAGTCACTTTGAACCAAAAGGTTATCTGTGCTGGGTTTGAAAACATTCTTTTCATGATGCCAGATTCCAGCTGAATCAGACTTGAAGGTTGTTTTTCAGTTTTTGACAGTTCTGGCTACTTGAGTATGCTCAGTAACACCCCTTGTTTCAATGATTTTTTGACATTCTTGTCACGCTTCAGAGGTTTCTGTTCCTGAACCAGGCTTTATTATATATTTCACATATTTTCTGGCTGAAAATCTGGTGTTGTGTAAAAATACTAAATGAAAGTCTTTTTGTGTATTTACATTTTTAATTTGTTTTAAATGCTGAGCATGTTCAATTTTTTATTGAGACATGACTCACTTTTAAATTGTTGGTTGTGAAACAGTGACTCAACTACAGAGCTAAAGAAGATGCTGAAGGTATGGAGATATTTTCCAGAGGAAAATGGATCTACAGAATCATTTAAGTTAGAATCATTTCAGTTAGAAAAGACCTCTATGATCAAGTCCAGCCTTTGACCACCACCAGCTAACTAGACCATAGTACTAAATGCCATGTCCAGGTGTTAATGAAATGAAATTATAATGATTTAAGGCTCCCACAGGCCAAATAGGGAGCTTAACATTATTGTTGAAGAGGTGTCTGAGGAAGGCAGTGTGGCAGTCATTACTTTTAGCTATGTGCAAGCAAGATTTGATTTTTGTATGTAGTTTTTTTTTCAGGGACAGAGCTGGGAGACTTAAGGTCTCATTCGCAAAGCAGTACCTGGAATTACAAGGGAGAAATGAGAGGACAGAATGAGTGATTCAATAAATTACAGAAATTAGGGTTTGGAAAAAAGAATCAAATCCCCATTTTCTGTGAGTTTGAGGTGTCCCGTATGGCATAATTTGGGAATCATAACCAAAGAAACAGAATTTCCTCTAACAAAACTGAGTATTCTTTAGTATAGACTAACTTCACTTTGAAGAATAACTGGAGTGCTTAGAAAACATTTACAGAGAATCTGATTTTTACCTTTTGTGGTCTATTATTTTTCAGCTAATATGAGAGATTTCCATTATATCTGTGTGAAACAAGTGATTATTATTATTATTTTATCTTTATTACAAAAAAACACAAACTATACATAGAGGGATGCAGATGTCATTCTTTCTCACCAATCCTCTTTACTAAAAAGAGGTGTGAAAAAAACAGGTTAATCCTTACATGGAACAAGAAAGCACATTCCTTTCCTTTCTGTCTGCTGGATAGAAAGCCTGGGAATGAGCTCTGGGGTTAGTAAGAAGTCATTCTGCCAGGACAGTACAAGAAAGTTGCCTGCAGTGGCTCATGTGTTTTCTCAAACTTACATCTCCTCTGTTTTTTTTCCAGGAAGCAATTAGAGTTGGTGTTATGATGCTGAACACCAGTGGAGAACTCCATAAAGTACAGGTTTGTCCGGTTTTTCTGTTTATTCAGTGCATTAATATGCAACAAAACAAAGTCTGCAGCAGCTGCAAGTATGTCCTTTATTCTGACATCAGTCAGTATGGAGTGTGTTCCTCTGAGAGCAGGATTGCAGCACAGGGGCAGGAAACAGGCACTTATTCTGGCTGTCTTTCTTTCAGGTTCTTTTTAACATCACCTATGTTAATGGACAGGTGTATCTAAATGACTTTCCTATGAAAACCGGGGTTGCCCACATAACATGCCAAACAGTAATATGTGAGTATTTTCTTTTTTTATTTTTTATTTTTCTCCCTCCCCTGGGGTGTTTGGCTTCCCTGTTGTCTAGTAACCAAAGCTTACAATGACTGTGTGTTCTGTGTTTTGTAAACCAGGCCGTTGTGAAAATAAAACATTTCCCAAGGTAGGACAATTTTGGTTTTAAAACAGATCAAAAAAATCTTGCTGCCTTCATATCAAGTCACATTAACAGGCTTATGTGTAAATGGTCTAATCTGAAATCCAGACTCTGCCCATCTTTTCAAAAGCATGTTTTGCACCACAAGCTAGACAATGTAAACAGAAGGATGCAACTCCACCCTGCTAATGGCTGTGTCCCTAGGTTAGCTGGCATATATCCAGAAGGAGATTCAATAACAAAAGTATGAATTGTTGTTAGGAAGATCTTTTAATGATATCACTTCTGTATCTATTGGACAAACAAGTTTCTGCTGGATAGGATATTATAGCACAAATACTGCACTTTAATGACTGCAGTAGTTAATGACTTCAAATTGTCTTGAACCTGCTGTTTTTCCACTGATTCAGTGCTACATATTTTTGTGAAAAAACAGAAAGTACTGTGTGGTTTTTTGGAGATCCACAGAGCATACTATATAATTAATTAAACAAGGACCATTAGGCTTATTTTATTTAAGCTTCTGTTGAATTGAGAACAATTTTCTGTTGCATAAGATGCAGTCAATCTCTAGGTTGATATCTGAAGTCATCCTCATCAGGCACAGAATACTAACACTTCTTCAAATTGCTTCTCTGAACTGTGACCTTGTTGCTCGAGCCCTTCTTTTCCAAGCATGATCAGTTATTAGTTTGACAGTATTTCTTTTGTGGAGAGGGAGAGCAGTAATCAAATTCTCTTTTTCTGGTACAAAACCATGGCAAAACGTCATTTACTTGCAAAATAACTCACTCCAGAAAAATACATTTTATTGTCTAATTCTGAGAGCTCCTGAGCACTCTTCTGTAGTTCCTATTAATTTTCCAAATCATAGTTGTAGCACTTGCTGTGACTAGTTTTGAATCTGAAACAGTGAGGAAAATACTGATTTGACCTGGGAGCTAGAAACCTGAAACTCTTTATCTCCATGTTTGGGTCTGAGTCCCCAGCACAGTACCTCTCTCTTAACTGTAATATAATGTTTATACTATTTACTTACTAAATTATTGACAACAGATTCAGGTAGTGTTTGTAAAATGCTACAGAAATATCAAGAGTTATTAATAGAGTGGGAAATACTCCTGAGTGTATATAAAAACAAAACTTGCCCTTAGTAATCATGCTTTTGAATACTGGAGACCACTCTGACATCATTGTCAGATCATTCTTGGCACCTACATCCCCACTTGAAGTTCCCCCAAATGTCAGTTTTGGAAGTGTGTGTGTCACTCCTGTGAATGTAGTGGTGGTTGAGCATCCTGACACAGGGTAAAAGCTGGGAACACAGGGAGCTTCAGTGCTTGGCATGTTACAGGCTTTGGGCCTTTAGTGCACGCTTGCTGCTCCAAGTCAGAAAACATTCAGCAACCAGGTCAGTGCCTGGCTCTCACCTGTAGGCAACTTTCCTTCTGCCACTTATTTTGGCAATGGAAGACAGTACTAAATTATGCCAGAAAGCATTTTTCTATATTTTAAATAAGAAAAATGGATTTATGAGGACAGGGATCACAGCATAAAAGTAGTGGACACACTGAGTAGTTGCTGTGTGACTGAGAGACCCAGGTTGAGCCTTATCCCACATTACCTGACAGGCTCAGAGCTGCAAGTGACACACACACAGCACCAGTGGCTTAGCAGCAGGGATGGTTTGGTCTCAGTTCGTGTCTCATAGTTTCTGCATGCTGGAGAGATCCCTCACCTCTGCTCTTGTGCTTCTCCAGACTTCAGTTCTAGCATGCCCTCACCTGAAGCAGAGGTGTGGTAGCTGGGAGAAGGATACCAAGACTATGCACAAACAGCCAGGGTAGAAAGGCAGTTCCATGTGTACTTGTAGAATATTAAGTTGTTGAAATAGCTGAAAGCTTTTGGGTAGGAAGAGAGGTTGAGGTGTCACCAGTCACATATGAAAACAGAGAGGGGGACAGAAAAATATGTAGGAGGGAACTGGCACTCATCTTGAGCAGGAGATGCAGTGTGCCTGGAAAAGACCATATTTGTTTCTGTATTCAGATGAAGGGAAATGTTGTGCAAACCAAGATGTTTACACAGGTGGCTGGCCTGGCTGTGACATTACTCTTATGAACTCCTTTGGACAACTGAAATAAGAATGCAGCAATAACCAAGCCAAAGAGCTCTGCTCAGAGTGCTTAAATGTAAACCTCAAAGGCAGAGATGTGACATTGTTTGCAGGCTCCCTGAGTCAGGGGACTGTACAGCTCTGCTGTGTTATGAGACCTGCTCTGGGTCTGATTTGGTGATATACTGGTAAAAAAATCATGGCACCTGTTCTAGCTGTTGCCCAGATTACTGCTGGTTGTAAAAGCAGTTGCTGGAAGTGTTAAGATGTTCTGTACTGCTGTTCTGGCATCTCTGGCTTGATGCTAGTGGTACTCTGACTTCTCCATTCAGGTGCTGCATGTGCAAAGGCATCTGTCTCAGAGTTGCACCTGTTTTCTCTATGGCTGGGTACTGCTTTCTGGTTGAGGTGGTTTCTCCTTGAAAATCATGCCATTGTGTGTTAACAGTGGAGAACAGAAGCTTGGATAACTTAGCGGATCAGCAGCAGCTGGGAACCGTCAGTGTTCGAATCATGGTTCACGAGTGGCCTTTGTCATCCACTTCTGATTTGCAGCTGATTGTCATTCAGGAAGAAGTGACAGAAATTGATGGAAAACAGGTAAAAAAAAAAGCCCTGCTACGATATTCTGCTTGTTTTTAATTTAGGAGAGGCAAGTGGCTTACAAGGTTTACGTGTATCTGGCTGGTGATTAGAACACAAACGATATAATTAGTGTTAACTAACACAGTACTGAGGGAGATAGCAGCAAAGTCAGCAGCATAATACTGGGGGTGTCTCAAGGGGAAACTTCAAGTTTTAATGCTTCTTTTCATATTTTAATAATTATCATTAACTATATCACATGCACTTTGAATAAGTGAACTTGTGCAAGCAAAGCCAGACTCACAAGCAAGAGCTGATTAGTACAACAATACACAAAATGAACAAAGGGGCATGGGCTCATTCTGCTTCTTGAGGTTTTCCCCATTGGTTATGCCAAGCTAACAAAAGGTTCCAAGCAGGTAGCATGGGGAACAGCTTGCAGCAGGAAACTCTTACGGCAAGTGGGCTTACTGTGAAAGCCCACTACACCTGAGAGCTTAGTCTTAGAAGATTTTGCATGTAAGTTAATTTGAATCTTGATAATGAGCATGGATTTTGAGATGAACAAGCATCTCCACCCCTAACTGTATTTGCACAAATACAGTTAGGGGTGGAGGTGCTTGTTCAGAACAGATTCTAACTGTATTTGCACAAATAGCAGTCAATGTGAGGGGTTGCAACTATTGCTGAGGTTGAAATGTGCAGAACTGAGTTCTCAAAATCACCTGTGTATGGTGTAGTTGATATACTAACTAAAGAGGTTCTGTAGAAAAGATCCAGCTGTTGAAGCCAGAAACTGGCTTATTTCTGTGTTTCTGCACGTCTGCATCTTACATGTGGCCAGGCTTTTTGGAAGCTGGCTTTTGTTCTGCTGCCTTTTTTTTTTTTTAAGGATAATGTTCATAATGCCTTGATTAATTGCATGGTCAGCATGTAGTAGTTTTTACAGGGATCTGTATCATGTCAGAATCTTAGTCTGTTAGTGAAAAGCCCCACTGAGAGGTCTGTAGCTTTTCCAGTGAGGTCTTTATCCCACTGATAATAGCCTAAGAATTGTGGTTTCAATTGTTGCACAACAGTGGCATTGTATTTCAGGCCTCAAAGTAGACACCACAATGCATTTCAGATTTTCATAGGGACCTAGTAAAAACAGCCAGTCAAGGAAAGCTAATGCTGTTTCCTTGATTGTTCCTTTAAGTCAAAAGCAGTCTCACATAAGCACAGCAGAGGAGCAGAATCACCTCCCTCAACCTTCTGGCCACTCTGCTTTTGCTGCAGCCCCAGAACAGAGTTTGCTTTCTGGAATGTGAGTGCACATTCCTAGGTCATGTTGAGCTTTTCATCCGCCAACACTCCCAAGTCCTTTTCTCTAAGGCTGCTTTTTATCCATTCACTGCCCAGCCTGTCCTTGGAACTGTCCCAGCCCAGGCTGGGACAGTTCTAAGCACCTTGCACAGCACTTGCACAGCACCTTGCACTTGGCCTTGCTGAATTTCGTGAGGGGTTCACCCCTCAAGCCTGTTCAGCTCCTTCTGGGTGGCATCTCTTCCCTTCAGCAGGTTGACCACACGGTGTCATCAGCAAACTTGCTGAGGGTGCACTCAGTCTCACTGTCCATGGTGCCAGCAGAGTTGTTAAACAGGAGCAGTGCAAATACTCATCCCTGAGGACACCACTTGTCACTGATCTTCATTTGGATATTGAGCCATTGGCAGCAAATGCCTAGAGTGCAAGCACCCAGCCAATGCCATATCCAGTGCCTGGTCCATCTGTCAAGTGCATGTCTCTTGGTTGGAGACAAGGATTTCAAACAGGACACTGTCAAATGCTGTGACACTTGGCTTTCAGTTGTTGAAAACAAACAATGTTCCTGCAAAAGCAGAAATGTCAGTCTTACCTTAGCAAGAACTTCGAAAGCAAGTGCTTTCACTACATATATGAGTTTTCCATGCCCTAAAATGCCTCCCTGCAAGAGTATAGTGATGTACCATATAAGACTTGGCTAAAAGCCCATGGATTGACAACCGTGTGCTTTTGCAGGGAGTGAGACCCAGTCTGTTCAGCATATTTTCTGATGTGGTATGGTCTACAGAAGTGTGATATGTGAAAACAAAGAATACCAGTTCATGTTAAAACACCTCTATGTGTACATCATAGTGGCCTGGAGTTTTCTGGGATGTACTGGTGTCCTCTGCCAGGCTGCTTCAGTCTTGCTTTAAATTCAGTAATATCATGTTTGCATCTTTTGTAGGTTCAGCAGGAAGAAGTAACAGAAATAGATATTTTAGTAAAGGACCTGAGAGTACTTAGACATTCCAACTACACCGTCCCTTTGAAAGAGAGCATGCTGTACTCCTTGCCAAGGGACAACGACGTGTTATTTACACTGCCCAACCTCTCAGGAAAAGGTATCTCTCAGCTGTTCAGTAGCATTTCATCCATATTCAATCTATTGCTTTACAGGCTAAGAGAGCATCATTTATCCCTTGTTCTACATAGTGAAAGAGTTTCTTCATTAACAGGGACAGGTTTTCTTTTATATGGCTGGGTTTTTATTTTTTTTAAACACCTAAATTCAGCTCTTCATATTAGGTATTTTATTTGTTTATTTTATTTTCAAATCTGTTCTCCTTTGAAGTACTTGATACTTGGCAGTCTGCAATCCAGACATCTGACAGGAGTAAATTTCTCTCTCATATCTGCAATGGAAGTTTCTCTACAGCTCCCCCTTTTTCCTGAGAACGAAACAGAAAACTGTAGAGGAAATACTTGTCTGGGTCAATTCCAAACCACAGAACAGTTTTCTGTTATTCAACTTGAATAACTTAAAAGCAATAGAAGTTACTCGATGCCTTAATTTTATTTCAGTTTTGTTTAATCAAAAACTGTCAAGGATTTAATTGGAGTAGAGTATTTTTATCTAGTCCATTACCTTTTAATCTGATGACAGCTGAAATTTACAGTTAAGAGCATAGCTAAAGGCTGCACTGTAACACTGTTTCTGCTTCTTATGGAGTTCACCGCTCAAGTCAAAAAAAAGCCTTCTGTGTTCTTGCTGTAAATGTGTGATAACTGTAGCCTCTGCAGAGAAACATTTATTGTTTTTATTATGTCTTTATTTTCCTTCAGAGTGAGTTGAACAAAAAGCAAACTTTGCCCTAAATCTAGCTCTTCTTCTTCAGATATTCAAGATCCACTGCAGACTACCAGTCAGTACCTCATCCAGCAAGTAGAAACTACAGTGGATGAAGAGACATTACCTGGCAAGTTACCAGAGACCCCTCTTAGGACAGAACCTCCATCTTCTTACAAGGTGCTTTTACTGTTTGTTTGCTTGTTTTCATTATTAGTATAATTATTAGTATATAAATACAATTATTTTAAGACAGACAACCACTAAGACTAGTAGATTTTTGCAGATAAACCCCAAATAAACCAAAAAATGCCCCCTCCTAAATGACTGTTTAGCAGTGACAAGTCCAGTAGGAATCCATTGGGCTTCTAAATCTTGCCATGTTCTGTCCACACAGATACTTCACAATAGTCAGTTGTGACATTTACATTATACCAAGCTGAGCATTTATGACAATTTCAAATATTGCTTAGCTTTAAATTCCACCATTTTCTCCTGTCTCTGCCCAAGTGCTTACCCCTCTGAGAAATGGACCACTGGTCTCACCTTCTGTAGGAAACACAGTAACAAAGTTCAGCTTAGGCAAGGATGGGTTTCATGGCCTCCTCTGTGGCCACAACACAGTAACAACCCACTGTCTGCTCTGTCCAAGTGTCCTTTATTTTCCAAAAGGGCCTTTAATAAACAGAGAACTAAACGTTCACCTGTTTCAGATTTTGAACAATAGATAGCTGAGCCACCAGTCAATTCCATCATGCTTTTACATATGTTTAAGTAAAATTATCACCATCTAATGTGATTTACTAGTAGCTAAAAAAAAAACCAAAAAACCAAAACCAGCAGTTGCTTTGTTTTGCAATCTTTGTATTTTTACCTGTTTTGTAGGTGATGTGCCAGTGGGTGGAAGACTTGAGAAAAGGGTTGTGCAGATTCTGGTTTCAATCTCTACCTATCTTGTTTAGTTTCATGGAAGTTGTTGTTGTTGGAGTTGTTGGAGCAGCTCTTATTATCAAAGTCTTAAAGCTGATTCTCCCTTCCTGTGAAAATAAGTAAGTAATTTTTGTAATTCTTTTTTGCTTTGATGAAGGCAAAATACTGACTAAAAGAATCTTCCAAGAAGCAGGCTCATTCTGGAGGATAGTTGTAGCAAGAATTCAATGAGAAAGCTACTGGTAACTTTCCATTCCAAGTGCACTTCTGACACATAGGCATTTCAGAGAGACATGGGAAAGTATTTCATTGGAAATGTCTTTAGCTGCGCTGTCATACTGCCAAATTTTTATCAAGTCTTCTAAGGACTACATTGTGAGATGCTATTACCATAATTCCAAGAAAGGAGGGTAGAAACTAGGTCTAAAGAATTCCAACATCTCCCATTCTTTTCATACTCCTCCTGTGTTAGAGTTTTACAGTAGTTCTGAAAGGCCTCAAATTTGGCTTCGCAAATTTACATGGAATTCTCCAAGGGGGGGACCTACCTCTGTAGGCAGCTTCCAAGCCATAGTGACTGCTGCTGGCATAGGTGGCAAGAGGCCCCAGATAAAGCTGATTGCCTGCAAGGGCTGCATGCACTCGCTGTGTTACCAGCAACACTAACATTTTTGGGGAAAGCAAGTTCTCAGAGCAAGGGGCAGTAAGATGAATTAGTAACTGCAGGTGATAAATCAGTGTAGATTTAGTGCTGGAATGGGTAAGCACCTGCACTTTAAAGCAACCTCAGTCAGCTCTGGAAGAGCTGTCCCTTGGAACTTCATGTTCTTTGGGAAGTGACTGACAGTGCAGCATGCTTCATCAGCCCCAAGCACAGCTGATGTCTTCTAATGCAGCTGATCAGCTGTGCCTCTGAATGGCCCTGCATGATGTTCATTTATGTATCCACTCAGGGGGACAGGTGTTCTTGGTCCTTCTGATAAACCAGGAAAATGGAGGGTTGGGAGATCAGGAAGGTTGGAAACTGCAGTGACAAAAGAGGCAGTGCTTCCCCTGGCATTTCACACAGCGTGCTGTCAGATGGGAGGGCTCCCCTGGTTAGAGCAGAAACAGTGGAGAAACACTTTGTACTTTCCCCAGCAGTAAGCAGATTACCACTGGCAGTAAGTAGCTTAACACTGCCATGTATGAAACTGAACTAAGTGGAACAGGGAAGTAAATTCTAATCCCAACAAACTGTTCCGCAAAGTGGATGATCACCTGTCCATAGCAGAGGTCAGTATGGAGCAGGGGAACCAGCTTGCAGTAATTTCTCTTCCAGTTGAGGAACATGGGGATTGCTCATGCCTTGTTAGTGTATAAAGAAATTGAACCACCCCCTCCATTAAAAAACAACAAACTAAACCCTCAAAAAAAAACAACCCCTAAACCACACAGTTATTTTCTTGCTACCTGTGTAAAGTGGTCCTCTAAAAAATGGTAAAGGTTTAACTCAGGATTGTAAACCAGTAAGAATGAGCAGAACATCTCATCTGGTGCATGACAGTTGCAGATGTGAGTTGGGACCTCATCCCAAGTCTTCAGTGCCATCCTACATTACACTGATAAAACTGGAGGCTGTTGCTGAGTCCTGGAGAATCAGCTGTAGGTCCTGACAGCAAACAGTTTTAGGCTACTATGAAACTGAGCAGCTAGAGCCTACACTGCTGACATTTCAGATGTAGAAACTGGGCAAAGGGAGCCCTCAGAAACCACAGCCACTACATTTTGGAAGCATTTTTCATTGCAGCTTCATATAAGACATATTATGAGGGTAATACTTGGTTGATGCATTGATTTAAACTAAGTTTGGGGAGTTTAAGAAAAAGTTCAATTTTCAGAAGACAGAATGGTTTTGTGTATTGTTTTCTAATGCCAGGTAACCTTTACATTTCAGAGGCATCCTTCTCCTGGATCAAGTCAGCTTTGTACCTGTGACTACCATCAGCCTGCCTTCAGACCTTTCAGACAGGAAAAATAATTTAGATGAGAAAGCATGTACTTAATGCTGTATTTACTTTGGAGTTACTGTTTTTTTAAAACACACACTTTTAGTTGATCTGATATTTGGCACCTGATCTGAATACCTTGGTTTTTTTTCCTACTAAGAAAACTAAGTCAGTTGATTAATTGATAAAAGGCCACTCAGGCCGAGGCCCAAAGCTGACTTCCTTGTGCCTCTCCATAAACAAGCAGCCTTTTCAGAAGCTTCAAAGCAGAACAGCTGCCTTTTCAGAGGTTTCAAAACAGAGCAGCTTTCCACCCTGAGGGCTACCATTGGTTTTAACTTCTGTGAAGTCACTTTTCCACACCTCAGACAGGGTGCTGGCTGCCTTCATGCCCATAAACCAAGTCAGCTGTCCTGACTAATAAGATGATAAAATTCAGGGTGTCCTTAAGTCTGGAGATAGCATTCTTTTAAAAAATATGAGGAAATCTTGCAAACATCAGCTGTGCCTGCAAACCTAAGCAAAGCTATCCCACCTGGTTCCAGATCTCATAGGTTGAGTGTGTCTTGCAAGGAAGATACCGCTACCAAACATTTGCGTTACTCAAAAGATCTGACATTTTATATATGCAAAACAAAAATTTGAACGGAAGATTTATATTTCAAGCACTTTACATTTTTATGGCCCTTCCACTCATAAAAACTGTTGGCAGTTGTAACCAGCTTGCTTTTTGTATCTGTGACAGCAGTACTCTATGAAGTCCCAAAAGAAAAATGACAATTCCATTAAATTCTACAGAAATACTGGCTTACTATTGCTGAGTAGGCCCAGTCTGCTCATGCCAGTTTGTACTGTTAACATTTTTCAAATAAACATTTAAATTGTTTATTAGACTGTGTTCACGTGTGCATTTATATTTACGTAAAACAGCAGTTTGCCAGACATTTCAGAGTCAGGGCACAGTCTGTTTCTTAGCTTTTCATTGTTCTTGCTTAGAAAAATTACTTGTCAAAAGAATGAATAGGAAAAAACCCTCAAAACTGTAACCAGGTCTGACACTAGACTGAGCACAGTTATCTTCTGAGTCATCAGAATTACCTGTGTTCAGCTGGACTTGTTAGAGTGAGCGAGAAAGGCTGGGATTCTCCCTCCTGCTCTAAGGAAACACCATGTGTTTAATGAGATCCAAGCTACTCAGATGCTGGTCTGTGACAGGAACAGCGCTCATTGTCTCACTGAGCTGACAGCACTGCAGTGATAAAAGGAACATTTCTAACACCGACTTGGCCTTGTAAAAAAACCAAACCAAACTTCACCACCCAGCAGTGCAGTGTGGTACACACCACACCAGCTCAAGGTAACAGGGACACTGCTCAAACTTCCCTTTTTTTTGTTCTAGTACCTTGGGGGTGGCAGAGGGAGTGCCACCCGTGGCTGAACAGGAAACTGCTAGGATTAGCACAGGAGTGGTGACTGCACAGAGAAGAGCAAGTAGTCAAACAGTAGAGTAGACAAACTTGTCTGTGCATGGGTATTGCCTGGCCCCTCCATTTGCATAGTCCAATAAGAAGTGACGCACAAGGCGGAAGTTAGCTTCTTCTGGGGAAAAAATAATAGGATGGACAAGAAACAATAGTTCTCCCTTAGTGCACAAACACAGTAGGAATTATGCTGCAGATGGAAACCTGGCAGCTGTCTGCATGTGTTCTTTGCATCCCTCCTTATGAAACTGGAAACCAAGCACCTGCAACAGCCACAAGGAGATTAGCTGCTCTAAACAGCTGCAACAAATGCATGGTTAAGCCTGAAAGTGTTGGTACTGCTTGGAAACTTGGCTGATTTCTGTCAAGTTACAAAGCAGCAGGAAAGAAGTATCACTATCAGGTTAATGGAATTCTAAAAAAAGTGCAAATCTTGAACACAGTAACTGCCAGACAGTTTCTGCTGCTTTATAGAGCTGAAGCTACCAAGTCTTTAAAAAGTTAAAGCTTTTGTATTTTTGCTTTAGCATGCACATAGTTTTCCCAAATCACAAGTCTCATGCCTTTCAGAGGAGTGCTACTCTGAGCTGGCACCACCCTGAACTATTTTGTAAATTGATTAAAAAACCACCTTACCCAACTAATACAGTAAGGAAAGGGCAACTGTCCTGCATGCCACGTCTCATTTTTCCAGGACATGAACTGATGTGCCCTCTAGGGGAAGGTATGTGGTGGGACTGGGAACTAAAAAAAAGAACCATCAAAACCCATCTACCCAAAAAAATCACTGGTGGGATAGCGGTAGGTTGCTAGAAACAGCAACATCATCTCCTCACAAGCACCACACTGCAGCCCTTCCTGCCCTCAGAACTGTGCGTCACCACGTTGCGTGTTCCAAACCAAAATGAACCTCTGAGCTACAAATGCAGCCTCTATCACCTTTTCCTTCCTGTACTATGCATTAGAGATGTTAATTTTGGTCAATCAGAGTGAACAGAGTTGGTTGACTACTAAAGTACTGCTTTTAAGTTAAGGTTTACTTTAGGAGTTCTCAAAATATATCACACTTAGTCTAAGTGGCCCCTTAATGGACTGCTGCCAAAGTCCAAAGTTTGCTTACTCTCCCTTCTTATGTGGGAGACAGATCAAATATTCTGGTTTGTTTGCAGTGAATCAGGAGAAGAAACCTGCAACAATACCTGACAGCTACGCTCTCATCCTTGCATACAAACAGAAAAGTAAGTATTAAGAGTACCCACATCTTCAAAATATTACACATTTTTATTAGCTCTGACACATAAGACTATCCAAAAATCATAAATTTGTTTTCCATTCTGGAAATGGAAGTCTCTAGATGTGCACACCTGTATACTCACCTCAACTTTTTCCTTTCATTTCTGGGTTCATCATGCCAGGTCCACCCAGGGATTCAGGAGCTCTCACAAGATCTCAGTGTCTAACTTGAGCCTCTCGTTGCTGACACTGCTGGAATTCCCTGTTCAGCATGTCCAGCTGTCACTCGCACCATAGCAATGAATTTCAGGCACATGAACAAGATGCTCACAATAATGGCATTTACACAGCTGTGTCTTTGAGATGCACTTGCCTCCAACTCAGACTGCAACTCTGCATTACCATTATGAACAGGAATTCCACAGCCAGCTTCATACAGCATGTATCTACCAACTGGAATATGTCCAAACCTCTTTGGTTCATGAAAAATGAAAAAGTTTACCCCTAAGCAGAACTACAGTTGGCTGCACTGGGAGCAGCTAGCAGGAAGAAGTGTTTCCCAAACAGTGGAAGATGGATAGAAATTAAAGGTGGTTTAGTTACAATTACCACTGTTCAGCAAAATCTAAAATTATTACCTGGATGGTTACTGCAGATTCAGATAATAAGTGGCATGTAGAAGCAGTTAAGTAATGAAAAATGAGAATTTAGATTTTATGTCAATTGTAAAGTCAGGGCTGTAAACTGAGTACAAACACAACACATGCTGCCTTACCAGAATAACCCTGTAACGCAGGACCCAACTCACCAGTCTGTTTTGCTGCTTGCAGGCAGTCAAGGGAAAAACACCTATTGCAGAATTAATGCCAGAAGGCTTTTGATTTCTCCGACTAACAAGGAAACTACACGTGACAGCATCACTGCTGGCTGTACAGAATTAGTTTACACCAGCTGGACGTATTTTAATATCATTTAACAACTAAACCCGTGATGATCTTAACCTCTTGCTCAAACTCCACTAACTTCATTGACTGTTCCAGCACGAGGGTTGCTGTTCCACATCTCAGCCTTTGCACAGGTTCTAGAACAATAGTTTAAGGGTAGAATTCTCTAAGATTTAAAACTATCTGTGTAACTGCATCCCGTTTGTCCCATTTTCAAGTTCTCAACACCTCTGACTCACTTAGCAGGGCTACCTTGGGGGGTTTATTGACACAAAAGCAATTTTTCAACAGTACCTACTGATGAAAAGAGTCCTAGTATTAAAATAATTTTAAAACTTTGAAAATCAAATCAGATACCATCAGCATTTGAGAAAAATGTGTGATTTCTGAGCTAGTTCGAAGACAGCTATGCAGAACTTGCATTTTAAAAAAAAATTTATTTAGACATCTGTTGCTCTTAAATTACAAAAGTTAAAAAGAGCACGCAGTGCACTGACACATCACCGATTACTTCTAAAGCTGTTTTAAGACATAAGGTGGTTTCTTCAAGAGAACACAACTCAACAGGATCCAAACTCAACTATCCATTTCTCGTATTTCTCAATGTCCGCAGCAGAAACAGATTTAGAAACTTTCTTCAAAGCTATTTCAAAGTCTTCCATAGTTGTTGGCATGTGCATTTCATCTCGGGGAAGATTTCTGATTTCTTCTGGGGTCAAGCCTTCAATACGCCTCCTCATGGCCATCAGTGATGCATCTCTAGTCGGGAGGGTAAGAAAATAAAATCATTAGTCAATGCAGGATGGTGAGTTCAGTTGTTTGAAAGGCTCAACATGGCATTCCAGTTAAGCTGCTGCATTCAAAGAGATTCAATAAAGAACTGTAAACTTTTATGGGAAGATCTCCAAGTGCTTGTACAAGCCACAATACCATGTTATCCATATTTTTCAAACATGGCATTATCCTCACCAGATATCTAAACGGCTACTATTCACAGGCTAGGCAAAAGAGGTAAAGACAAACTGGTTTAGCTGATGTCACTGCATGCCTATGATGTAGCTGCTGTTTATAGTATTTTTAAACAGGAACAATGCAATAACAATTTCACTCCTCCTTGACATAGAAGGAGTAGCTGAAGTGTTTTGAATGTTTCCTGGTTTGAACAGGAATCCCACTTCAAAGACAGGAGTCAACATTATCTACCTCCAACCTGTACACTCAAGAGCTAAATGTTAAGTAACAAAATCTGTTCTGTCTGTAGCTGCTCAAACTTCTGGCCTTAATGAGCACTGACTGCTTTTACAAGTGTGTAATTTTCTTTAGTGTTAGGTTTGAGTACATTTAGATTTCCAGCAGTAAATCTGGTAGCAGCAGCAGGTGATGAGCTGGCGAGGTGATAATTAGGTAACACTGGAAGGCTGAAGTTCCTGCTAATTCATTGTTATAGATCTTACAATAACAATTAAATGCTGTTAATCTGTCTAGCAGTAAAAAAGATGGAATATTTTCATCTCGGTGATACCACAATAGTAAATTGTGCTATGTCAGAAGGTGAGATTCCAAAGAGAGAAAAACTTACACGTTGCCTTCCAGAAGGATTTAGAAAAATGGTTTGAGCATATTCTGTTTCAGTACCATCCCCTCCCACTAAAGGAAACCATAACTGTCACACTTCAGGAATTTACTAAATAATTCACAGAATCACAGAATATTCCAAGCTGGAAGGGACCCACAAGAATCATCGAGTCAAACTCTTAAATGAACAGCCTGTACAGGGACTGAACCACAACCTTGATATTATTAGCACCATGCTCTGACTAACTGGGCTAATCTCAGTGTTAATTAATAAATAAAAATCTCTTCATACAGGAACTAAAATTTTAGAACAACCAAAAGATTGCCTTGTTGAACTCCATCTCAACCAAATATCACCACGCTTCACTGTTACAACATCATTTGTAAACCATAAGCTACACAATGGGGAGAGAGGACATTCCATGCATCTAATTTGCTTCCAGACAGCAGTTAAAAAAACCAGAAAAGTCCAGCAAAAACAATCCAGCCAACCAACAAGCCCATCATACCTTAATGCACTGACAGAACTGAAGTGCAGCTGCCACCACTTCCTTTTGTAAAGTCATTTTATGGACAGTCCAGTATTCCAAACTGAACTCCTGGTGCTTTCTCAAATGCACTCTTGGTGCCTGAAGAAGCACCAAAGCTCTATGCAAAACACTGGCAGCCACCCACTGGAAGATACAGCAGGGGCCAGTTCTGTTCTAAAAGCCTTTCAGCATTGACAGTCCACCCAAATTCAGTGATTCAAAGTTAGTTCCTACTCACATCTGATCTGCAATTTGGATGCATTTTGTATTTCCTGAATTTTAAAATGAAGGTTCACCTTCATTTCTCCCTGGTTATATGCTGACTGCTAGGAACTGTAGTGTTACCTCTGTCTGGTTTTCACTCTGGCTCAGCGAACTTTGGACTTCACTTCAAATTCTTTAAGATAAGAGGGTAATTTCGGTAAACCAGAGCTCTTGGTCCACTTTTTCTTATGTTTTGCTTGTGTCACTAGCAAGGACTGACACAGTATACAGGTTTGAACTTTACTCTGCTTATATCCTGAGAGCCTGAACCATAAAAAAGCACTTTTAAATCATCCACGTCTTTTTGTCTCAGTGTAAATGAAGCCATCATATCCAAGACCTATTTCTCCAGACATCATGAACAAAGTGTAAATACACAAGTTAATGTAAGTACTTTCTTAGTGATTTCAAACTATGTACAGCCAAATCTCAGTTCATCTGGATTTCTGCTTGCTGCCACCTCAGTCATGGCTTCAGAGACTGCCACAAATAGAAGATTCAGATGTTTCTTTTTGGTTTTTTTAATGTTTGCCTTTTTTTTATTTTATAGTATTTGTACAAAGGGGGTTTTTGTTAAAACAAAAGTAATTGTGCACAAATACACACAAATTTCACTGAAAACATTACAAGTATTTTCATTTCTAAAATAAGTGTATTGATATTCAGCATAAAATTAATTACAAAAAACAAACACTGAACAGACTGAAGGAGACAAACTGCAGCTGAAGTGCACAAAGCAGCAGACCAAATAAACTCTCTTTCATGTAACATGAACCTATTAGCACAAACTCCTTTCAAAGCAGAACCAAAGATCAAAAGAACACCAGAAATCCATCTCACAAACCTACAAATGAAACAAATCTCCACAACACAGATTCAGAACAACTAACGTACCATTCTCTTCCCAGACACTGCGCAAGGTTTGTTCAGGAAACTCTACTCAGGCTCCGAAATTTTAGCCCAGCCTGCAGTGGCCCTGCTGCCAGAGCCTTTGGTGGCAGCTTTGTGTACAGGCTGCTTGCTTTCATCCCTGTGGCACAGCACCTGGTCCTCCCAGCTGTGCTGGCACGCGTCTGCAGAGCCACGTTAAAAATCTGGGCAAGAAACAGATCCGCGTTTGAGGGAGCGGCCAGGAGATGCTTTCACTCCAGCTCTCTCACCCTGCTCAAAGCCCACAGAAGTTGGGCTGGAACAGCCAGGAGATCAAGCCTTGCCCTCCCACACTTCAGTGCTACCTCCAAAGCCTGAAAGCAGCATTACAGGTGCTCATCAGATGACAACAGCATCTGAAACAGCTTCAGTTCTCTGTCCCGTACCGCAGATCTCAGAGCTTCCACTGCCACAGCTGTGCCAGTGCAAGTCTTCTGATGTAAACAAACCAACTTGTCCCTTAACAGATCAGTCCTCTCCATCCCTTTCCAATTTTTCAAAGAAAATGCAAGGGAAGAACTAGAACATATTTTTAATCAATTATTTCAGGAATCTAGGCTAGAGAATAGGCCCACAAACAACTGTATGCCAGCAGTACCAAGGATTCAGGGAAATGAAGGAGATAGCAGAAAACTTTAGTCAGTCTCATCACAAAAACCAATGTGATGAGTACACAGCTCTTGTACCATCACACAAGACTACAGCTTTTCCATGTCATGAGAGAAGAAAACTCCATGTTTTTACTTTAGTTATTCCAGTGTCTATCACTGTTGCCTCTCACATATGGATTTCTGCAGAAGTCATACAGCCCAAGCAGAATGACTGCAACTCCACAAGTTAAAGCTTACCATCCTCTGGATAATCCCCATGCATGGAATTTAGTCTATATGAAAGAAGGTGGAATTTTACCTAAATCACAGCCTCTTAGATTGCAACTACTCTTCAAATGGAAATGTAGGTACATATTAATGCAGTATTTCACCTTTTAGCCATACATAAAAGACAAGTTACAGTCCATTTTTATCCAATAGCTTTAATCATGTAAACTGGCCACCTTACAAACAGTTTTCCCAAAGTCTGCAGCAGTAGTAACACAAATGATGCAATGTCAGCTTACCTGCATACATTGGTAATGTCTGCACCTGAATAACCCTCCATTTTCTCAGCTATATTTGCAAGGTCAACATCATCAGCCAGTTCCAGCTCTCGCAGATTTATTTTTAGGAGTTCCTCTCTACCTTTGGCTAATCACAGAAAAAAAAAAAATTGAGTCTGTACAATTTGCTTTCTGAAGATAAACAATAAATTGAAAGAGGATAAGAGGGAAGGATGAGGAAAAGGATGCTGTACTTGCTACAAGGGTAAATGTTCATGTTTAGATTTAAGCCGGTCCTGAATCCATAAGTGAATTTGCATACATGTACCAATTAGATTTTTTAACCAAGTGATCAAAACTAAAGGAATGTTGATAAAAGTTTAGATTTTAGAATTTTTAAACACTCCTCTCCCCAATTCTTCATACCTGATGGTAAAGGAATGTAAATTCTCTTTTCTAGTCTCCGTCTTAGGGCTTCATCAATATCCCAAGGAAAATTAGTAGCAGCAAGTACCATGACCATCTTAGAAGGATCATCATTTTCAGCAGCCCCACCAACACCTGCAGTGCAGAAAAGAAGAGGTAAAATATGCATATGTTTTTTGAAATTTCATGTACAGAGAAAACAGTTCTGCAGTATTAAAGCAGAACTGTACTCTACTGCACTTTAATGAGCCCAAGCATAGTAGAATCACGAAGTGCAACAGAGTTCACTTTTTCATCTCTGTGACAGTCTGCAAGTATAAATGGAAGCCTGGTTTAAACGGCAGCAGGGGCATAGGGCACTGCTCAGACCAGGAAGTTCCTTTCTATCATGGCCAGAATGGTTTTACAGCAGAGTTGTTTGTACTTCTGCCACAACAGTGGTTCAATTTTCACAGCAACATCTTGTAGCAGCCTGTGAGGAAACAAAACAATGCCCAACACCATCACCACACCAAAAACCAACATCCCCCACAGTATTCACCAACAGCCACACTAAAGCAGAATGACTCCTCTACAAGGTGTCTTCACTTCTGAAGTCAGGCCAAAGGTTTCTCATGTACAAGTGGACTGTGCAAACTGCTGAAGTGAATGTTTAAATTTGGTAGACTAAATCACAACTTCTTAGAGACAGAGAGAACACCTCAGTTTCTAACCACTATGAATCTGCTAGAAGGAGAAGGTAATTTTGTTAAAGTTCAGTACAGTTATTCTCTGTACCTACTGGTTTTGGTTAGAACAACATGATTGGGCTGTGGGATAGCTGCTGTACCTAGTTTGCCTGAGAGTCTGCTTATAAAACACAATTTATTATTGCCTAAGTAAAAGGATTGAAATAGTTCTTACTAATAAAATCAGATTATGTACATACTTGATATGAGAACAGTATTAGAGCTCTTTAAAGACAAAAATAAAAGGGTACCAACATCAGAGAAGGAGAAATAAATATGCAAATCTTCTGACTCATGGAATTCTATCACAAAGCAGTCCATAGATTAGCACTTCTCAGTAGTTCCTTTCCTTCTCTCTGCTCCCCAGAATATAAAATGAAGGCCTCTGTAGCAACTCTGCATTGTTACCTACTTTTGAACGTTGTTGATTTGTGAAATTTTAGCCACATTTGTAGTGAAATCAGTGTTTGAAAACGAGAACTCTCTCAACCACTTCTATAAAATAGATCTTCACTTGTTATTTGTATTTTTAGGAGAAAGAGATCCCAAAGAAGTGAAATGCAATGCTGCCTTTGAAGTTTAAATAAAAATAGGTAACAGTTCTTTTGAAGCACTTTTTACTTAATTTTGAAGAAGTGAGTGATATGCCAGGCAAACTCTGAGAGAAGTAGGTTTTTTTTCTAATGCTCTTTTGAAATTTCTTGTATTTTCCACTGAATCTTCCTTATTCTGGGTCACTAATACAAGATCATAGCTCAGAGGCCAAAAGACTGTTAAATAACGTCACTTGTAGTGTTTAACCCATTTCATGTAAGGCTTTTGAAAAACTGCTTCTGAAGAACGAAGTTTTCCTTGTTTTTTTTGGTCCCTCAAGTTTCCCTCAGTCCAGCAGTTCCCAGGGATCAGGTTACTTACCATCCATCTGAACGAGCAGCTCTGCCTTCACACGTCGGCTGGCTTCGTGCTCCTCCGAAGTTCCCCTGCGGCTACAGATGGAGTCTATCTCATCAATAAATATGGTTGTGGGGGCATAGAATCGAGCCTGAGGAAAGCAAAAGATAAAGCAGAAGCTGAAACAGCATTTCACTCCCATTTATGAAGTAGCAGCATATTCAGAGCAGAGTAATGATGTATTTAGCCCAGCTCCTAGGTATCAAAGGGTTCCCACCCTTTCCTCTCTTGGACCCCAGCCCTCAGGTACAGAGCAGCTGTGCATTCATCCAGAGCCTTTGAGTAGAAGGGCTTTTGGCTAAGTACTGTAGTTGTTAGGGCTAAAAACAAACATTTTATAAGCTATACACAGTTTCCCACATTAGGAGTAACATTTCAAACTGGAAAGTCATCACAGATTGCTCGAATAGTATTTTGGTTAAAGCCAGGATGAATGTTAAGCTGGGACATCATGACATGGAGCCTGTCCAAGAGATAGGTGAACTGCAAAATAAGTGACCTTTTTGAAAACAAGAGCATTAAAAGACAAGGATCCAGGATAATAAAAGCTATTGTATGAGAGCAGTTGACATGCTGTGCATTGTGTTATCTGCATTTCTGACCAATCACATTAAATGAGCTGGTGTCCTGCCTAACAAACTGTAATGTAAAAGATCTTTTACTTCCTGCCTTTTCTGATTACTGTAATTGCAACTCTGCTGTCCCCTTCAGTAGTAGGCACCTTAGCAAACACTGCACAACACCTGGTAAGACATGGGAAAAAAAAAAAACCACAACTATTTTCTGAGCCCATTTCAAGTATTATGTGCTCTACATGAAACCAACTACAGTTTGGGAGGCCACTTCTTTTAAAGGCCACAAACAAAAAACCACCCACAAAAACAACAAAGCACACAACCTAAATAGGGTTCTCACCCAGAAAACAATTAATTCCATCCCTAGATTTCCATTCAAGTACGTTCTGCAGCACTCACCAGCTTATAGTGAGCTACCTCTAATGTAGCAAGCTAACCCTGAAAATAAAAGATGACCTATTTTTCAGCTTTTACAAATCCATTTAGGAATAATCTTGAAATGCAAATGGGCAAATCAGAAATGCCCCAAGCATTCAAAGCTTGGAGAGCTGTTTATATATGCTCTAAGTTTGAAACCTTGGTAAGGTTTCACTGTTCCAGAGGTGATTCTACTTCATTATCTCCCTATTCATGTTCAGAAACTTAAATCACCATTTCAAACAGCAGACGAACAAGTTTCTCAGATTCTCCTCTGTATTTTGAGGTAAGTGTGGAAGAAGAAACGTTGAAAAAAGTTGTCTTGCATTCAGTGGCTACAGCTTTTGCTAGGAGGGTCTTTCCAGTACCAGGAGGACCAACCATCAGCACACCCTATTAAAATGAAAAAGAACCACTTTTAGGACAAGAATCAAAACAGAGAATTTTAGAGTTTATTTAGTGTAATAGTAAACTACTGGATGCAAATTTTCCCTTGAAAAGTAATTCAAAGGTAAGGAATTCATGTCATTGCTTACTTGCAAACACCTAGCTGAAGACAGTGTGCAGGTATCTGACTGACATCTTTACTTTGTTGTTATATACAATAAATTTTGTTACTAAAATGCAGGAAGAATTTATTTAAACTGTAAAACATTTGAAATGTCTTGTTCTGCCAAAATCCAGTCTGAAAATCCTACTTACGATCACAGGAGCAGATTTTTTCATACCTTCCATGGTCTCCTAATCCCCTTGAAGAACTCTGGCATCCACATTGGTAAAACTACAGCTTCCTTAAGCAGCTTTTTGGCTTCTACTAAATCAGCAATGTCATCCCTGACAAGAAATAGAAAGTTGTTTGAGAGATTCAGACAGCAAGCAAAAGAATCACTCCACAGCTCAAAAACCTGCACAATTAAACTTATTGCTACACATTGGTTTTCCCATAAACCTAATTAATTTTCCTGAATTATTTACATTCTAATGGCAAAAGCCTGTAATGGCTACAATTGACATCTGCCTGGCAGGGCACCACTGTCAGTATTCAGAGAAAGACAAGCAGAAGAAAGCAGGCTGGTTAAACTTAGGTTAACTACCAATTATGCTTTCTTGTTTTGCTGAGAGGTTGGATGTCCCTGAAACTTAAATACCATCTTTCATTATTACAAGAACAACCTGCTGAAGACCAGTAAATGGGGCAAATTAAACAAAATTTTTAGAATTATTTTATAGAGTTATGAAAATATTAATTCTTAGATACTTTCAAGGAAGTAAGACCAGCCTATAAGGTAACTTTTAGGGCATTACTCTTATCAGCATGTGCCCAATAACATTTTGGTTTCAAAACACATCTATATGAAGAACTAGTTTAAAATCTGAAGTCATAATTTAAGATTCAGTATAAAAACCAAAACATACATTTAAATATTAAACTGAAATACAAGGCAGTTGCATGCATACAAAGTATTTTGTGGGACTGTCTGGTTTTTTTTTTAAAGCCTACTTTATTTGCCAGAAGAATTTTGCTCATTTAATCCTCACAAAACCACCTAAGCTTGGAAACATTTGGAACACAAAACAACCTTTATATAAGGTTTAATATTTAACATGTTTATGTAAAGGTATTGGCAAAGGATTATATTTTACATTAGTGGCCACATTACATCCAGCAACATTTCAAAGCGTTCCTATATTGACATCTTTGTTAATCAGTTTTCTGTCTTGATATGCCCCAGAGTAGCAAAACAGATTTTCAAATGAAGAGACACTGACAGAAATTAGAAACTTTTACACTGCAAAAAAGTATCTCAAAAATTCATCTTAAGACTCTCAGAAAATTTTGAGAAGCTTTGTATTGCCAAGTTGGACAGGACTTTAGACACCCTGATTTAGAGAAAGATGTCCCTACCATGGCAGGGGACTGCTTTAGCTGATCTTTAAAGGTCCACCCAGCCCAAACTATTCTATGAATCTATGCGTGGAAAAAAAAATGTTTGAGCTCTAGAAGTATTTTACTATCTAAAAAGTTTAGTTGCCTATTTAAAGGCAGTAAGGAAAACCTGTATGTACTTTTCATATGTAAAATACTTTTTTATATGTTAAAATACTTAATTCTTGTCATGTCATGTGATAGGAAACAGAGAGCTGAAGAGACTAGCAGCAGTACTCAAACTTACCATCGGATGTTGGGATTCTGAGAAATTATATCTCTTTCCAAAGCTTCTACTAAATCTTTGTCATATCCAGTACTATCAAATTTCTTTGGTTCAGACTCTGAAATCTCAGATGTGGATTTGTTCTACATATAAAGGATATAACAATGTAAATACATAAAACGGTCATGCTACTAATGAATTTAACCACAAGTCCACAACAGCATCATATTTTTAGAAGATGGCAACATAAACCAGCATGAAAATCATGAAGCATCCATATTACAGCTGCACTGCAGGATGGATCTGTGTGTTTCACCCACATTTCTGTACTGCCCTGGTTCCATTTCCTTCTCCCCAAAGCCAGCATGTTGTACTGATGCAGTTTCTTTGTTTTGGTACCTAATGAAAACTGCATGCACCCATCCCAGTGTAACAGCTTCTGCCTCTTCTCCCACAGAAATCTGAAACTATCTGAGACACAGCAGGGGAAAATTATGTGTAAGACTGGACCACAAAGTGTCACACTGAGAGTATCCCAAATTCTCTAAGTGTCACAAATATGCCATGTATGTGGGACACAAAAAAAAAAAAAAAAAAAAAAAATTAAGCATGACTTGCCTATGTAGAATGAGAATGGTGATCTGCAGGGAGACCACAGGGGTAAAACCAGAGCTAATTAACTGATACAGTAGCATGGACATGAACAGCAGAGAAGCAGCTCTGCAGCAGAGGCAAAGCAAAGAAGCTACATAGTTGAAAGGGCTCAAACAGCAGAGACCATGCAACTGGAAGGAAATAAAATGCACTAGACATACCCTGGTTTTATACATTTAACAGCAAGCACTGGTGATGACAGAACAACTGTAAAAGAGAAAAAGAGACCTCTCCTGTCTCTCTGTGGGTATATTCTGATGGAGAGAGGATTATCACTCAAAGGCAATCTAATTTAGCTTCTAATAGAAGTAGTAGCTTACACAGCTAAATTCCACCTTGTAGATTATACTACCTCCACAGGCCATGACACCTTGCCACAACTGAAGGCTGCTGAAGCTAACAAACTATTGCATGGATATTTGATTTATTTAGACCCTGGAAAACTATGAATCTGCTGTTTCCTGTATGGTCTCTTACCTTGGTCATCTGCTAAATTTATGGAGACCAGAGCACAAAGGAAAAATTAAAGCACTCTGATTGCCAAGAACAGATAATCGTTCAAGTATGCTGGGGTTTTGTTCATTTACAACTGAAGAAGGTATGGAGCTAGCAACATATCTCAAAAGAAAAAAAAAAGAAACAAAAAAAAAGGCAAGGGTCTCATTTAAGGATTAAGTAAATCTTGATATGCTTTAGAAGAGGCAAGTCAATCTTGGTTTAATTATACTCAAAGTAATTATGCCACAAGGACGTTCCATGTGAATGAGCTCCACTGGGCTCTGCTTCAGAAATTCAGTGGTATCATTTTAAACAACTGCCTTCAAGCTGCTGTAAACATGTCACAGAATCACAGAATGGGTCAGGCTGGAAGAGACCACAGTGGGTCATCTGGTCCAACCTCCCTGCATGAGCAGCATCACCCCAGAGCACATGGCACAGAATTGTGTCCAGACAGTTCTTGAGTATCTCCAGTGAGGGAGACTCCACAGCCTCTCTGGACAATCTTCCAGTGTGTGGTTACCCATACAGTAAAAAAGTGCTCCCTCATGTTCAGGTGGCACTGCCTACGCATCTGTTTCTGCCTGCTGCCTCTTGTCCTATTGCTTGGCACCACCAAGAAGAGCCTGGAAATACCCTCTTGGCACAGACCTTCAGATATATTTACCAG
This sequence comes from Passer domesticus, assembly GCF_036417665.1. NCBI lineage: Eukaryota > Metazoa > Chordata > Aves > Passeriformes > Passeridae > Passer > Passer domesticus. Next base: position 57,611,172 of record NC_087476.1, read on the forward strand.
ATCCCAACTTCCCAGAGCGATTGCTTGTTTTTAATTAATCCATAACCAACATTGTGCACAAAGAAAAGACACCTTACAAGGTGAGATTCAAATCTGCACGCTGACATGAACGGAAGAAACATTTTATAGGCATGTCATTTCATAACACAGTAGTAAGAAAGCACAACTGAGTATCTCAACTCCGTGAAGCTGTTTTCAAGTTTACCTTTTCCTCTTTTCCTTTATTTTGCTGATCCTTTTTTTCCCGGCTGCGGACTGCCTTCCCTTTATCGCTGGGGTTCCGAGAGGAGGGGCGGTGCGAGCCCCTGCCAGCCGCACTCACACGGTTATTGTGCCCTCTGCAATCACTGCACGGAGCAGACAGACGCTTCCTGGGTCCTGGCGAAGGTCTAATTAGTTGTAACATATGCAAAAAGCCTCAGTGTAAAGCCCATGGTGAGCACCACATAACCAAATCAACTGGTTACAAACTGAAAAGCCATTTGGCTCAAGATAAAAATCTCCATGTCAGAAACAAGACAGGTATTTTTAGAGAGTGACTAAAAATCCATTTTCCCTGTGCCACAAGCTCAGGGTCCACCTGCTTAAAACAAAGGCCTTGCTTTGTATATGTCATCAGTAGAAGTAATACGGAGCTCATGAAAAATTAAAAAGCAAACAATAATTTGACAATACAATTAAAGTAATCTAACAGCCACTTTCTGTCAAAATGCACAGCTCTGTGTCTGCTTTGCACATACTCCTGTCCCCTCCTTCATGCTACCACTGGCACGTGTTAGAACCTCCAGTGAACCAGGTTAGACAGCTACTCAAGAAAAAAGGCGAAGAAAACCAAACAAAAACCACTAGACACACAGAACAATGTCTTTAGCATCCTGAAGCAGCTAATTAATGCCAACAGAGACAAAAGTGAAATAAAAACTCAAAACCAAAAACCAAACAACTCAGGCAACAGTGTGTGGGGGGAAGACCCTTGACATTAGTCAGAACTATGTAAGACAAAACCTCCAGAAGATTCACCTGACACCTCCTTCACCACAAATGGTGTCAAGCTGCTGGTGTGAGTGTTACACAGCTAAGCTCAAGAACAAAAATTACACCACAACAGGCTGAAGTCCAAGCACACTTTGTCCTGATAAATATTAATTTAGGTCTTCAGGTTTCCTCTTACCTACGTTCAGCAGGTACTGGCAAAGACCAGACTTCTGCATCGTGAGCTGGTAATTCTTGTTGTGAGGCTTTCAATGGAGTATTGTCTAGTTTAAAACTCTCCAGTGTTTTCATTATATCTTTCACATGCTTAGCTTCCACACTTATCTCCTGCCAAACCTGATTTAAAAAAAAAAAAAAAGGTAGATTAAGCACATTGGAAATAGGTTTGTAACAGTCCTGTGTTCAAGCCCATGAAATGCCTGGATGGATTCCACAGGTTTAATGAGCTACCTAATTCTACTTCAATAAACAAGAATTACGCACATTAGATATTAAGGAGGTTTTTCTGCCTTCCTCAGCACATTTAAAGAACAAAGAGATTTTGGATTTAATATCAAAGAGACTTTTGAAAAATTTTGCAGATTAAACAGGTACAACAGAACCTAATAGACTAGATATCACAAGTATCAACCTAATAGGCAGAATATCAATAAAAAACCAGAGGGTTTTTGTTGAGGACAAATTGTCAACTTGCTGCTAAGGACAATGTTAGTCCCACTTAAACACTGAGGGAAATAAGACCCTAAAGACACCAGTCTAAAAAACTTGAGTGTAACAGGCATACTCATCAGCACAGCTGTTAGGGCAGACATTTCACTTGCTCCTCAGAGCCATGTTCCACTGACTGTTCTGCCATTGTCAGACAAAAGTCATAAAGATGACTTAAACAAGTCTATATAACAAAAAAGAAGCCTATAAATAACAACACTAGTTTATGAGAGAACGGGGTAAGTCTTTTTATGGCACTTTTTCAGGGACATTTTGAGGGAAAAGCATTGAAATAGCAAGAATTGCCATTTACCTGCTGCCATTTCTGTTGCAGATAGGTATCTCTCACAGAGTACAGATACTTATTCATCTGATCCAGAACTCCCTGGTAGTAGACCATTGCAGAGTCATAGTTCCCCAGTAAGGCATATTCACGGGCCAGCTTCACATTCTCAATGATCATAACAAGGCTCATGTTCAACATGAAGCTGAAAAAAATTATGAAATATTAAGGAAGTAAAAAACCAACCCAGGGTTGAAACAATTTTTTCCAAGTATTTTCATATGCTTATTACCTCGTTTGGCATATCAAAACATAGAAGCTGAGAAAACACTGGTTTCAAAAAAAAATGTCCTAAAATGAATGTCATACATATAAAAAGAAAATTTATATTCTATTAGTAGAAATTAAGCTTTTCACTTCACAGCTTTGTTTCATCATGGAGATTCTGTCAAAAAGCCAATGTAAGATATGCAGATTTAAATGCATTATTACAAGTCACAGGTGTAATACTGTGTAATACAAAGTTGCATACTCTCCTTACCTCTTTAGTCTACTGTAAGATAAATTAATATTTTACTGTGCCTAGCCTGTCTTGTGTGGTTTAAAAAAAACACCAAACAAGCAAGAAATCAAAGCCCTTCCTCCTAATGCATTATGTTTCATTAATTTTTTTTTCACCTTTACATTCCGTGCATGTGAGTTTTAATAGTCTGATTTTGCCTTGTGGAAAACACTAGTTTTCCATTAGCTTGCTTTTACAATTTTATTTAATTTTTCTTTGAAACAAATATCTACCTTCCATACCCTCCTATCACCTTCATTCTTACAACTACAAAGAAACCCCTGGAAAACATCAAGGCTGCTTAAGTTATCACTGAAAAGTAAGCAAAAGCCACAAATAAACATTTAGTGTGTAACTACCCACTTCATTTAATGCATTTTTCAAACCATGCTGGTTTTCCCTGTCAGTGGTGCTTGTTTGTGGTTTTTTGGAGCAAACATCATAGTCTGTGACTACTTCCACTTTGCAGCCCCAACAGAATCTGCACTTTTAGATTAGAATAGCACAGAAGTATTACTTATATAAGTACAGTAGAAGCAGACTCAATCTTTACAGTGCCATTGTCCAGTTGTCCCACATTATTGTCAGTGTCTTATACACCCCAGCCCCTTCTTCTCTAAGACACTTGTTCTGCCTCTGCTTTTCTTGTCTCTTATACACCAAGAATCTCCCCACTCTCCTCATAATTTCCTAACCACAGAAAACATTAAAATCAGCAAAAAACCACACCTGCAAGAGAGTCATCCTGCTTTCATTTTGGTACCTGCACCCAGTGCCAGGAAGAAGCAACTGCAGACAAGCAACTCCAGCTAAGCCCTGGGATGAAGCATACTTGATACAGATCAACTATTTAAAGAATGTAAGAGGCACTAAATTCACATGCGCAATAAACAGACTTAGGGCTGAATATATTTCAGGACCAGGTCAGGGTCAAGCTCAGACACATTATCAGAGGTTTCAGAAGCCACTCTTTGCACACACCTGCCAACCTATTGCTAAAATGTGAGCTCTCCATTGTAGAGGGGCTGCTAAGTACAAATCAAACATTTTAGGGCTTTCACTCCTTTCTCTGTCCCCTTCCCAAGTAGTTCCACCCACAGAAAAACAGCTCAGGCATTCCTGAGCCAACATCCTCTTCTTTATTTGCTTCCTTCCTCTTCCTTCCCCAGCTTCCATTAGAGCAAATAGCTGCTGTCAAGACTTTGAGTGCAGAAGAGCACAACTCTGGCAGCAGTGGAGCTGCAGACAGGTCTCTGAGAGCCCAGAGCCACCCCTGCAGAGGGGACCCTGGGCGAGCAGGGAACCTGCTATCACACAACCTGTGACACTGTGTAATCTCGCTCCAGACACTCGCCCAGCTGGCCACGATGTCTACAAGCTGATACAGCTAATGTGACCACCAACTACAAGATTAACACGTCCCATGCTAATTAGGCTTTGGAGACACGGTTTGGCTTGGGAGTTTTGTTGGTTTTAACCTCAGGAGAAAGGGCCTGAAGATGTTTGTCAACTGCTGTTAACATCACACAGATGTTAAGAGTTTTCCCTGCTGTATTTAGGAGCGAGCTTTTCCACTCCTGCTCATCCTACCAGATACACCTGTTTGCCTGTCCTGAGAATTCAAACCGATGACTAACACTGCTGAAGTCACAAGTTGAGCAAGGTGCTAATAGACATTTTAAAAATCAAGTAATAGCAAGTTACTAAAACCAAACTAGACTTTTAAATACAGAGGGAAGTTAGAGGTAACTTTTTTCACTGAATGCTGTAGAGCAATCCGAGCAGAAGAGTAAATTTATGTATACAGAAAAAGAAAAAATAAAGTTATAAGAATAGTTTTCATCTGGAAATGTGAAAATAACTAGAATGAGAAAAAAATACACAACAACAAAACTAAGGAGGCTAAGTCAGAAACATATGAAAGCTTGGGACCAAAAGTATAGCACTACACATAATAAAAGAGTCAAGGACATTTTCATGTTAGAAAGGGCAGACAATGTAAGGACAGAAAGCAGAAACAGACATGTAAGCAGACTAAGCCAGCAACTCATGGGAAGAAAAAAAAAAAAAAAGAAGGTGTTCAGTCAAGCTTATAATGCTATTGGAATCTACCTGTGTCATTAGTGCTATTGAAAACACAGAATAATTTGGTTTAAACTAGAAAACAAATTTAATCTGTTGCTTCATCTTGACTCATGAGAGCAAAAGAGCTTGAAGTGGCTTCCAAATACAAGGCTCTCGAGTACAAGAGAGGCAGAAAAAGCAGCTGGCTCTGCTTATGTCTGGACATGCCACTGCTTCTGCCACAACTTCAGGCAGTGTCAGAGCTGATCCACTAATGAGAGTCCATGGGTCTGCTGCACTTGTAAGTGAAGATGGTAAAGCAGCTCTAAGGAGGAAAAAGAAGAGTTACAGTACTAATCTGAAAGTAGACTGGAGTTTGTGGCAGAAGGCGACAATATACTGGGGCAGCTGAGCAGGGTGGAGAACATGAGAGAGGCATGACTACACATGAATCCAGAGTTAAACCAGAACTGAAGGGATTAAAACTCTCACAAAACTAATCCTGCAGTACTTAATAGCTTTTAAAGTATTTACAAATACTTAGCAATGTCACAGGTGTTTACAAATACTTAGTGCTATCACGTAACAGGATGTCAAAGCAGCAGGTCTGCACTTATCAGCCACAACCTTTCCATGAATCATGACCAGTGAAGTTATCTATGTTCCAGCAGCCACTGAAACAGTGAAGAGCTCACAAAGTTTGCAGTGAACAGGATATAAGGAAAATAACCTAAGCACTTTGTCTTGCAAGTTTAATTCTTCACTGTGTACAAACACACAGACTTCACACAAAGAATAATCACTCTTCACACCAGCTGTGGGTATATAAGGTTCCCTGAAATAAACCCACCTCTAGTTACAAAATACATTTTATCATTTGCTCCAAGGACCCAAAATATTTCTGGAGTATAGAACAGCCAAGTTCAGCAAGGGTTGAACCTAACAAAAGTTCAATATCCCTACAGCTTGTGAGAATGAGGTTTTGAAACTTATTTTTGTATTTCATTTGAAAGATACCAGCCTAACCATTATCAAGAAAACCCAGAGGATACTTCATATTTTCCATAATAACTTCAAGAAATCATCAGTGGAAATGACTGTAAGTAATTTCTGCTCACAGTCATACATTAGAATCCAGGAACACTGCATCAATCCTGTAACACAAAGAAGTCCCCCAAACTTAAAAAAATAAGAGATTGATTGATAGTGTGTCAATTACCATGGTGGACCTGCTGACTACAAGGTACAAACCATACATGGAAAATACTTTCAAGGAGTTCTTCACTCCAACCTTAATGTCTGGACTAAGCCAGAGCCTGAATTTTGGCAGAGCACACATGTTTCCATTATTTCAGCCTGCTATACAGGCTCTGACATCAAAGCAACCCTGTAATATTTGCAAAGTTCTCTTGGCAAGCCAGATGAGAAAAGAACACCCCAAAGTAACAGCTTTCAGGAATCAGTTTTTGCTGGTGACACAATGGTCTGCAGCCTTCCACCTTTAATACTCTTCTTCATAACATCCACGGCATGGAACACTTGGGATCAACAAGTGACTGTTCATTACTTGGGAAGGAGAGCTGCCAGGTTTACTGGATACTAAACAAAATGGTTCTCATGCAGTTGCCGTATTTAACAGTAATGGTTAGCAGAAGAAAAACCACCACCAGCAGCCACAAACATAAGCATGGCTGGAAAATAAAAAACATTACAAAATTTAATCATTAGGTAGAGATACACTGGTGGCATGTGATTTTATGTTTTCCAGGCTAAGCCTCTCAGAAGGCTTTACTAAGCAGGCTGCTTTCTCCCCACTTCATGAGGGCCGGCATTCTTTTTAACCATCAATGTTAAATTAACAAATTTCTCTGGCAGTGTAGAGAGGTCCGCGGCTGCACAGATATCTGAAATCGCTGCCTGCAGCTTCTCTCTCTCTGGAGAGAAAACTTGCATCATCGCACATTACTTCACGTTAACAAAACCCCAAAACAACAAGCAGGTGGAGGGTGCAGGCAGGCTGGAAGCAGCGCTCCGTGCCTGGGCCGGCAGGAGCCCAGCCGGGCGGGCTGCTGGCCCTCCGCGCCGGCCGCACACCTGCGGGCAGCGGCAGCCCCGACGGCGCTGCCCCGTGCGGCGCCCAGCACGTGGGAGCCACAGCTCCGGCATCATGAGCTCCGTGGTCGCGGCAGTCGCGACAGCAACCCCCGTGGCCCCTCTGCGGGGGCAGAGCAGCCGGAGCCCGCCCGTGCCCGGGAACCCTCAGGGTGGCCCCGCCACGCGGGGCGCGACCGTCGCCCCTCGTCAGGGGCCCGCCTGTCCCGGCAGCCCGGGCCCGACCCCGCGGGCCCCTCCCGCTCACTTACTCCTGTCCCGAGCTCGCACCCGCGGCAGCTCCTGGCAGCACCAGCCACGACCCCTGCACTTCTTCCGCCCCCTTCCTCCCGCAGCGGCGCTGGCCCCGCCCCGGCCCTGCCCGCCGCCTCCTCCCGCCGCCGCCGCCGGCAATTTTTGAAGGCAAATCCGGCTGCGTCACTTCCAGCCTGGTGGGATGGGGGAGAAGGTCCGCGCAGCCGAACCGACAAGGAGTTGGTGTCTGTTTGGGCGTTATTATTAAAAGCGAAGAGCTGGTTTGGTTCTAAATGCTAAAAAAGCAGCGGGAAAAAAAAAAATTAAAAAGGCGGCGAGAAAAGAGCAACTGCATTGGCCGGGAATCGAACCCGGGCCTCCCGCGTGGCAGGCGAGAATTCTACCACTGAACCACCAATGCTTGCGCCGTGAGCTTTCTTTGCGTTCATAATTTGAAGGTGACAAACACGAATTTTCCTGCCCCGCTGTACCTCAGTTCTTGCCCGGATGGTAGAGGGCGTTCCTTTGGCTATTTCCCTTCCGTAACCCACAAATATGAGATTTGCCGAGTGAATAGCAAGCACCTACTTTTATCTGCCTTTTCTTTGCTTATGCCTTGTCTGCACCTCTCCAAGCTTTCATAGATGGTGTTATTTTGGGGAAGAAAACGCATCTGAGAGTGCTGAGGAAAGCCTGCTGCCGAGCAGAGTCAGACCAGGAAACTGCCCTTCGGTGTCCCTGATGGAGCAGTACCTCGCCACCTGTCTAAATAGACTCAGCTGCTTAGCAACAAATAGGATCTAAAGGTTGGGCACAATGCAGGAGGTTTATGACAGTCCTTCAGGGTGAACTCCAAACCCCCACAGCGTTATCTCATCCTTTAATTAAGTGCATCACATCCATTCTTACTCATCTTGTTATTCTATTTCTACCCATTCTTAAACTTTTAGTCTATCCCTTTAACAAATGTCTATGTTTAAAACAACCACTCCTACGTTACTTCAGCTGTAAAGACACAGCAAGCTGCTGCTGAGTTTCTAAAATTTTAAGTGTATCACATCACCTGGTTGATGAGAGCTGGAGGAATTTCCTTTCTCCCCTTTGTAGGTGGGCTAATGAATAAAGAATGGTGCTGTGCTTCCGCAACCTCCTCCCCAAGTGTAGAAGAATTAGGATAGAATTCAGTCTCTCCAATAACACATTAATTTCTGCATTAGCACTTCGAGATGTGCAGGAATTTTCACAAAGACAAACAGAGATGAAAGCTGTGATACATTGTCCTCTTAAGGAACAGCTTCATAGTATGTAATGTAGGCATAATAAATAATAAACAATAATTATAATAGTAATTAATAAGATTTACTTATTTTGATGAAAGAGGCAGCAGAGGACACGGAAAGAAAACGAACAAATTGAACTCCTCAACATCAACATGTATACTTTTGAGAACAGCTTACAAACAGGAGGTGACAGCCAAGTACAATAGTATTCCTGCTGTTACACTTGTACCATTTTATTGTTAAACAGTAGAGCTGTTGCAGCATGAACGGGACTTGTAGAAGAGGGATGTGAAGGATGACAGAAAAATAAATGTAATTGGGCAACTAATGCTCACATTTCATGTCTGAATAGCCAAAATAAGGATGTGATTTAACTTCTTCTTATAAAGATCCAGTGTGGGGCTTATTATTCCATCAAGTGTTACACTACAGAAACCGATTCTGAGAAAACAGGAACAATTTCTGTAACTCAGGAATGTCACCAACTACCAGTAGCCAATAATTCAGTTAGGCTGCTCACAAGAGCTGGAATTCTTTCTCTTATTCTAAAATAACTTTTAAGAAGGTGTCAGTGCACCCACATCCCATCCCCCAGGTCAAACACACATGCTGGGCGTTCAGTCAGCAGGGGCAAGGAAGCCTCCACTGCTCAATTGCTGGGCACTGACAAACTGGAAACCTGGCACTCCTGGAAGAAGAGGATGGATGCTCCACTGTACCTACTGGAAGAGTCACCAAAGATGCACATTCTTTACATATGAACATCAGGAGTCTTGGAGATCATGGTCAGAGCTAGCACCCCGTATTTCCCTAAGACCCAAATGTGCCAGTGGGCATTCAGAGATCACATGGCATACATGTAGCTGGATTGCAGGAATGCCGAGGCCTGGCAAAAGGGGATGCCCAGCTCATGACTGAGACAAATAAAGAATACTCAAAAAAAGGGTGAATAACTTACCATGGCCATGAGATAGTGTTACAGTAGAAATTGTTACATTTACTAGCTAGACACAGAATAAATGAAAGATCCGCTTTGGCAGAATTGTGGGATGGTCTATGTATTTAATAGGAGAATCCAAAAGAACTGAGTCATATAATACAAAAAGAACATTATATATACATATACACACAGAGTATGTCTATATATATCTCTATAGATATATATAAATCAGTAAACTTGAATAGTGCCTTTATCATGACCATCTTAAGGCATTCAAAACATTTTACTATGACATTTGACCCAATTAATTATCTTTTTTTGCTTTGGCTGAAATAAAGCAAACAGATTTAAAGGTCTGATCTGAAACACCCACAAAATCTGAAACAAAAGCCTAATAGTATCTTCAGTGACAGCAGCATAATCTAAGAACCCACCTACTGCACTGCCTATCAGCTGAATAATATTAAAAGGAGTCTAAATAAATCATTCCCACTCACAGTTTTTGAAACAGCGGAAGATACATCAGTCTCAAAGAGACTTTCTAGCCATAAATTCTATAGATTCTATTACAAATTGAGGATAGAAAAGATACAGCAAGAGGGCCTGCCCGAGGATAGAATGCCACTGAATATCAAATAGTATTTACAGTACAAGTTATAGGATTATAGAACATTTTATAAATACAATTATTATGTATACAAGGGCACATAAAAGAGAAACTTGTTTTCATGCTTTACAAAGTAAAGGTAACCTGAACTAAAACTTACTGCAGAATTCCACAGCTGCTGGCTAGGAGCCTCTCTTCTCCACTGCCTGTACAAACCAATCCCCATTGCAGGTCACTAGTGAAACACCCATGTTTTAAGCAGCAACTATGAAGAATCTCAACAGACTCTGAATCTATGTATGAAACATCAAGTTTCAAAACATGGGTAAGGAAGAGCATGCTGGAGAGCTGTGACAGTATTTATGTGTAACTAACTTTCTCAGAGAGAACCTGGACTGTAATGAACTGCACTTTTTGCAAGGAAATACATAATACTGCAGCATATAGGTGGCAAAATTCAAACAAGGAACATTACAACTTCTAACACATGATATTAGAAAGTGCCAGAAGCATCTTCCAAATTCTAAAGGTGTGAGCACTTCCTGTATTTGTTTAAAAAAGGGTAAAGAGTATTTAGTATTTCAGTACTTCCACGTGTCCTTAAAAGAATCAATAATTTACTTTAATAAAAGCAATTGGCTTTTCTTTTTAGACCAATAATGCCTTTACAGGACACTTATTCTTTTTTTAAATTATTTTTAAATTGCCTAGGATCAGTAATAGCATTAAACAGGAATACACCATAGTATAGTGCAGGCAGAGGAGAGATATACTCAGATGAAAAGGCAATTTTAAGAGTCAATTTAATGAATTGACATTTTCTCTGCACACTTCAAAAATGGTCAGGCAGGCTTGATTAAATTACCTTTAACCAGCAATATATTATACTTTGCTCCAAGACAAGTAGACCAGTTTTACTGGGATACTTACTATGAAGGAGAATAATCTTTAAAGTTTATTTACATGAAAAGCAATCTTTTTTACATAGTATATAAAATGGAGTAGTTATGCACTGCAGCCATTTTATAATAATTAAGCTAAATGAAATTAATCTTAAAAGCTATTCTATTTCAACAGCTGTGGGAAAGGCAGAACAGGAATTGTTTTATTAAGCTGCAAACTCATTTTCATTATAGTAAGCAACTAACTAACTACTTGTTTGAGAAAACAACTTCTCATAACCATCTTCTAACCATTATAAACACTTCACAGCAGAGGGGTGAACTTCCACAAACATTTTCTTCTGTAACAAAGTACGTTTAAGAAGCTTCCTCACTGCCAACCTGCTGCAGTTCCCTCAGTTATGTCAATATAATAAATCATTTTTGGACCACTAGAAACTGGATCACTCAAATGACCACACTCACAAGAAAGGAAACACCAAATGCTAACCAACAAGGACTTTCTTCAGTGATCCAGTATTTAGGACAGTACTAGAGACAGTTGCACTAGCACAGACAGAGACACTGGACTGGAGCACAGAAAGAGAACAAATGGCCATAAGCAAACAAACCAGCTTGGTGAGAAAAGTAAACTGGTAACTGATGTTTGCTGCAAGAACACTATGAACACCAATTTCATGATGTTTAGATATGCCAGTGCAATGGCACAAATAATTTAGGAAAGCAGTAATGCTTACGTGTATGTTATTAGATTATCCATTGGAATTCAATTCCAAGGAAGAAGAAATGTTTCAAAAGACATTAAGTTTACTAAAAATAGTGCATTTTTTTCCCCACTGTGTTTATTTTAGGAAAAAGAAGGATAGTGGCAAAACCATAATTCTTTCTGCCTTTCAGCACTTAACTCCTGGTCTTGAGTCAGTGAAGCTGCTCCCATCCCTGCTCCACATAACCAACAGGCTCAGTACTCTCCCACCATGAGACCCCAGGAAATATCTGAGCATCTGCTGCTGGAAATTATGGAAACAGTAATGCAGAAGGCAGCAGGCACAACTGTAAGTTCCTAATTCTGTTCTGAACCAGGCTGTGAAAGACAGAGCATTGAAACTGCACTGCCAGCTCAGAGCACAGCCCTTCTCCTCAGTGCCTGTGTAACCAGGAGCAAACTGTTCCAGCCAAGGCAAATGGGTCTCCACAGCAAGTCTCAAAAGTCATAATTTATAATCTTTTCCCATTACTATCTCAAATTCATCATAAAGATACTACTCTAAAATTTATTTTTCAAACTAAAAATTCCAACTAAAGCAGCACTGTATGCACTTTACAGTTTGGATGTAGTCAGAAAACTGAACTAGATTTCACAAAGTGTTGTTTCTAAGGCTTCTTTTGCTCTTATATCTATAGCAGAACTGATGACAAGAGACAAGTTGTTTCTGACTGAGCAGTCCTACTTTGAGAGTACCAGTCACATGCTACAGTGTTACTAACATCAAATCCAATTACTATTTAACAAAATACTAGTTCTAATGTTTTACCATCTTATGATCACACTATAGCCAAGACTGCCACTTTGTTGTTTCAAAGCTGAGAACTAAGCCACTCCCACAGCAGCTGGACACATTTCACCAGATAGGCGGCTGTTTTTCCAACACTGTGAATAATAAGGCTAAATACAGTGAGAAGTGAGGGTACAGCAGCCTTTTTTTTCCTCTTCAGAAATGTATCAGAGAACTTTATTAGTGTAAAGTAGGTTTTATATTTGGTCAATGCATGGAAAAACTGTGATTAAAAATTCTGAAGCAGAGATTTGTTCTCTAAAATTACTCACTATATGTATAAATAGATACCAGGCATCTTAGGGAAAAAAAATCAATATTTCCTATTTTGAGTACTTAGAGTACAGAGGACCAATAACAATATTCAAGTGATTTTTTTTTAACCTAACATCAAATCTCTTCTAAATTAAACAATTAACATCACTGGAATAAATTAATTCTCAAGAAGGATTTCCCTGCATTTTAGGGAAACAAAATGTACAGAGAGAGAAAGTGAAGAAATAATTTTTTTAGCATTTAAGAAGAAGTGTACACATATTTACCCTAGCAATATTCTTTCAATTCTCTTAAAGGAAGAGACTTTTCAAAATCTAAAGCTGCAGAATTGATTATTTCATTTCTGACTTTTACTGCTCTACTAAACATAAACCAGATCACGACTCTGAACTGCTCTACTTGCCTGTTCATCATCATCATCATCATCTGACTGCTGTTCTGAGTTTTGGGAACTACCATACTCATACTCAATGGGCTTTGGATTGTTGTATGGGTAGCCATTGTCATCAAAAAACCTTCGGAAGGTAAACTCATAAAAAGCATGTTCAGGATGTTTTCCATTTTTGTACCACCCATTAAGGGTATCATTTCTGTTCCCCTCCTTATCGTCATCACTCCACAATTTATCTGGATCAACTGGATCAAAGTTGGACGTGTCCGTAGGATGAGCAATTTTGGGAATGTAGAAAGCAGACTGTCGCCGTAGATCGCTTGAAAAATCAATTGTTTTGAAAAATGGATGAGCTTTTATTTCATCTGCACCGTTTTTGCCCAAACGATCTTCTGGCCCTCGGCAGAGTTTAATAATAAGGTCGGAGGCCTCTGGAGTCAGTTTAGCCTGAGGTGGAATATGAAGTGCAGTTTGCCAGTTGATAACCTTAAAAGCAAAAAGATGTGTTAGTTATTTATAATTGCACAAAAAGGAAAAAATACATTAAAACAACAAAAGAAAACAAATGACCACAAAGAATAATTCAGTATGTCTAAGGTTTTTCACAGTAGAGGGGAAAACGTGAAGCTGCTCTTTCAGAACAATGAGGAACATATTGTCTGGATATCTGGCAAAATGCAGGCAAAGTTTATTCACATTCCAAATCTAAACTAGAGTCTGGCATGGAAGACCCCTGCTATATACCAATAAAGATACCATAGAATCTGGCACCTGGACCTGAGATTAGGCACATGGTTTACAATCCTAAAAAGATGAGGCAGATGACTTTTAAGTTATAAGAAGTACTGTAAAGCCTAAGAGATTTCAAGTTAAAAAAAAGAGATTTCAAGTTTAAAAAAAAAAATCAATACTGCAGTACATTTGAGCCACCTAAAAACAATTCTGCAAAAAATGACACTTGCAGAAGACTGCCTTGATGCTTTCTCTGAAACAGCAAGGGCTCAGGAAGGAAAGGACCAAAGGCTCTGAGCTGTCACTTGCTCCTCCGCCTTCCCACCAAAGGAAATCCTCTGCAGGCAAACAGGCATGGAAGCTAAGAGGTGGGAAAAGAATACACAGATACTGGAAGAGGGAAGGGAAAGGGAAAAGTAATAACAACTGGAACACACACAAACAATGAAAGGCTGAGATGTGATGGAATTTTTAGTTGGCATGTTTACTGTATGACCAGGTAAGTTACAAATGTGATTCTGGAAGTCTCTTTATAAATTAAGTGCACCTCCACAGTAACATAAAGTTTAAAATTGCCATAGTTTATAACATGCTTGGATAGGAAGTGGTCTCAAACATCACCTTAGTTTCCACTACAAATTAGCAAGATTATGTAAGTTTCTAGACTTTTTCAGACTGCTAATACCAGACTTTTAAAGTTACCTTCATTTGTGTTTCCAGTGGTGTTTGTGCCAGGAAAGGAGGCTGCCCCACTAACATCTCAAAGAGAATTACTCCAACACTCCACCAGTCACACAACTGTGTGTAACCTGAAATAAAGTTCAAATAAGGTAGTCAAGCCTTTGTATAATTTTAATCTTGAATTTCTAAGAACAAAAAAGTTCAGAAGAGAATTCAATACTTAAGATTTCCATACTGACAATTTTTTTTTTTTTTTTGTTAAAATATCGCCTCCTGGGGAGAAGTGGGAGTGTGGGAGAAGTGAAGCAGGACACGTGAGAACCAGCCACTCTGCAGTGAGCCTGCAGTGCACGAGCAGATGGATTACCTGTTCGTAACAACACTTCAGGTGCAATGTAGTTGGGCGTGCCCACCAGGGAATGGGCCAGGCAGCGCTGGTGCTGCCGCGCAGCCCTGCGCTCCAGCGGCTTCAGCCGATCCCCACACCTGCAGTTGGCCGGGTCACCCCACTCACTGCTGAAATCCATGCTGTCCTGACGGGCGTGGTCACCTGCCATGGAGTGACAAGCACGGCAAAACTCAGGAGGATTGCTTTAGTTCTTATCTAATATCACTTTTTCTTTATCCATTAGCATTCGGTATTACAAGACAGAATCTGTTTCAGTTTCAATACTGAATCTGAGAGTTAAAACAGAAATCAACATCAAGATGTTGATTTTTGTTATGATATAAAATACCAACCTCTGAGGACACAATTTTTTAAAGCTAATTTTTGACATAACTATAAAAAATACCAATCTTGATACTTTTCAGATTTTTCTTAACATCACCACATTGGGTGGATAACGTGTACATTGTTTTAACACTTTCACAAACATAAACCTCTAACATTTAAATTGAAAAAAAATCAAGATTTTAAATCTTTATCGTCTCACTAGAGACTGTGTAACAGTCTGGTCTAAGATATGTGACATTTTGAGAAAAACTAATCATAAGTAATTTAAACCTTGTTTTTGAAGGTAAGTTTTTATTTTTGGAAACTAAAAACAAGATATCACATAATCTGTATTTTACCACTCTCAAAACTGCAAGTTGTCTTTTGTTTCAGCTTTTTCTTCAGCTGTTGTTTCAAGTAATCAAGTAGGATTTTGAAAAGCCTACTTAAACCTTCTCATAAGGGAAACAGCACAGTCATCTTTCTACTCATCTATAATTTAATTCCTTGTAAAGAATATGTGTATTTCTCTTACCACTCTGGTAGTATTTTGAGTCATGGGTCCATCGAAAACCAGTACAGAGCCCGAAGTCAGTCAGCTTGATATGGCCATCACGGTCTATCAAGATATTGTCAGGTTTAATATCTCTGTGGATGAAGCCCATTTTATGAACACTCTCGACTGCACACGTCAGTTCTGCTGTGTAGAACCGTGCCAGATTTTCTGGGAAGACACCCATTCTAATGAGGAGACTCATCATATCACCTCCTGGAATGTAGTCCATTACAAAGTACAAATTGTCCTTATCTTGGAATGAATAGTACAGGCGAACTACCCATTCATTATCAGCTTCTGCAAGGATATCCCGCTCAGCTTTAACATGAGCAACTTGATTTCTAAGCAAGACATCTTTTTTCCTTAGAGTCTTTGTTGCATATAGAGCATTAGTATCCACCTTTCTTGCTAGGCAAACTTCTCCAAATGCACCAACTCCCAGGGTTTTAATTTTTACAAACATTGACTTGTCCATTTTAGCTCTTCTTAGCCGAATGTAATTTGACTCTTTCTGGCACAACATTTTCCTCATTTGATCCCGGGCTTCTGGTGACAATCCAACCTGTGCAGCAAACAGAGTTAAATCTGAAGAGTAAACAGTACTCTTAATTCGTGGTGATCTTCTCATAATTAATTACAAGGCTTAGGCAAAGCAAACCAAATACTTATACACAGCACAAGAAATAATACTTAAAGGGATTTGGTTTTGTTTTAATTTACACATTAGGATTCTATGAAAACATGTAAGAGTGATAAAAAACTGAAATGTGATCATTTTCAACAGCAAAATGCACAAGGTGCCATGGTTCTAAGAAGGGATTACTACATTCTTAAGAAAGGTAATTTACAAATTACTGATAAAAACACTGCAAATAATATTATCTGAGTAACAGTGTGCATCAGCGGCCTCCCTGATTCTCTTTACAGGGTTAAAGAAGGCCAAGACACATCTAGGAGCTGTAAATTGCTAAGGGCTAAGGAGCTGCCATGGGAAAAGCAGACTAACTGGAGCAGAAGTCACTGAACTTCCTGACCACGCTCTAAAATTTCAGCTGCAGGAGGGAGTATGCAGTCTCTCTCACTCTCTCACTTCCACGTGTAGCTACCCAAAACACATCCTACTGGCACTGCTCCCTACTGCCCACCCACACCTCTGCCTGCCCCAGCTGATATTTCCCCTTATCACACAACGCACCCCTTTCCAGCAGGACTTTGCTCACACTCTCACCACTGCTCTCCACTCTGCCTAGGAACCAGCTGAGCACAGCAGCTCCTTCTGAAGTGGCTCACTCCTCCCAACAGGATCTTCTCTTGGCTCCTATCTGTGTACATATCCCTATCTTGACTGAACATCCCTGGTGTTCCAGCCAATGCCACCAACATTCTGGCAGCTGAAACACTCCCAGACCACACAAAACTCATCACCTACAGCGTGGAAACCCTTATCTACAAGAACCACATTGATCACTCTCATTGTACTCCAACCTGTGTGCCCTCCTGGTGTATTTTTTCTGGTTTCAATTCCCTTAAGAGTTCTATTCAATTCTGGTGCCATTTTTTCTTGGCAAATTTCAGGGCCTGGAATCAGAATAATCCTTCTTCTTTGTTTTATGTGAATAGAATCAGTCTTCAATTGTTTTCTATTTTTCCTCTGTGGCACTACTGCCACATACCCTGATGCTCATTCCTTTTTTTGTACTCTGACAGCATTTTCAAATTATTACATGCTACTTTTCTCACAGCACCTCAATTATTTTATCTGCCTACCTGGCTTGAAATCACCATCCCACACCAATGATTTCCAAGTTCAACCTATAGCATACTTCCTTATTTTTTCATGGACATGTAGATCACAAAGTCAAACATGGCCACACTGAACCCCTGCAAACATCTCAACCGTACTCAAGCACTATTCTAAAAGGTTTCCCTTTCTTACTGTAACATCTTATCGATTCTTGATACCAAGTCTTGCTGCTTCCATCTCTTTAAAGCCTCAAATATGTGAGATACTGTCTGCATAGCAGTATTCAGAACCAACAACAGGACTAAGTATGTTCATAGATGACTTTGGCCTTGCCTGACTTCCAACATAACTTGAAACAAAATATAATAGATGTGACTGACAAAAAAGGCAAAAACAATTCAATTAGATATCATTCAATATCTTAAAAATCCTTTTACAAGTTACTATATGTCACCTATTAAAGAAAATACTGTTAGAAAACACAACACTTTTGAGACCACTCAACTCCTAGGAGACCTGACACCACAGAAATATGTCATGTATGCTAGAAATACAGCATCCAGTGGAAGCAGGTATTTTCACAGGGATGCATTCTGAGGTTTTTTTCTTTCAAAATTCAAAGGGCAGAAAAGAAGGGATTCAATACTTCTTAAAACTTTCTGAAAATTCTCATTCTCCTTCTCATGAAGGCCCAAAATATACTTCATTGTTGTGGCATTCCTCTCCTGTATGCTTATGAAAAAGGAGAGGTCTGCTGCAGCACAATAACCCATCTTCCACCCTCCAGACTGTAATCAAACATGCCAGCTTTAAATCCAGTATGAACTATTAAAACTCTAGCATTCATATTACAAATATTATAAAATACCCCTACTAAGGTGCTTTAAAAGCACAAGAAAAATATCAAGAAAAGTTATATCAGTGCTCTCATATAAGTAATACTTATTCTGAGATACTACAGAACACAACACAGTAAGAAGGAAAAGTGAAGTTTGCAAATCAACATTCATTATAATCTTACATTTAAGTACTCAAAAATAGCCAAAACAAATTCATGCTTAATTCTGATGCAGGATTGCATGCAAAGCCCTCCAAAAAGGGATCATGCTATTCTTAAGAAACACTGTTGCTTCAGAATCTTACTTGTCTACACAGGGATGGAGGCTACAGAGTTCAGGAAAGCTTCCCACACCTTAACAGTTTAAATCAGCTGTTAGTGAAGTGAAAAAGGAAAGAGAGAAGACTAAGAATAAAGATCTAGTAAGAGTTCCAGGATGAAATCTTGCTAACATTTACATATTCGTGATTAAGCAAACACTTACAAAAGACTACAGCTTACAGTAAGAATTTTCAAAGAGTAGGAAAACACAGATTTAAAAAACAGCATGTCAAGAAAGTGGTATAAGCCAAATACATACTGTCATTGAATAAATAAAAAAGAACATCATACTTATGTCAAACTTTCAACTACAATTTTTAAGAAATATATTTGTGTGACACATCTCAATTTCATCTTTCTGCAAATCTTGGTTTCACTACTTCTCACTGTTTTCTCTTTTGAAATTACATGTTTGTCAACTCAATTTTTACCCTTTTGATTTGGTTTAAGAGAATACCGAAATACTGGAAATAGACCACTGAGTCCATGCAGGCACAAAAAAGTTGATTTCACAGGTATTTGTTTTATAATTATGCCCTTCAATTGCTCTTGTTTAAGCAGATACATTTACAGTGCAGATTACAAAATAATTAGACAAAAGACACCATCTCGTTCATTCTTAAAAAAACCCCAACTAACCTTTAAATGTTGTTTATTTTTTTAATTTGAACTTTAAAAAAAGTATCTTTACTGGTAACAAAATGCAGAATGTAAAAAATATCACTTTGCATGTCTGTATAAGAGTACTAGCCAGCCTGCAACTTGTCTCCAGTTTGCTTGTACCTTCAGTACTTATTTAAAAAAATATAAATATTTTTTAAAATCATTAAAATACTGCCTATAACTCAAAAATCATGATTAAGTAGAACCCATACCAAAAAGCTATGAGCCATGTAGCTACATCTCAGTTCATGTAAAAATTGTTTTGCTTCTGCCACCTTACTGTATGTAGGCCATACAAATTACCTTTGGACATCCAAAAAACTTACTTAAAAATCAATTTCTAAGAAGAAAATTAAATACATAACCAAGACACGGAAGAAACTTGCCACATCTCAAATACAAAGATTAAAAATAGACTTCAATACCACAGTTCTAAATCTTCTACTTATCTGTACTATTTAATTCTACAATTAAGAAATATCTTATAAAAGTAATACAAGAACAGTTTGGTCATAGATTTAGAAAGAAGGAAGAGTTTACCCGCATCATTTCATTCTCTAGTTGCTTTTTCCGGTGCAAACGTTGCTGGTGTGACTTCAGTATATTCTCCACATGCTGCTCCATGAAGAATTTAAAAGCTTGAGGGGAATAACTTTGAATGCGAGACTCTCTTCTTTCTTCATCTTTCTTGTTTTTTCTAACAGGAACAGGTGAGGTTGTAATTTGTTTCTTCTCTTTATCTGTTGAATCAACACATTCGTAATTCTTTTCATTCTCATCCTCCCTGGATAAAGGAGGTGGCTCCTCCTTGTTGAGCTTGGGTCCTGCCTCATACAGATTGACAGAAGGATTCTGATGTAACAAGTGTTTAGGGTAAGGTGGTGGGGGACCCTGGTAATTCGGAGCCTCCGCAACAGGAGACATAACTGCCATATTGGTAGAGGGACCGTCGGAGAAGGGAATGGCCTGAACAGTTTGCACGGGCTGCGGCATCCAGGAAGGGTGAGAGGGTGCCAAGGCAGTCTGCAGCTCTGGTTTCAACACTCGCATGCTTTTCACTGGCTGCTGAATGGGAGCTGGCGTTATGGCTGTCACTGTGGTGGCCGAGGGCTGGGAGCTGCCAGAGTGACTCTGCCTGCTGCCGTGATGGTTGTTGAAGGAGTTTGAGCGCACGGGAATGCTGGGCTGCCACGCAGGCATGTCGTGCCCATTGCCCGGCGACGACTGCGGCTGCACGGGGGAAGGCTGTGACCAGGACGCAGGTATTCCAGCTACATTTGTGTTGTAAAGTTCCAGGTTGTGACTGTTTCTGTTTGGCACCATTATTGCCTGAGGAATGTTCCCATTAGTGTAAGCTGAAGGAGGAGCAGATCCTCCTGCCTGCATCTGTAGTGCTGTGGGACTCTGCCTGTTATTTGGATTCATTGGGTACGGGGGTGGCTGGCGACTCACCGAATTTCCAGACACCACATTCTGGTGAACTATGAATTCTGCCTGACAATTGCCATTTTGCATTCCAGCTCTTCCTGAGGGAAAACTAAATTTGCTGTTGGCAGAACTCTGCATGATTATTGGTTGCCTGCCAATGGGGACAGCACTCATGCCTCTCTGACCCTGTGTGGATGAATTCATAGGAGGCGGATTCATAGGTGGAGGTGGATAACCATCCTGCCACGCTCCAGGTGGCACCGGAGAAATACGGGAGATCACATATTCCATGTTTCCAGAGTACCGCTTTGTTTGAGAATTTGGCTCCCAGGAAGGAGGTGGAGGAGTAGTCCCCCTTGGAGGGGGTGTCTGCCCCCGAGGAGGTGGAGGAGGAGGAGTGACACTCCTTATCTGCGGTAGAGGAGGGGGATTCACTCTCTGTCCATTGGCAGGATGAGCCTGAGCAAACGCCGCAATGCCAGATCCAGATAAGGGCCTTCCTACGTCAGGCTGCGAGCTGGGGCTTTCGGAGCGATAAACCACGCCCTCTGCCAGGGAAGGGCCGTGCCGCTGAGGAACCAGGGACTCCTTCGACCCCTTCCAGCTCTGCTTGCGGTTAACTGACTGCTGGACAGCCCCTGCTTCCATGAGAAGAAAACACAGCATTTACATTATTGGAAATTATTCCTATTTACTGCTTTGAATGTTTTGTTCTTCTGTGTTAATTACTAGAGAAACAGGACTTGAACTCTCTGACACAATACAATACACATACTTCCTTATGAAAACTTTTTCTAGCAATACACAGCACTGCATGCTAATATGCTCAGTGTACATTTTAGAGGAAAAAAAAACCCACACTGAAACTACAAAAATGTAATACCAGAAAGTGATTTTTTAGAAATCACTTTTCTGAAAATGCATTTTGCTTCAGTAAAAATGTAAAAGTTAATTGAAAAAAATGGTAGCGTGCAAATTATTAGTCACATAATGTATTTTTAATCATGTGTACAAGAAACTCTCAGAATGTTCAGCACAAGTATTAAAAAAGTAATAGCACGGAAAAATACATTATTATAATACATGTTGCTATCCTTTTCAGTTAACACTTGCAAAACACTTAGCATTCTTTAACTAAAATTTAACTGCATGCTGTAAAATCATGGCTTGCACCCTTACATGCATACAGACCACCCAGACTTGTTATATTCCCATGAGGCAGAATTTGACTAAGTACTTTAATTTTAAAAGTTGTATCTTTTTGAGTAAAAGTCTTGTAGATAGAGAGGCAAGAATTAGAACTGTATGAATGCAAAATTTACAGAGCAAAACCCTGCTATATATTTACTTTGCAGATGCTATTTCGCATCATATAAACAAAATACACAAGGAACTGATGATACAGGCAATCTTACTGTGTTTTTTATAATGTTAACATTAAAATATGTGTAAACAGATGCAGTACTTTAATTGCTAAAAATCACCCTGTTCTCACTTAAAGAACATGTTAATTACTGTATTTTTGCAGGTAACAATGAAAACTATGTCTAAATGGTGGAATTTACCTCTGAACTTCATACAAGCACCAACTAATCCTGCTTAACACACAAAAGGAAAATTACACTGTTCTTTGCAACTCCTCACTAATTTTTCCTCCTACCTATACTGTTGATTTAAAACCTAACTCCAGTGCTAGCAACTTAGCACCCAACTTTAGTCAAATAAAAGTTCAGTATTTCTGCTGCATTTTAAAGTTAC
This sequence comes from Passer domesticus, assembly GCF_036417665.1. Taxonomy (NCBI): domain Eukaryota; kingdom Metazoa; phylum Chordata; class Aves; order Passeriformes; family Passeridae; genus Passer; species Passer domesticus. The sequence continues at coordinate 57,633,516 of NC_087476.1, forward strand.
TCTTTTCTTAGGTGTATGCTACTAAAAAGGCATCAAGTTATATTAAAAATGTGCTAGCATCTGTTTACAAAGCAATAATAGCAAGTGGCAAAATTCTGACTCTGCTAATAAAGACACATTCCATCCTCCAAAATCTCTAAGAACATGAAGCTTGCCTTAAAAACTATAGAAACAAAAGCTGGAACCAAGCAGGAAATTAATTAGAGAGGGATCCTGGAACATCACATCCTAAAATACAAATATCATAGTTACATGATATGTAAATACACACACAAATACATAAACAAAAATACACATACAGAATGCTGTTGTGTGGGAGTGTGTGTGAAGAGAGGCAAAAAATTTAAAGAAGAATTCATGCTCAGCACTTATTTCTACGTGGTGCTTGACACAGAACAAAACACAGGCACCACATCAGCAAGGTAAGAGAAATTACCAAAACGAAATCTGAATGCCATTCCTTGTATAAAATGTTTATGCACAGTAATAAAACAACGCTTAAGAAAATCATGTCGAATGAACCTATCTTTCAGAAGGATTACATCAGATATACAAAATGCTCTTTTTAAAAGCAAAAAAACCTGTATCTGAGCATTTTTGTTCTACTGTGAGCACGTGAAAACAAAATTTACTATGTTGTATGTTTCACCTATAAGAATACACTCAGTGAGTTACTGAGTCACCATGGATACACCTACCTGGTGGTTTCATACCTGCGTTTACAGGTCTTGCTGCTGCTGCAACCATCTGCTCCCGACGAGGATCCTGGTAGCTCATTTTACTTATAAATTCAATGGCAGCCTCTATACTACGGTTGTTAGTTTGTCTAAGAGCTTGTATAACCATATCCTAAAGAGAAAATTACATACAAAAAATTGTTTACAAGAAAATCACAAAAAATACCAAAAATCATGGTTATTTAGCCAAATATCCTCCATTAATTTTACAAAGATGATTTTACAAAGTATAAATTTCTCTCAATTGTTTTAGAAATAATTTTAAAATGTCTTCTCCAGAAGAGATCATCCGAAATAGTACTGCAATCTGGATGTTCAGAAGAAAAGTTAACTAGTTGAAGCACTGCAGTCTGATGTAAATTATGTCATCTTGCTATTCCTAGAACAGTTTGGTCATACAACCCTTAAAAAAGGACTTTATAATAAAAAGCCCTGTACAATAAAGTTGTCGCAATCTTTACGGACCAGCTGATATTAGAAAAAGCAGACATAGCATTTTCAGCTCAAAAATTTGGTCACCTATGTGATATGAAGTAGTCAATGTCTTAAAGAGTATCACTATACACAGAACATATGATGATTTAACTTGAACCATAGTAAGAAAAAGAGGTTTTCTGTAAGATATTTAGGATAAAAAAGCCCCCAATACAATGAACACTATTCTACCCTGATTATTATACATACATACATATACATACATAAAACTATCGATATACACACACCTGATACTTATTGATATCTATCTGTTCCACTTTACCCCTTAATGCTGCCTATTACCTGAGAGGTGGGGGGAAATAACAAGAACGTTTGCTGATATTTCATTTGGAAAAAAAAAAAATTCAATACAGTCTGAAACTTCTTGACCAAGAGAAATACTTTCCTATTTCAGCTGTATCTGTTCCTAGGGTGTATGTGGATCAGTGCCATATGGGCTATTGTGGCAACAAACTGTAGGTTAACACATGGCAGAAAGGGCTTATGCTGGCACTGTGCTTGAAAAAACCCCCATATAATCACAAATGTCATGGGAATTTGCAGTTTTATCCAAGAACAAAGGGTAGAAGCAAAAGGCTTCAAGATAGAAAGGATCCAACACAAATACCAACTTAAGATACCTTTCTAATTTATTGTCCAGCCACATACCACAACCTTCAGTTTGCAAAAACAGCTGCAGGTTCAAATCTGTAAAAATGGAGCTGAGAACCAATCTACTTTGAAAAAACAAATGCACACCCCTCTTTGCCCCAAAATCCCACACAACAACAATGAAAATACTTCCTCAACCCCAGCAATGAATCATAGAGCTGGAGCAAATTATTACAGAAATCATTCATCATAATAAAATCCTTCCGTTCTTCCTGACACACAGTCTGGACTGTGTATTTGATCAAGTGAAAGGAACATGAAAAGCCACTATCAGCACTTGACACTGGGATGCTGTTGAAGAAAATCCAATTGGTAGTTTTGGAGAAGCTCACTCTTGGTAGAGGTAGATGTCTGTAAATACCAAAGCATCACAGAGAGCAGAACTCATGAGCTGGTCACTATTGCAAGCAGTGCAGGCCTGAAAAGTTAATCCCTGTTGTGGTACTGTGCCTTTTTCCTTTGGAAAGACGAGTGGTTTGCTAGCTCTTTTTTAAACATGCTTTTGTACCCAGGTTTACAAAGAAGGCATGAAAAAAAAGTGTGATTTATATTATGTGCAGGTCCCAGTAAAAACACAGGAGCTGTAAGTGCACTCATTTTTCCTTTCTGGAAACCATATTTCAGAGTAATTTCCAAAATATTTGGTATTGCCTTTCAATTTAGAATGGCCATTATTTCATCAACCTATTTTAATTGAGCACAATCCAAAGTTACTTTGAGTATCAGAGACAAAATCCATGTTCTAGAGAGTCCAGTCCTCTCTGCCTAAAATTATATAAATAATTAAAACAACCTACCACATAAGAACAATCTGGACAAGATGCTTTAAAAAACAAAGCCAAGTCTCTCTAAATCCTTCTAGACTTCTTCTACATCTCCCACTATTACCAGTTTCATGTCCTAATCAGAAACCTAACAGATTTTGAAGCTTTTTGCTTATCATGTTGTTCAAACATTCCCTGACCAACACCCCAACATGCATTAATAGTTTATAGCTAGCAGAACACCATATCTTCAAAATAAAACACTTCACCTCATCAAAGCCAGCAGCTTGCAAGTCTTGCAGCATTTGTCGATTAACTTCTGACGTTCCTTTGACAGCTGAGGTTGTTTCATTTGCAAAAGGCAGAAGTGAGTTTCTTATCTCCTGCAAAACCTTATGATATGTTACAAATTTGGGGGGATTTCGGCCTTGTCTAGGATCTTCAGGTAACATCTTGCCCATGCTGTGCTCAGCTTTAGCAGCATCTGAGGGTTTAGGCAAATTCCTGAGGCTCTCTCGTATTTCCTGTAGCATCTGCTGGCTGCTGCCAGTATAATTACTGGCAGGAAAAGTTTTAGGCCTCATTTGTCTATAACCTTCTGGCTTCTCACTTCTCTTCATGAAAACATGTATATATGCAACCTCCACCAAGGACTCGCACACACCAGAATTCAAGGAAGACTGGCTGATGTCAGAAATTGTGAAAGCGGTGGCTCTTCAGTGTGAAACCTTGGTTCCTGTAGTGCTGGAGTTTGTCACAACCCAAAACTGCTATTCTGTTAACAAAACAAAACAAAGCACATTTAACAGAGCAGTAAAAAATTTCACAATGTAGCACTGGAGCAGTGAAACGTTCACTGCCTTCACAGACACCAAAAGCATGCTAAGCGAATTCTTCAGGCAGTCTTTACTCAAACTAATTTACAAACCATGTTGGGTTTTCAACTGTCTGTTAACAACTAATGTTTTAGGTGCCTCAAGTCTAAACGGTCCTGAATTGCAAAGGATGTGGGCATAGTGAAGAGCTCTGTGTGGTGGACAAAGCTTTGCAGAGCAGATATGAATCACTGGTGTGTGCCCGCACTGCTTCTTTGCCTCCCTCCTCTCCTGCGTCCATTTGTCACCAATGTTCTCCCTATCAACACCTTTGTAGCCAGAAGAGCCAACTCTTCTACTCAGGATATGGATCAAATAACCTTGCTGTTCAATGATTCTAACATCCAGCTCCAGCAAAAGAGGGGAGTGAGAAGTACACCAGTAAGAGCACGTAATTACAGTGATTTTATCCGTTCTCTAGCAGTCACATTTGTTAAAATTAAACACTAGCCTGGCTCATCACATGCAACTTTATGACTTCTTGTATCATCTGCCATTTTCATCTGCTTAAGGGTTCAGTTTCTGAGACTTTCACAGTCTGTTAGCTCAGTCTCCTTGAACCAGTCTTCATCAAGAGTTAAGTAATTTTTAAATTTATTTTACATAAGGGAAAATGAGTGCAGGAAGAGAAACAAAGAAAATTTTAATCAGACTTGTTTCACTGTAAAATTGTTTAACAACTCAAGCATCAAATTCGCTGAGAGCATAGCTATGACATTTGGTAAGGGAAACAGAATTTTCTGCCAAAAGCCAAATAAAAAACGTTTGCATTTTGAAGGCGCTGACTCATCAGGGAAAGAGCCCCGTGTCTGCAGAGAACTCAAATCTCTGTGTTCAGGCTGGGCACTAATTATTACTGCAACTGCACGGCAAAGGATAAAGCAACCACAGTGAAACACTGAAGAAACTGCAGAGCATTTGCCTCTTTAGAGTATCATGAAATTAAACTTTGTCAGTCTCTACTGCTTCGCAGAGGAAGATCAGTTACTAAGACGGTGCAAGATAAACTAAATGTTTCAGCTCTGTCTTTTCTTCAGAGGCAACAAAAATGCTGAAGTCCAACTCACAGTGCTCCTTTAGTGCTGTGTTGCTAAGCATTTCTCATATTCGACATAAATTAAAGGAGCATCAAAATTTTACACAGTCTACACAAAAGTCACTCTTTCTTCATTCAGGATTCATTTCTATAATACTTGCACTGTCACAAACCAATTAGTGATTCAGCAATTGAGGAAGAATATGACAAGTTAATAGGAAAAGGAACTCTCTGAAACACATGCAAATTATATTAATTAAATACTCACGCTACCCTTATATGAATAATACCTGAAAGCTTGAAAGTAATATATAAATGAGGACTGTGAAAAGAAACACTTCATAGATATCCACTTAATCCTACTCCCCTTGAAGAACCATTTTAGAAACAACAGAATTTCTCTTCTAAAACTTGCTAAATCTTAAGAGGTATAACTGCATCCCCAAGCCTGCTTTGCACTGTGATAGTTTTGAAACCTGAGATGAGTATAGCAGGGTAGTTATATGTTTAATACAGTCTGATAGCATATAGTTCTTCAGTGCTTACTGAATAAGGAAGTGATCATCAGACATGAGTGAATTTTAATAATTAGCAGTGAAATTTTGCCCAAAGTATTAAGAAATCCAGAAATCAGCAGAAAGTACAGCATGAGAGCTATTAAAATGTAATTTAATTTTGGCCACTTTCAAAATAATTTTCCAAACATGCCACATTTAAGACTACACTGAAAATATTTTTTCAAAAAAAGAACTTTTCCCAAAGAAAATGAAGTAAGAACTTGACAAAATACCCCTACATAAGTTTTTAACAAATTCCAAAGGCCTGGAATTCAGGAGAAAACAGGGGTCTTGCACCTACATATTTTACCAATTTCATCTGGTATTGCAGTATTCACTTCATGGTTACATCTCGGGTAGCTGGGATAGATAAATCCAACACCCCCAAAGAGAAATCAAGGTTAAATTAGCAGGAGACCAAAATCATAAATGAGGAGCAGTCTTGGGAAAGAAAACTGCACATTAACTTAAATTTTTAGCAGCAGTTTAGATTTAGGAGTGTAAACCAGCCACTTATCTCCCACCACTTACCACAGACACTGTAACTGTTTGGAACTTACCCAAATAAATCACTTTTTTTTGGTGGATTGTTCCTTTTGGCAGCACTGATGGGTACCAGCATGTACATGTGAAACTAAGTCTTAATTCTTAGAATACAAATTAAATTAGTCCTCCAGAAAACAGGAATTACTACAGTTCATGTTGCTTTATATATGAATCTCAAAATTCACAGGTCACCTCTGCTTATAGACATTTGCACACATTTTAAAGGAAGAGAGTGTTAAATGCTGAGTAAGAAATGGATCTCAACTTTGTACTTCTCCCTACCAAACACCAACTGTGTCCATGGGAACTGATGTCTATTCTCTCCTGTAGTTTTGTGCCCTTAAATAATCTGTTTGTTAATGCAGCTGTTCTTGCTGATTAAATTCTCTTCCCTAAAGTTATGAAGAAAATAATGTTTCACCTCTTTTCAAAATATGGGAATACAGCATTTTCTTTTACAGGTCAAACAGTAAGGGAAAAAAAACCTCACCTTAGGCTTTTTTTTTTTTTTTTTTACATTATAATCATAAAAGATTGTATTTCTATAAATAAGTGCTTGAACAAAAGCTCAGAGGTGTTCAAGGCCAGGCCTGATGAGGCTTGGAACAACCTGGTCTAGCAGCAGGGAGCTGGAACTGGATTATCTCTAAGGTCCCTTCCAACTCAAACCAGTCTGTAATGCTCTGCCTGGCAACACGCAACTGTCAATGACTCCCATGATTTTCTGAGGGAAAAAAAATGCACAGCTTTTTAAATCTAACTTTAAAATTCCTTATAAAAATACTTTCAATGCCCGTATTTCCAACTGAGTAGTGAGCATGACATACTAACGTATCTAGGTATCCTCCCTCACGTAACTATTCTAACAGCTTATTTTATACATAATCACAATGTTTCATTGCTAGGGATAAAGAAAGTGACAGAGACTTCACAAGTCATAAAATTAAGTTTGCAGGGACTTGGTTCAGATCAACAAAGGAGGCTTCTCTTTCAGGTAACAAGTCATCGAGCTGCAACAGCAATTTCCCAAAGGATGCATTTCCGATGCTAAAAGTTTCCATAGGATGAGGAGAAAACTGGACCTCGAAATTAGCACAAAAGCACAACTACATAAGGTCAGAGAAGCCAGAGCTGGAAAGAGCCAGAGGCCAGCTGAACACTAGGAACATTGTGCATTCACTCGGTTTGTTTCCATTCTCACGCTCTGCTATCTCCTTCAGCAGGACACAGCTCTTAGAAGGACACATACACGCACTCCCGGGAGCAGCAGGAGTCACTTCAGGCGCACCTGGAGCGATCTTCACGGCTGACAACGGCGGGGCAGCCAAGTCCCGGCTGCGCTGCCCCAGGCCGGCACGGATCGCTGCAGGACAGCAGGAGCCGGCCGCCCAAGGACCACGCAGGCCAGGAGGGCTTCACCGCCGGGAGGAGTATCCCGAACGTGCCCCGCTGGGACACCTGCGCTTCTGTCGCCTCGCCGGCCCCGGGCCGTGACCCGAGGCGGCTCCTGCCACGGCTGCGTCCCGCCGGGCCGAGCCGCAGCGGGCCCGTTACCGCCCCGACCCCTCCGGCCCCGCGCACGGCGGACTCTACCTGAGGCGAGAAGGCGGCGGCAGCGCCCCGGGCGCTCGGAGCTCGGCCCCGCCCGCGCGGCGCCGACCGGCCGCGGCCCTTCCCTTCCTTCCGCCCTTCCTCCGCCCCTCGGCGATGCCGGCAGCGCCCGCTCGGTCCCTCCGCCAGCGCCCGCCGCCGCCTCGGGCCGCTCAGTTCGGCGCCGCCATTTTGTCAGTGTCCCCGCCGCGGAGCCGCCCGGATATGGGCAGATCCCGGCCTGCCCCGCGCGGCTCCTGCCGCTCCCGGATGGAGCGGCGGCGGCTCCCGCCCGCCCCGGCGGGGAGCGGCGGCGCGCTGTAACCCCTGCGCGCCCGTGCGGGGCACCGCACACCCAGCTCAGCTCAGCTCAGCTCGGCTCAGCTCAGCCACCCCGCGCTGCCGGGCACGGCTGGCTCCTCACGGGCCAGTGCCGAGCACCACGGACAAATTCCCATTTTCTAATTTTCCCATTTTCTTTTAATAGGGAGAAAGCTCCGCTGAGCCTCGTGTTTCAGCTGACGCCCGAACGATGGACTCGTTACAGACCAACAGGAAGGAAAACCCACCGGTTAGCACTCGGAGTGATCCATTTCATTTCCATCTTTGCGTTTCAAATAAATTTCAAATAAGCTGCTCTACGGAGCTCATGGGCAGCCCAGTACACCTTGCCCTGCAAAGGGAGCACCGCCCTGTCCCCGTGCCCCATCCAGCTCCTGCAGCCAGACACGGAATGCGCATCAGGAAAGGTGTTCCTGCCACAGCACACACCGGCTACTCGCGCCGCCGTGAATTAAAGTACACTCCAGAGTGGGTATGGTGGAAATGCCATGTAACACCTCATAACTAACCTGTTCCTGCCCAAATACAGAGGGTTTTCCATCCTTCATGTTCAATACCCAGCCTCAATCCAAATAAGTTCCTGCAAACACATCTATTTGAATTATTTTAGTAAGACAGACCACTACACTTGTGCAAAACTTTTTAATAAAAAGAGAAAGGGTTCTCTGTAACAAAAATCAGGTACAATGCTAATAATAAAATTTAAAACTTTTCAAAGATTTCAATAAACCAGATGTGAATTTCTGACAAAGACTATGTCTCAAGTTTAGAAACTCTTATTCTTACACCTGAAAACACAGCCAACACATCTGTCAATTATGACTTCTTAATTATAAACCCTACTTTGTTTTTGGGAGATTTACTGGTGCATTATCAAGTTTGAACATGTAGCATCCATGATGAAGCTATGAATAATTCAAAATAGTGTTGCTAGAATGCTTAGATTCCTATAGAACCTTTCACATTTCATAGCTTTAACAGTTTTCCTTCCAACTCATGAACTAACATTAACAGTTATGTTCCCCTATATATATAAAAACTCACCTTAAAAAAAACCCCATCTCTTTCAGGTGACATTAAAAAAATTTCCATGAAGCCCACAGTTTCGCTTTAGAAATGATACTTGAAAAATACCTTTACAGGGAAAAATAAAAATTCAGGGTTTACCTTTTCCTCTGTTTTTATGTGCATGTGTATTATGGACATCACTTTTCAGCAAAGACTTTGCCCTTAGTGACTACTTTCCTGCTTGCCAAAACCAAGCAGGCAGCAGGGAGGAAATGGCATTGTAAGCTTGCTCAGTTACCCATCCTGGAGCATCAAGTGCCAGCTGTCAGAATGTGGGGTACCTCACTTCTTCCACAGCACCAGGACCAAGCTGAGGCCTCTCCCACACATGCCAATAACAGACTAGCGAGTAGCATTAAGAGTTAACCTGACGTTTCCCACTAGTTCAAGCTGGTCAATACTTCAAAGGGATACCACAGTCACTTCATGCAAAAAGTTGTCTGTTCACGTAAATAGCCTCTGCATCAGTACCGTATACCAGGCACGGTCCTAGGACGTCTAAACTATTCACAGACAAAGTCTGATTTGGAATCAGGTTGGTGATTTCCATGCGGTCTTTGGTCGGATCATTGCTTAGCCAGGCACTTACTACAGACTGGTTAATGGTACTGTGGGAAAGATAGGCAGTGCTTTTTCCTCCTGAAAGAAGGAAGACAAAGAAATAAGTTTTCAATTTTGTTTATATACTCTCAGAATTTAGAGAAACACAGTAGATATTGGTCAGACATAATGGAAATATAATTTTACATTTAATTCAGTTTTCAGAGTAGTTGAGATGTCATTTATTTGGTAAATTAAGGAAAAATAGCTTAAAAATCAAGTACTTGAAATAATTATAAAAATTATCTACCAGCTCTACTCTCAGTTAAGACAAATATATCACAACAGCTATTAACTCATCTCACTGGACAGTGTAAGTACCTTCAAGTTTCTCTGGCCAGACACTAAAGCAAGGGTACAAGAACACAAGTCTGTTTATAGTGCCTTGCTCTATTGGGGGTTTTCAGCTTTGCTTCAATAACACTTCTTCCCTACTGCTCCTCTTCCCCACCTTCCAACAAGCGATATACCTATACTTGACATTTAGTTTTTTCCACATAAGACTTTACATTCAAGTTGAAGTCTCACACTGTAAGAACCATCATTCACCATAAGATTAGCAGGTGTCAGAAGTGATGCTAAGGGATTTATGCTTCATATACTTGAAAACACGCAGAATCTAACTTGAATTAGTCATCCTATAATTTCCAGAGATAAAACTTAACTCTGAATGACAACTTTGAGGCCAAAGGCAGCAGGTGACATCTGAAAGTTTCCCCACTGTTGTCTAATGTGGCAAGCACTTAGCAGTCTTTGTGATTAGAATGTGAAAATAAATGCTTATATTAAAAGTCAGTATCATAACTTTAAAATCCTGCCACCATGCAAAAGGATCCAGTTTCATTTATTGAAAGAATTATTACCCTGAATTATAAATTCATAATTCTACTATCTCATTAACCTATCAATTATTTTTGTATTCTAAGTTAGTGTAAGTCCCCCAGAGACTCAATAATGTAAGTTAGGCTGCCTCTGTTTCTTTTCTACATATAGATGATTTTTAAGCGAATAAATACAGTCTATTTTTGAAATCATAGATGTGCCCCTTCACACACTGGTCAGAGGGTAGCAGATTAAAAAAACCCAAACCAGACTATGACAAACCCTGCACAACTGTTTGCCATATAAGTAGTTTTCCTCAAGTGCTTATCCAAGAAAAGTGCTTATCTAAGTTTGCTTTCTGAGAAAAAAAATCTGCTTTTAACTTTCTGCACAGTGTTATTAATTAGGTCATGTGAGAAGACTGACTGTAATGATGATACCAACTAACAAATTCAGTGCAGATGGACTTCAAACATCTTTACCTTGATGAAGAAAAGATGGTTTTTCAGATACGTTTGCGGAAGTATCCCAGTGCCAAAGAGATCCATCTTCAGAACACGTGAATAAATGATCAGGGTCAGATGGATGGAAGTGAACTTCCCACACTGGAAGTATCAAACAAAATCATTTCAGAACAAGTCTGAAGTACTTTGATCAAAGCATTTGGATAGCATGATATAGACATGTATTTACAAGAACCCATTCCTCCACCAAAAGCTTTCATTTTTAATTGTGTCTGGGTAGGAAGCTCAAAGCCCCATCCTAAGTTATATACTGCAGTTTTCCCTCTGCTGGCAGGGGGAAAGGGGGAAAGAAGAAAAAAAAAAAGACCCTATTTTGTTGCATTTTCAGTACTGTGAAAATTGTTGAAGTCTTATCTGAATTCAGGCAACCTGCATGTCATCTTCCCTGTTGTTAAGTTTAAATCCACGCATAGCAGGCATTCCTTCTCAGGACAAAATTATTTTGTGTCTAAATACCACAACTGCAGAAGACATTTAAGTCAGTAAAATGTAATATCAAGAAATATTTTTACTCCTTTAATTTAAATGTAGCATCAAATCACAACATTTTCAGCATAAAATTAATTGCTGTCTTGTTCACGTAGTTGCCAGGAAAGTGAGCTATTTCAGCACTGTGGAGACACCAAATGAATGTGAGTCTCCCCTTCTTCCTCATGTTTTCAAGTTTGTTAGTACCTGCATTCTGCTTTACTCTGTCTGCCTAACACTGCACCAGCTTCCATGACTGTTTATACACCTACCCTGCTACACACACAGCCATTCTGACCAAATGCATCTAACAGCTCAGTAAATAATTGCTTACTAAGTCTACTTTTAGGTTAGAGTTCACTTTTAGATAAAAGCACTCTCCTATACAGAGAAGAGGGCCACATTCTCCAGATGAAAACATGGAGCAGTAGTAGGTATCGTGGGAAGAGTATAGAGATGAAGGCTAGGGATACAGAGTGAGGAAGGCCAAGGAGGAGCTGGACCTGAACCTGGCAAGGGATGAAAAGAACAACAGGAAGGCTTTCTACAGGTATGTCAGCGAGAAAAGGAAGGCCCAAGAAGGTGTATGCCCCCCAATAATCAATGCTGGAAAACTGGTCATACTGGACAGGGACAAGGTTGAGCTACTCAACAACTTTCTCATGTCAGTCTTTAATGGCAACCTTTGTTCCCACACCTCTCCAGTGGGTGGGCTACAAGACAGGGGGGTCTGGGGAAGAAAAGTCCTTCCCACTGTACAAGAAGCTCAGGTTCATGACCACCTAAGGAACCTGAATGCACATAAATCGATGAGATGCATCCCAGAGTCCTGAAGGAATTGGATGATGTAGTTGCCAAGCCACTCTCCATGTCTGAAAGGCTATGGCGGTCAGGGGGACTGGAAAAAGGGAAAGATGGGCACAAACCCATGGTTAAGAAGAGTAGAAAGGAAGACCCTGAGAACTACCAACCTGTCAGCCTCAGCTCTGGTCCTGGGAAAAACATGGAACAAATCCTCCTAGAAGCTATACTAAAACACATGAAGGACAAGGGCATATAGTGACAGGACAAAGGGGAACAGCTTTAAACTGACAGTAGGTTTAGATTAGGTTATTAGGAAGAAATTCTTTACTGTCTGGGTGGTGAGGCACTGGAACAAGTTTTCCAGAGAAGTTGTGAATGCCTCATCCCTGGAAATGGTCAAGGCTAGGTTGCATGGGCCTCTGAGCAACCTGGTCAAGTGGAAAGTGCACCTAACACTTGGCAGGGGAGGCTGGAAGTAAATGAGCTTTAAGGTCTCTGCTAACCCAAACCATTCTATGATTCAATGAAGTAGCAAGCATGTGATTGTTTTCTACCACAGTTACAACAACTTATTTTTACAGTAATCAGAAACTTCTCTAAAATGCCACTTTCTTCTCCCCCCTCCATTTCAGATACTTACTTTCTGCTTCATGAGCATTTAACAGGGACACTGGCATAGTACCCTGCCTGATGTCCCATATACTCAGCATTCCATCCTGGCCCCCTGTAGCCACAATATGCTGCTGATTGGGATGCCTATCCACACAGTGCAGTGGAACTCTGTCACCTGCCCTGCAAAGAGGAAAAAACAAAACAACCAAATAACCCAAACACTATTTTTTTATTTAGCTTCTATTTTCCCCTTCTTAATTCCTTATTTGGCATCAGGAGCATTGACAAGTGAGGTACCACTATTGACAGGACCTTCAGTTCCTGTAACATCTGACCACCCCAGGCTGAAGGCACATGACATCTACTGGAAACCAGAGGTATGGCAACAATATGAAGCTACAATCGGGTTCTGTGCCCTATGGAACATCTACACAGCATCTGACAGCTTTATACGAGTGAGAAGCCATGCAGGCAAATAATACTCTACATATGCCTATAATAATAATAATAATAATAGTAATACTATTCCGATGCATGATATAATTATAGTTTTAGTATATACTAAGAGTTAAAAAGGGAAACCAGGTGCTAACAAAATCAGGTACCTAAACCACAGTCTAGGAACAGCAATGGGAATTATTATACAGATAACAACAGGACTGAAATTTAGCCCATTTTCTTTTCTCACAGTACCTTTTAAGGCACAAAGTTACCATTCAAATACATTCCAAATGCCAGAAACCTTACATTAGGCCTGTGGAGAAAAGCAAATACAAACAGGGAAAGAGTTTGGAGTTGAGGAGTGAAAGTTTTTTTCTCAAAAAAGAGAAGTGTACAGGTATAATAGTCCTTCAAAAGTTAAATCATAAAACGGACCTGCTAAGCACAATGCTGAGTCACAACAGAGGTTCAGCCATTAAGCAGTCTGCCTTCTGCTTATTTAAGTACCAAAGAAGTTAAAATCCTTAAAAAAAAAATCAGTAATTTACTATCCTGTTGTTAGGAACCTATTAGGAAAGATTTGAATCAGATTATTATATAAAGCAGCACATGCTTTTCAGGAAATAAGTAAAAAAGTGGAGGCCTTACAAAGAAAATATTTGAGATGGCTCATTTCTTTGCTGTCTGAGGTCCCATATTTTTAACTGTCCGATTGAGTTTACTGTCAAGATCTCAGTTGTGCGAAGGAAAGTCACTGCATGGAGCGTACTGCTGTCTGCATTGTCTGCAAGAGATGAGGAAAGCATTCAGGTAAACCTATAGATTGCTGTCTCCATTTCAATATAACAAAGTAACTCTTAATAGAGAACAGAACACAGCTGCTTAAACGTGCGCGTAACTTCTGCAGTTTCAGGGTCAGAGACTCTCTAATATCTGCAAATACCCTGTGATAAAGGAGCCCTTCCTTGCTTACTATATGAAACACTACTGAGACCAATCTGTAAGGAAATCTATTAAATTAGCTCTGCTGATTACAAAACTACTTGTTGATTGGTAAATATTTTGAAAATATTTCTTTTGGTAGTTCCGAGACAAGGAATTAATTCAGCCAGGTTTATGGTTCTCAGAAGTTTTCTTTATATGGCCAGCACCTACCGACAGGAGGCAGCTATGGAGCTTTTCATAATGGAGTTCTAAACACAAGGAACAGTAACTCTGGCTGACAGCATTAAGCAGTTTTACACAGAAACACTTAATTCACCAACTTTTAGACCTTTTCTGAACTACCAGTGTGGTATCAAGTTAAACCCAAATTATGTTCTCCTTGTCAATAACTAAATAGCAAGGCCCTTTTTTTTCAGGTCCTTTTCTCCACTGTGACTCTTTTTGTCACAGTAATTTACAATGTCAAACATTTCACAGCTTTGAGGTGAAGCTTCTAAGGCCTTCTGAAAAAACAGATACTTTTTTCTTGTATTTTATTTCTGCTAGTATATATAAACTTTTTATCTTGATTATGATGGGGTAACTTTGTTAAGTCTACTTTCACCTCAAGTATTTTAAAACTCTTGGTGTAAGCCCATATTGAAAATATAGGCAAATTATTACCTTTCTGCATAAGATGGAAATATTTCTGATATCAAGACAAAAAGTTACACTGATGCTCAGTTACTGATATTTGAATTACTTTTCTGCCTACTGTTTAAATGAAAGCAGAGGGGATGAAAAAACTCACTAAAACATCAATAAAATGAAATGTTGGCTTTTTGAATGCTGAGGTTCTAGAAGATTTAAAGTTTCATGACAGACTAACACTAAGTGGTTTAGCAATGATACACCTTTATGGCTCCAAAAGATTTTTACATAATTTCTTAACTTTAGAGATTTTTCTTCCTACCTTAACTGATTACAAACCTATGCACTTCATACTGTACTCTTAAATCCACTAAACAATTACAAAAATACCAAGACATTCCTTTGCAACTATTGAATGAGCTACAAGAGTTCTATCTTCATGTTAAGGATTCAGCTTAGTGCTGAAAATGGGAAATATCAAGGTGTCATTGAACTGGGAACCAGTAAAACAGATTGCATACACCATGGAACTGCGTTCTGAAGAGCCTGAGAGCATCTTCTAATATGTTCTCTCTCCTCCCTCTCCAACTTTTACTGTAAAACCATGAACTTAGAAAAATACCTAGATGAATATATAGAAATATATCTGAAATATACTTCAAGTATTTGAATTCTGGAGGGATATAGGAATAATCTGGAACAAACGTGTTCAACCTGGAATACTAAAATCAATACTCAACTAGCTTCTTTATTTTGTTATAGTAAGCTGAAAACCAAACAACCTCCTTCAATCTAGACTAATTTAAAAAAACCAGGTATTTCACATACCTATAGTTCTTACTGCATCTTTTTGGTCAGCTCTGAAGAGATTTATTCTGCCGTCTTCTCCAACAGTGACAATTTCTGGGTTGTTGCAGACGACTCCTGTACAGGCTGCTCCACCACAAGACGTGTCTTGATCCACGTGATAATGAGCCTTCTCCCACCGGTGGTCAGCAGACAATGTCTAAGTAGTAACCAGACATGAAATTATGGTTCAAATAATGAACATGATAGAATAAAGCTTCCAGAATACTCATGAAACCAGAAACAAGCTCCAGGAAAGCCACACTATTTCATGGGAATGAGAGCCTCCTAAACAAATACGAATCAAGAGATCCAACTTTTCATTAACCCTTAAGCACACAACCCCTCTACAAAACAATTATTTCTTCCCTGAACCATTGTGTTCACATGACCTAGCAATTAGAAATAACACTACAGACTGTAAAATGTCTTTCATTAGGCTGATGTCTCCAATAGTTCCCCAGGACAGAGGAAAGGAACTGATGCCCTTAGAAGATAAAAGGTCAGATTCAGATCTTGATTGCAAGGAACTTAGTTTATTTTAGGTACCACACCAACTTATTAACTGATATTCACCTTCACTGTGTCATTGTAAACACATAGAAAAATATAATTATGCATTTATTTCCAGTGATTTATAACCAAAGCAAAAGGCTACAGAGTTTACATATCTTCCTTCACATAACACTCATGAGAATTCATTCATAATTAGTCAGAATTGAAAA
Organism: Passer domesticus; assembly: GCF_036417665.1. NCBI lineage: Eukaryota > Metazoa > Chordata > Aves > Passeriformes > Passeridae > Passer > Passer domesticus. The sequence goes on from NC_087476.1 coordinate 57,649,594, forward strand.
AAAAGCCATTTAGTTCAAGAATGCAAAAACTCTGAGAAGACAGGTAAAAGTCCATTAGTATCTACTACCCCAAAACACTCTAAGGTCTTAAAGTATGTTTTCAATGAATGGGCTGTTTGGTTACAGATACAGACGAGGAGATACCCCAGACTGTCTCGCTCTGGAATCTAGTTTATGTAGCTTGTGTGTAAAACGCTATTTTCCTTCTTCATATGTGTCAAGTCAAAGTTTTTTTAAACAGACTTTAGAAAGAAATTCATTTTGGTAGCCAGATGTTTTTCATACTAAGACCAAAGCAACCTCTGTTACAGACAATAGCATCTTAAAGCCAGTGCACGACACATACCTGGTTATTTTGATGATGACGGAATATAGTTACAGTTCCTGTTGATGAGGCAACCACAATTCTCTCCTGATCCAAAAACTAGAGAAAGATAACAAGAATGCTCTTAGCTAGTGTTAGTACCAAGGTGGTAATTTTGATTTTAGAGTAACCTAAATTATTGGTAGGTGCAGGGGAAAAAACCAAACCCACAAAAAACACAGCAATATTGATTGGTTTTGTCCTTTTTGTTCATAAGAATATTCTGGCTAACCTCAGCATTTTTACAGTTCACTCTCACTCAACTTCTCCTAAGTGACAAGCCCTTGAAAAATACGGATCTATTTAACACAGCTATTTTACCTGCATATCCATAACATCACCGTTGTGCTGGATGTCACACAGCAAATGAGGTTCTCCATGATATTCACCATTGAGGCCCGCATTTCCAAGGTCGCCAGCAGACCAAATGGAGATCCTGTTATCCTGAACGGAAACGATACCACATTTACTCGAAAGCGCTTTTGAAAGTACCTAGCAGTAAGGTTCAGCCAGGGAAAGCAGAAGGCTGCGGGCTGCGCACCGCTCCTGGGGAAGCCGCCGCCGGCCGGAGGGAAGCGCTTGCCCAGGGGGATAACAGCGGGGGCGGCCCCACGGCTTCCCTGGGGACGCGAGCACGGCACGGTCAAGCGCAGGGCGGCACTGCCGAGGCAGGCAGCGCTCACGGCCGGCTCCGGCCCCGCTCTGCCGCACCAAGCGGCGGAGCCGCAGGGCACCGAGGGGGCGTGGGGCGCCGCCGCACCCGCCCGCGCTCGGGCGGGAAGGTCGCGCCGCGCCTCCGGGCCCGCCCGGCCGGTACCTCGTTGTCCCAGGAGCCGGTGGCGAAGAGGTCGGGCGGCTGGAGCGCGGCGGCGGGCAGGGGCCGCCAGCGCGTCCGGCTGATCTTCTGCGACACGAACTTGGCGCTCACGTCCTCCATGGCCGCGCCCGCCTCGCGCCCGCTCCCGCCCGCCCCGCGCCGCGCGCGCTGATTGGCTGCGGCGCGACGGCAAGCGCGGAGGGACAGGCCGGGGGCGCGGGAGCGGGCCGGGAGCGGCGCTGAGGCGGCGGCGGCCCCGCCGTTTGTGGGAGCCGGTCCGCGCCTGCTGCCCGCCCGCGGGCACCGGGACGGCGCTGCGCCCCGCCTGCCCACTGCGAGCCGCTGCAGCGGCGCGAATCGGCCCGGCGTCGGTTGCAGGTCGGGTCCGGAGTGGAGATAGCAGAGGAAGACGCGATGGTGCCGCTGTGTTCCGTCTGCTCGGCCGGGCCGCGCCTGCCGGAACGTTCTGTCCGTGTGTCACCTTTGCCTGACATGCACCGACTCCTGTTTTCTCAAAATGAGTGACTCGCACAACGACTGAGCATTTGTGGTCTAAGACCTGCTTTTAAGTATGCCCTGCTTTCAGCTGGGGCAGGGTTAGTTTGTCCCGAGCGGCAGCCGCAGCGCTGTGTTTCGGGTTTATGTGACAATAATGGTGACAGCACACCGATGCGTTACTGGTTGCTGAGTGGCGCTCACCCCAAATCGGGATCTCTTCCGTCCTCGCTCTGCCGGTGAGCAGGTGGACGAGAAGCCAGGAGAGAGCATGGCCGGGACAGCTGATCCAAACTGGCCAGAGGGATGGATGTTCCGTACCACGGAATATACACGCACTGTGTAAGCTGGGGGACATTGGCCAGGAGGGACCGATACTGCCTAGGGACAGGCTATTTATCTTCTTTAATTTCAATTATTAAATTTCTTAAGAGATAAGTTATTATTTTCTCAACCCATGTTTTTTATATTGGTTTTATTCCAATTGTCCTCCCCATTCCCCCTGGGGTGGGCTGGAGTGGGTTTGTGGGGCATATATGACCAAATATTTGCCTGGTACTCGCTGGCTGGGGTTAAACCATGATAATGTACTTCCGAGTGATACTCTCATTGCTCTGACAGATTCCTACCTGTACAGAAATAAACTTTTTTTTTTGTCCTAAATGGTATGTTAAAAAGGAGCACACATGTACTTCCTTTCTAGTATTTCACTTGAGACCTAAAGACCTATGCAATAAAAAGTTCAGAGGTTAGTTGTAAAACTAAAGGCTGACACAGTTGTGTTGTCAGTTGTCATTTCAGAGGATGAGACTATTGGTCCAGTCACTGCAGTCCAGAAAGGGACTTTCTCACAAAGATTTTTACACCTTCATTTTCTGTTGCATTTTTTTCCAAAGCTGATGCAGCCAGGTCTCAGAGGTTCTGTCAGATGGACTTAACAGTGGCTTGGACAAATTTTCCACTGTGTTATTGCAGTTTTCCTGCTAAAGGCATCTGTCATATTTCCTCTCTAAAGCATTTTTGAGTTCTTCACTAAATCTGCTATACTATTTTGTAATCCCTCAGGTGTGATACCAAACCAGTGATATTTTATGTGCTTCATAAAATCATCTTCATAAAAGCATCTTTTGAACTTTATTTAACTTTTTCTTCCATAATTATTTAACTTTTTCTTCCATAATTCAGCAGAATCCAACACTGAACATATTACAAAAGCTGGATGCTACAGTAGCCTACCATACTGCAAACATACCTTAAAAAAAAATCTTTGTTGTATGTGGCAGTAACATTGTTATTCTACAGTAGCAAATGCTTCTGTCACCCTTTATTAAGCTGCTCACAGCAGTTCTGCAAGTCACTCTTGACTCCAAGGGTATTTTCAGCTAATTCTTATAACACTTATGAGAAATATCAATAGGCAGCCTCAGAATACAGCTACAGCTAAAAGCAGAATAGAAAACACTTTGCGATTATTGAAAAGTTTTATTAGGCAAATATTTTTGTTGGTTAGTTTGTGATTTCTCTCTGTATTACTTTATGTTGTGCTTTTGGATGATTTCTTTCTTTGCTCAGGATTGCTTGTTCAAAAGCATTTGGGAAGTATTAAGGGAAGTAAGTTGGACATACAGGCTTATTTTCACTTAGAGGAAAAGAAGAGTCACAGTTTTTCTTCCCTGTCCTACATTTTTTAAAGAAAATGTTGGCAGCATGTTATATGACGGAAGTGAGAGCTGTGACAGATTTAGGGCTGCTTTGTAAACCTTTAAATATATTCTCTGTGCTTGATCTCTATGAAAGATGTGTACTGTGTTAGTATATCATTTCAGTGTAATGGCAGATTTAAATAAACATATAAAAGGGGGAAATAAGCACCAGGAGAAAATACACCTAATCTAATATTTCTGTGGTTTTCAAGAAGGATGTTAAGTCTACATGAAGATGACTCTAAGCCTTGGATCCAAACATACCAGCAAAGACAACAATGAGCATCTATGGATTACCCTTAAATGTGGCTAAAGCTGGGAGTATGAGTGAAAGGGAAGAAAACTGAAAGCATGCCTGTCTCTGAGAGAAAGTAGGGGGCCTGAGAACAAAGGCACTTACTAGATCAGTGATTGTACTAGGGCATGATAAAGCTAATTCTGAACTGATTTACTTATAATCTGCTTTTCTCCAATCATCATTGAACAATATTTAAAGAAAGTTATTTGGAGATGCCAAAACAATGTCAACAGCTGGTAAGAGTTCCTGGAGCTGTGCCCAGTGCATTCTTTGAACGAGTACATTTACAGTGCAGTGTACTGCAGAGCAGATACAACAGCAGAGGGCCCAGCCCTGAGTGCAGTCATCAGCCTTGCCCTTGGCAGGGGCTCCCCTCTGGGCTGGGACACCCTGCTCTTGGCCTGAGCTGTGTTGTAGGAGGGCCTGTGCTCAGCCATGTTGCCCAAACTTGGTGGCTGGCTTGACTTGGGGCCTGACTTCACTTGGCAAAATCATTTTTGCCCCCAGCCCTGCTCAGCTTGCTTTGCTTAGATGCTGTGGGATGGTGTGTCATCTGGAAGGCTGACCTTCCTTCATGAAGAGGTCCCAGTTCTGGTGCTGCCTAATGGGGAAAGTCACTGATGTCCTTGTCACCTCATCTTGGAGTGCACAGCTGGTAAAACATGGATGTGGAGTTCAAAATAATGTAACCTTCTGAAATGGTAATACAAAAGGAAGGTACACATCAAACTGGCTTGAGCTTGTAGGAAAAAAAATGAGATGAAAGAGAGTGATTAAGTTAAAAAACAGAATGGAGTCAAGAAGAGGAGGGAGTGTAGGTGTAAAAGCCAATTAGCGTAGGGTTTGGGACATAACTGCGGAAATGTACAGCAGGAACATTTCACAAGGAAACTTCTGCTTGTGGTATGCAGAAGCAGATGGGAGCAGACAGTGATGAGCAATTTTTCAAATTCTTTCTAAATTCAAAGAATTTTAAAAAAATCTAATGGGCTTATGTGGTGGGAGGGAAGGAATGAAACAGAAATAGTAGCTTGGAGGGGTTTATATCTAAATGTATGTAAGTACAGCTAGAGGATTGGGATGTGGGTGAATGTGCAGCAAAGGAAGAAGAGATTATGTGCTTACAGTCAGTGGGATCTTCGTGTCAGAACAATCATATGGTGGCCCACTCTGGCTGCTGGCATTCCTGTGCCTTTTCTCTAAGAGGACGATCCATGCCACAGCTCCCTGGAGAGTCTAGGGAAATGGCTCTACATGTGGAAAATGGAGGTGCAATTGAGAGTGGGCATCCAGGGACCAAGGTGCTCACACTGATTTGGACAAGTGAGAGGGCATAGGATACAGAAATCCTGAGTATCAGCGCAAATTGAGAGGTTCCACATGAATAATGATGTCCAGAAAACAATTTTTTAAAAATTAATTCTGTTCATATTTTTCACTAGTACAGAATGCCTATGTTGCTTTTAGTTTAGTCTCAATGGATGTGCTCCCGGTAGGTTTTTAAAGTGTACTCATGGCCTGGGACTGTGGAACTGAAAGAGTTAGGGACTCCTACATTTGTTTACTGCATAAATGAGTGCATCCTGCCACTATGGGTGCATGTTAGTTTCCCAGGGCCCTTCGAGGCAACTTGGCTTGTCTTAGAGCTCCTGGAAGGCTGCCAAGCATGTGCTGTTTCCTTCACACATGCCTGCTATCCATCCAAGACACCCCAGATATTGTTAAGGAAGGCCCACACTTGTTTCATTCTCTGAATACTCATCTCAAGAACATGGTAATAGGTACACTCAGTCAGAAAGGGCTGGGCAAGACTGCAAACTCCTGAGAGAGAAATGCAGGCTTGCTCTCAGCGCTCCGTGACGAGCCTAGGCCTAATTCAAGCTGGTCCTGGTAAGCAGCATCAGCTTGTATGTCAATGGTTTCTCTTGTGGTTTTGGTCTCCCAAGGGGGTAAGTATCCCTGGAATGCTTTTAAACATGGGCCAGCTATTTTCTTGGCAGCAACCTCTCAATATGAGAGCAATGCAGTTTGCTTGCATCTGACAACAGAAAATATCTTTTGCATTTAAAACAATTAAGTATTTCTGTGCTGTACTCTTACAATGTCTGCTTGTTCTCTGTACTTGCTGCCCTTTGGGAATTCCTCTTACTCCATGGCTTCTTTCCTTCTCTCTCAGCCCACTGGGTGTATCAGGGAGACCTTTTATATTCTGGGACAGGCTGTGAGCCTCACACAGACTGCAGTTGCCAGATGCTTAGGAGAAGTTAGATGGAGAGCACAGCATGAAGCAGTAGATCTGTCTCCAGGATTAAAAGAACCAGATGGGAAAGCTATGGATGGGATCTGGTATATGCATTGAGCAACTGTCAGATTTTTCCTGGACTGACTGCCAAGTAGAGAAGCAGATTCCCACCTTCACCTCTTCACCTGAACCAGCAATGACTGCATGAAACAGATGTGTTGTCTGGAGCTGGAACAGGTTCAACACTCCCAGCCAAGATGGGCTCTCTCACAGAAGATATAATCTGTGTAATCTCCCATGGTGGTATCTTAGGTTGTGTCCTTGTTTCAGAAATGCTTTTTAGAAACAATATAATACTTGAAATTATATCTGCTAGATGACACCTTATTTTCCCCAACGTTTATACAATATACTATTGGTAGTGCCAACCTATCCATAGTTAAGTATAATTGTTCCCATGTTTTAAAAGCCAAGAACTGAGAACCCTGCTGTCTGGTACCATGTAGATTAAATACCTGTGCCAGTGTGCCTGGATAGGAAAGGAAGTGCTGCAAAACTATTCCCAGGAGTGTGAAGCCATTTGTAGGAACCAGAAGGCAGCACAGACGCAGAAGTCACAGCACTGACAGTGGGTTCCCAAAATTGAGAAGATGGTATATGCTTTCCCTTTAAACAATAGAAACGTGTATAAATAACAGGTGGCAAACGAACATTGGTAGAAAAATTAATCATAGAGGAGTTTCAGAGCAGAGAGAAATACTACATGACTCTAGGAAGTGAATTACCGGGTTTTCCTCATTGTTACAGCTGCGGGAGGCTCCGAAGGTGCTACCTTTCCCTTAAGATTGCTACTTCATCAAGGGCCGAATGCTGGGACAGCATAGAGGCCCATAGGCATTTACTAAATTCTGAGCTATTGTCCTGGACACCTCTTAAAAGGAATTTCAACCTGTAACTTCGCATTGCACCGGTGGATGCTGCCGTGAAACACGGGTGCCTTGGCGGCCTTTAGCCAGCGTACGGCCGTGCCAGCTCCCCACACGCTTCCACCCGCTCCCGCTCTCGCGTTGTTTCCCGGGCGCGGGGCGCACCCGCCCCGTCCCGTCCGCGCCGAGCCCCGCCGGGACACGCACGGCACACGCCGCTCCCGCGCCGCCTGACCAATGGCAGCCCCCAACACGTAGGCCTGGCCCGCGCGCGCTGGCCGCGGCCAATAGGCGCGCCCCATGCAAAACACCGCGCCGGGAGACGCCGCTAATTGGCTCCGTCGCAAGGGCGGCGGGTCGCGCGCTGGGCCGGGGCGCGGAGCTGGCGGCGCCGCCACAGTGATGGGGCTCGCCCGCCCCGAGAGCGCCTTCTCCGGTACCCGGCATGTACCGACCTGTGTCACGGGAGTGGCTAAGGCCGGGACAGGGGGGAGAGTGCGTGCGCACCGAGGTGCCGTTTCGCTATCTCATTCATTAACAGAGCTCCTAAGTTCACATACCCGCGCCCCCAGACCCGCCGCCGTTTCTGAGGGGAGGGCCGGACTGGGGTCTCGCCGCCAGCGCGGGATCCACGGCCCCGGCAGCGAAACGCGCGGGCCGCGAGCAGCCGCCGTGCATCCCCGCCCCGGCGCGCGAGGATCTCCCCACGCGCGCCCCAGGGCGCGGTGGGCGCGCATGCGCGGGGGGGTGGGGGGGTCACGGCGCCGGCCGGCGGAGCGGCGGCGGCGGCAGCCGGGGCATGTCGGGCGCGCGGGGCGGTGGGCGCGTGGCCCCTCCCCTCGGCGAGCGCGCGGCAGCGGCTGCGGCGGCGGCCGCGGGAGGAGGCGGCGAGGAGGCGGCGCCTGTGTCGGCGCTGGAGGTTGTGTCCTTCCTGGGGAAGCTGCTGTGCGCAGTCGCGGCGCTGAAGGCGGCTCTGTACCTGCTCCGCAGAGTGTGCCTAGCGATGGCCTGGAAGTCGGGCGGCGCCAGCCACTCCGAGCTCATCCACAACCTCCGCAGTGAGTCGCGGGGCGGGGGCGCGGGCGGGCGGGGCCCCCGGGCTGCGGGGCGGCTGTTGCCGGCCGCCCGGTGACCGTTAGCGACCGCGCGCTCCCGCGGCGCCCGCCCGACCCGCCGCCAACTGTCACGGGGAGCGGCACCGGCGCCCGGCCGCGCGTGTCCGTGTTGTCCGTCTGTCCGTATGCGTGTCTCTGTGTCCGAGCGGGGGTGTGTCCGTGCGTGCCCGGGTGCTCGGGCCGGGGGGCGTGTGTCCGGGCGGCGGCCGCTGGTGTCGCAGGGCGGGCCGGGCCGGGCTGTTGTTGCGGGAGGCAGTGCGGCGGGCGGGGTGGCGCCGATGGCGGTCCCGGAGGGGAAGCGCCGTGCGGCGGTCGTGGCTGTTCCCTGCTCGCCGCGTGCCCCCCTCGCCGGCCCCGTTCCCGCCGCCGCGTTCCCGTCTGCCGTGTGCGAGCTGAGGCGGGGCCGCGGCGGCAGCGCCGGAGGGCCCGCGATCCCCCGCACGCACCGGGATCGGCGTCCGTCTGGTTCGCTGCGGCCGGCGGGACTGGGGGTGTCGGCGGGCGCCCTCCGCTCTTTCAGGCCCGGCCTGAACAACGCAGCGGGAGCCGCCCGGGTTTGGGAATCGCGCCGAAGAGGCCGCGGCTGTTTGTGCTGGGCGAAAGGGGCGTGCGGCAGCAGTCCCTCCTCCCCGCTGCCGGCGGGGTCCCGAGGGGCTCCGCTCGAAGGGCTGGGCTGGGACCGCGGGGACAGGAGAGGAACGGAGCTGTCAGGGCTGCGGGCTCGCACTGTGACAGCCGAGCTCTGCGCTGCCTTGTGCTCGCCCAGGGTTTGTGCTGTCCCCGTGCTGAACGTGGAAGGTGTCGGGCGGGCGCTCCTTCGCCGATGTACTTCAGTACATCCTGAAGTCTGCAGGTCAGTCTGCAGGTCCTGAGAGGACGGAGAGACAACACCTTCTGTATTCAAAGCTTCCATTTTTTCACATTAGAATAGAATTAACCTCTCTTATATATACTTACAGTGTCTCTCGTCTCTGCTCCTGGCCTTTTCCCTTCCTCTTCTCAAGTTCGTGTCCTAGATGTAAAAGGATGTAGATCTGGAGCCTGTATTATGACAGTTGTCTCCTATTTTAGTGACACTACAACACCACAGACAAGTTCAGCTGTGTGGTCTCCTCGTCATTCTGGTGTCATAGGAGAATTGTTGTTTTCTCCTTTTCTCTGCTTATGTTAGATCATCTGATTCGGTGGTCTTTCTCAGTATTTTCTTTTGAAAACTATCACATCCAACAGAATAATACATGCTGAAGTGACTTTCAGCTTCCCTGTAAAAACTACTAATTATAGTAGAGTTTCTGTTTAGTAAATTGATAATAACTTCTCTAGTTACAAGTGTTGCAATACATTTGTTTCGTTTTGTTCTGCAACTGAAAGGGCTAGAAATACTGTTTTGGTGAAATACTGTTCTCTTACACAGCAAGAAAAAAACTTTCTGTTGTAAAACTCAACATTAAACTCCAAAATACATCCAAAAAGCAATTATTGCCAGAATAGTCTATGGCGCTCAGAACCTGGAGGCAAAACCAGTTTCTTTGTTGCAGAAGACAATGACAGTTTTTCAACACATGGAAACTGTTTAGGGCGTAGCAAATGATGATGACAAAGCTAAAAATCATTGTAGTTAGTATACAGCAATAGTTGTATAGGAAGAGGAAAGTAAAATAGAAGTGCTCAATATTGTAATCTCAAAGCATGCACTGATGGTAATTTCCCCCTCTCTGTTTTGCATAGGCATGACAAAATGTTGTGAGGGGTGTTAAACAGGGAAATAGTGGATTGGCAGTAAAATAGTGTGGAAGCAAAAAGGCCTTTGATCTTGCAGGAAGATTGTGTTGTCAACTTCAGCGGGACTCTGTTCGTGGCGTAAGGCTTTATCAGGGCAGAGCAGCTGCTGAATTAATATCGTAGCTTTCAAGTTAGAGTTCCTCAGGTAAGAGGATACCTTGTTGCTAAAGTTGGGAACAGATTTAGAAGAAAGTACTGTTTAATGTGATACAATTCTCCGATATGTTTCAACAAACTTAAAAATTAGGGGTTACAGAAAGACTAAAATGTTCCATAGAATTCTTTTGGAGTAGTAGATCCATCAATGTATTGTCCCCTCTCTAAAAACAGCTACATAGCATTTACAGCATTTTATGCTAAAAGTGAGAAAGCAAATTGGATGAGGTTAATTTGATGTTGTCCAGTGTTTGTCTTGTGTGTAACTTAGTAAATGTGTGTGTAATGTAGTGTATATTTTGCATAACTTAAAGAAAATAATGCAGGTTATAGTGATACAGTATGTTTTCTTCTGCAACTAGTCCTGGTAGAGAGTTTAAGCCACAATTCTTCTCTTGGCTGTTCTTGTAGAATTGCTTGTGAGGGAGGCAGTGCTGTAAGACTGGGTCTCTTTCTCATGACTTGTGAAACATCAAGATTTAAGCTCCTCAATGTCTGTCAGCTGTTGTACTGTTATGGTTGGAGAAACAGTAAACTTGGTTGTGCATGAATGAGGGCTGGGAAGAATGGGAACTTATTAACGTGGTTTTGCTTCCAAATGAAAACATCATTGGAAGATTCCTGTATGCTGCATGTTCTTTTCCCTTAAAAGAGCTGTAAAGATTATTCTTAATTATAGGCTGTTATTGACAGTTACTAGTGATTCTGTTTTGTGGCTATAAAATTCTCCATTTCGTGACATTTGTTTTACTGCTCATTTCACTGTTGCCTTAACTATAGAACTAACTTTTCTATAATGTAGCAGTCATTGTGTTAGGGCAGTGACAAGTGATTTTGGGTATTTACAATGCAGATTTGGGCAATTATTTTCTATAGGCTTTATCTTTGCTGTCCTGTCTTAAAAGAGACAAAGTAATAAGGAGGGTCCCGGAACTTTGCATGTTTTTCAGCACATGCTTAGGGACAAGTGACTGGAGAATGTTGCAGTACATTGTTTTGTTGTTTTGATTTTTAACTTCTTGTTGCATGGTAAACATGTTTTTGCACTGTTAATTTGAGGCATCATAGATGCACAAATTGACATATGCAAAATAAACTTATTTAAAACATGCTCTTCACAACAAAAAATGCTCTCCTTGAATGTGCTGTTGCTATGAGGTGTTCAGCTGCTTTGTTTCAGTGATTCTTGAAAGTACTTCTCATTTTTTAAAAATGCCTTTTAAAAATTGGAATGATTCTTCATTAAAGCCTTAAAACAAATATTTTTCACCTTCACAGAGTAATTATTTAAATCTTTGCTTCTTCCTAACTGAAAATAGTTGAACATGTGCCTTCAAACTTGAGTAAACTTCTCCCTAAAATATATTTAAAGTAAGATCTTTTAGCAGACAACATTTCTAGGGAGCTCTCTAAATTCAGGTTACAGTAGAGTTAGAAATCATGCTAAGCATAGAAATAATTACCTGACAGGAGATCTTTTTAAAATTATGAATCTGTCCTATAGAGGTGCTGAGGAAGGAGGAAAAAAATGGGTGAGTTATTTACTGTTGTCTTGCTTGGTTGAAAGTCTTATGATTCTAAATCTGTAACTTTTTTCCTCTCTCTGTATCTTCAGCTATCCGCTGATAGGTTACTACTAGATCATTTCATCTTCTGTCTTTCATACTTGGGCTTTTGCCAAGTCCTGCTACTTTACATGCCAGCATCTTAGAAATCAGCTTTTCTTTCCTACCTGAAGGACACAAAAATTGGTTCCCTGTCCAATTCACGAGCAATCAAAGTTCATTAAGTTTCCTTTTTGCGCCTTTTCCCTCCAGTCAATGTCATGCTGCCCTAGGACAAGCTGGCTTTGCTTATTTCTCTGATCATGTTGTGTCAGTGGTGTTTTCATCCCATATACCTGCTCTTGAATCCACATTTCTCAGTGAAAGTGAAGGTGAGTTGACTTGGCTGTGGCAGATGTTGTTAACCATCTGTGGATTTGTTTCTTGCTACATTTTTTTACCTTCCTTGCCTAGTAAACTTGTGTTGCAAAAGTTAGCAACTCTAATTTACAAGATTCTGTAGAATTTTGCACCTCATGTAAGGTCAGAGTCTTAATTTTTCAGTGTGAATGATGCTTCAAATCAGTATACGTTCAAATATTATCAGGGTCTGAGAATTCTATTTCTAAATATGCTAAAGGTATTTCTCTGTTTTAATTATTTAGATGTTAAATAATTAAAAATGGCATCTTAGCATGCTTTGTCATGATGAAGGCTTATCTGCAATGAATCTGCACCTTTGGTGCAAGTTTCTGGTTGCTGAGGAAAAATCTTTTTGGGAACTAACATGAATGGGAAAGCGTTGCATATAGTAAGCCTAAGCTAGGTTCAGCAAGTAGTAAACATTGGTTTTGTTTTGTTTATTTTCCTCTGTCATGTCTTTTCCCTTGGTTTATCCAAATCTCTTCTACATCAGTCTCATTTTGCTTAAGGAAGAGTAATGTAACTTGGATGAACATGAAGAAGGGAAATAATAATGGAAATTAGGCCAAATTTAATGACTCCCCTGTACAAGCACTTTTGCTGCCTGTTGTATGTATTCAGTGACCACTCTTTCCTTCATCACGAATATATTGAGGCTTCAGTGACTAAGCATTGTAACTTATGACCAGGTAGTGAAGTGGTTAGAAAGTGAACTATTTTTTCAATTAAAAATTAACACATCCACTGATAAGTTAATTTAAGAATATCTAAAATTTCTTAAATTTGGTTCGTGTCTCAGGTGGCAGGCTTAAAATCTGTGATGCTATTTTTTGGGGCATTGAGATTTTAAAAAAATTTTGTTAGCAAGTAACTTGAATAATCGCCTAAAGGAGCTGCTGTGAAACTTTTTTATTTTTAAGTACGATTTAAGTATTTGCTAATGATTTGCCCATATCAGTGAAATGTTTTGAAGGAATTTCTGTACCCTTGATCTTTCAAGAGGCAGGCCTTCAAGTAAATCAAGACAACTAGATAGCCCAAATAATAGGAAATGATAACAGAAAGAAAAAACCCAACCTAAATTTAATAACATTTATAATGTTTTATTGGTGTGTAAATTAAGATTGTGTTCTTAGCTGGTTCTTTGTTGTTGGCATGTTTTTTGCAGTTAATGTTAGACAGGGTGTCAATATAATGTTAAAAACCTACCTATACTTTCCCAGAAACTTCCAAAATTCAGTGCATCAAAATCCAAGTCCTCGATCATTCAAGAAAAAAAAGGGAGCATTTTTTGCTGATTTATTACATCACAAATCTTTATAACTCCTAATAAATAATTTTAATTGAAAATATTTTGTTCTTTTTCTTGATTAAATATATTTTTTTTGTGTGTGTGAATATAATGTCATTATATGATTTTTTCCTGGTGGTGTGAAGCTGTCTAGTAATCCATAGCAAAATGGAAATGATACTGCAAATGTGTCCAAAACAGGTCATTATTGCTGCATGTAGGCATCTAAAAAGAGGGAATCTTCTACTATGGTTTAGCTTCAGTACAGCTCTAAGCTTTTCTTTTAATGCTACTGTTTCTTTCATCCTGATGTAGTATCAGGAGATCACTAAGAGCCACTGGAAAGCCTAGAAAAAAATGTATAATGTTCATGTTCTTTTGAGTGAGTGTTTATGCGAATGTTATCCCTTAATGCCTCAAAGTCGTGTTCTTTAGTGCTACATAATACTTTAAGTAAATAATTTTATTGAAATTTTTATTAGGTTAATTTTATTAATGTTTTAATTTTTAATTTAAATTAACAACATTTGGCAGAAACTGAGTGAACTCTTTTAAAGCTTGAGATCAGTAAACTGTGGACACATCTTGGACTGGCTGACTTGTGAGTTACATTTTAAGACTTCAGAACTGGAATACTTCAATAGTGGACTTGAGGACAAAATAGTTTTAAATACTTGCACTATTGAATTACAGCTTCAGAAATTCTTCTTAATTTCTGCTAGTAGGACATTTCTTTGTCATTTTGTCCCAAGAGTCAGAGTTATATTTTGCTGATCTTCTGATCTTCCTCAACTTTCGTGTAGTACTAGTGCCTGTCTTAATGAAACCACCTTCATAATGACAAACTCTTCATGTGGTCCAGCTGCTGGTCTTAACAGCATTGGCTTTTCTGAAAACTGCAGAGCGGTTGACATGGAATCTGCTCAGTAAGTGTGGGATGTGCACCATGTGCCTTCTTTACAGATCTACTAAAGCTGTAAGTAGTTTTGCCACAAGCCTTTCTGCAAAGAGAGCTCCCTGTCTTTCTGTCTGATCCAGCTGATTTTATCTTAACCTTTGCAACACTTTTTCATTATTACTGATGGTTGTTGTCAGTTTGTATTGAGCTCTTTAGTTTTGACTTCCCATGTGATGCCTAAGTGAAGTTCAGCCTTCTGAAATGTTGAGGGATTGAGGAGTGCTCAGTGGTTAAAGTCTCCCTCATCCACTCATGGGTGTTAAAGTTCATTGGAAAATGAGGTTCTATGTTTCTGCATGCTGAAACCAACCCTAAAACTACCTTTTTCTTTCATGTACTCCTCAAAGTTTCTTGATTCAGATGTTGATACAGATTTAGATGAAATCAACATAATCATTATGATAAATGTGAGTACATTACAGAGAACTTCTGTATAAATCTGTGTACTAGAAGGCTGTGTTTAGCAGGCCTTTCTCCTCCCCCAGAGAAGAAGATGGTTAATACCAACTTTGCAACACTGCCCTATTGTAGGAGGGGGCAATACAGATGTGGTTAAAATACCTAAATTACTTAACTGCAGACTTTCAGATCCATGAAAATGAATAGAAAACTCTTACCTGTTACACCAAAGTGTTGTTTTTGAAGGTGATCCTTATTAAATAGGGAAGGAACAATACCTTAAAATAAAAGTGAAATGTTCACAAGTAAGTTTGTATTTAATTGAAGCTTGAGGCTTCAGTTGTATTGAGCCTAGCATATGATACCCATGTTTTATCTCTGCAGGTTTTGGATAGCATCTGAATGGTAGTTGAATATTTATTATTTTTAATTTTATTCTTAATTATTATTACTCCCATTTTTAAAAAATTTCTGTCACTTTGGAATTTTCATGGGACTTGATATTTGTGTTTCATTTCTGGGCTGTAAGATTAACTCTGATGGACTTGTGCTTTCCTCAGTCTTTCTGTTGTGTCTCTGAACAATAGATTCTCGAGTGATTCCTTCCAGTGAGCTGTATGCAACCTCCTGTTTGGATAATGTTTGGATATTGTGAATCCAAATCACAGTAAAAATAGATGGACAGCTGAATGTTTGAAGCAGATAGCTCTTAAATTATCAGCAAAGCACAAGAAATGTGCATGTATGAGTGGTATAAGAAACACTTGTTTACAAACACCTACTTTCAATTTATTTAGCACAAAGAGCTTTGTATGGTTTAGGTCAGTGTCTGTTACTGGATTTTAGGGTGCTGATGCATCACTTCTTGTTCTAAGTGCTTTCTTTGTGTTCATGCTTTACAGTGAAATCTTCCTATGCTCATTAATAAATAAAATTCTATTAACTGAACCACATTCTTTCCCATCTTTTTTCTTCCTCTGCTCAAACAAAAAGACCTTGACTTTAAAAATGTCAGTTGCTCAGGTGCTTAAAACCAACAATCTTCACATTGCTTGCAAATCAGGCTGTGGTTCTCTTCCAGCCCATTCTCCTCTGGAAAGCTGCTAGCTGGTTTTTATGGTCAGGTGGAGACTCATTTGACACTGTCCTGCATTGTATCCATATCTTTAAAAGTGAGAGGCACGGATTTGACGGATGGACCACTTGATAGATAAGGCTGGGTGGTAGCACTCAAAATAGTTGTGGTCAAAAGCTCTATGTTCAGGTGTAGACCGTGATGAGTGGTGTTCCTCAGGGGTTGGCACTTGGACTGGTGTTGTTTAACATCTTTGTCATTGACATTGACAGTGGGATCAAGTGCACTCTCTGCAAGTTTGTGTAGAGCAAACTGTCCTGCATCAAAAGAGTCATGGCCAGCAGGGCAAGGGAGGCAATTGTACCCCTCTGCTCTGCACTGGTGAGACTCCACCTGGAGTGCTGCATCTAGCTCTGGGGCCCACAACATAAGAAGGAACTATTGACCTTGAAGGATTCTTCTAACCCAAACCATTCTATGATTTGTCACATCAGTCATTTCCATCTACATAAATGAATCTTTTGTAACATAAAGCTGTATGTACTTTGCATCATGCCTTAAGATCTCTGTATGATTTCAAAATATCACTGTTTCACTGAAAATTCATCTTCCTAAGTGAAGTATTCTGCAGTGGTTATGGAGAAAGTAATCTAAGAAGCTGAACTATGTGGATGCTGAAGTAGTAGCACTACTTGTGGTTGTTGAAGTAGTAAATGGTTTTGGGATCTGCAGGAGGATTTTTTTAATACATAAAGTCAGCTGCAGGAGGAGTTTGAGTAGGTGTCATGGTTTGTATAGTAAGCTTGTGTGCTGGATCATGTGGCAGTGACACATCCTCTTTTCTGATCTGGAAGCCAGTGTTGGGTTAAATGTTGACTGCTAGTATTTTGTGGTTTGATTAGAAATGTGTTTGGTCAACAGTCAGGGTACCATCAGTGAGGTAGGCAATTCTTTGAAACATAAGCACTTCAGTCATGCATTTGTTGCTAAATAAAAGACAAAATAAAAAGATAGGTTGTTTATTTGTTGCAAGTCCATGGTGCCTTTTCAGACTCTTCTTTCCTTGCTCTCTGACAGCCAACTGCCCAGTTTCCCAGGTTACATTCAACAGTGGTATATTCCCACCTTCAAGTCCAAGGACTGCTCTGAGCTCTTTTCCTGTTTTCATGGTGTTATTTGTGGAAAAGAGGCAGACCAGAGAGAGTTTTCAAAACATGCTCCAATTATGTCAAGTTGTCATTGCCACAGCCTCTGCACAGAGTAACTCTTGAACTTGGCAGGCAGTGCTCCACTGTTAAGTACTTACTTTTCAGCTTCAGCCCTTTGAAGCTTGGAAGTTGTGCTGATATAATTCTGTTTTATTTGAGTTTACTTTTTATTTCAAGCTGTCAGTGTGTTTGTGTGTTATCCTTTGCTTGTAAACACTTTAATATCTGATTATAGTGTTTACAAGCAAAGGATAATACACAAACTGATTATCATTCTTGAAACCCAACAGTCTCCTCAAGGAGAGATTTCTTTGCACATTATAACTGGAAAGGATATTGAGTATGCCTTTAACTGTGAATTATTTTCTTGCAGTATACAGCTTCATTTTATGATTTAGAAAATTGTTTTAGTTAGCATTTCATTAATAGTTAATTTTTTTATAGTTTTGGTTTTTTGGTAGAGATGGCATGCAATTAGAATGCTTTCTTTGCAATATAGGCTTCTTTTATTGGCTTCTTTAGGGGATATACTTGTTTTCTGGACTTAATTAAGAATTTGATAGAGACATGTTTTTGAGACAGAATTAAGATCCTGGCAGCTGGTCATCTTGGGACTGACTGTTGCAGGAAATAAAGGACTTTTTTGGAGTTTGGTACCTTACAGTTGCTATGTTTCTCTATATTCAGCTGTGAGACTAAGAAAAAAAATCTTATTGTTATCAACACAATAAAAATGTCAACCAAGTCAATATTGACTTTACTGTTTAGGTCTTGATTTTTTTCCTTAATTCCCACCTAAAATTTGATGTTGTTTCCATTGCTTCAATAAGCAAATTTGAAAAGCAGACTTAATCTATGGGGGGTAGCTGAGAGGGTGTTGTTTTTCTGAGGACGGAGCATTATTCAATAATTGAAATAAACATCTGACAGCAGATTCAGCTTCTCCCACAGGTTCTGAGTATAGGTAATTTTCTTCAATTCTTATTTACTGATGAAAAATATTACAATAATTAAAGACAGTACAACAGTCAGCAAATCTCATTATTGTTTGCTGAATGAGAGCATCCTGAATGCCCAAAATCTGTAGAATATTAGTACTTTCTATTTTCAAGGGTTTTTTTGTAATTTGCCTGTCAGTGTAAGCATCTTATTTGATAGTTGTATGTACTTTGACTGGAGCTAAATTTTGTGAAATTAGAGAAGGTTCTTGGCCTTACCATAGGGCCCTGCAGTTGCACTTCCAAGCTGGAAGCTTGTTCTTTTTGTTCTCTGCATGTTTATTCCACAAGGCATAAAAGGAAAGAGCAGATGGCTGCCTGTAGTTCTAGAATATATGCACCTATCTGCATGTAAAGAAATAAATTTTAGACCTTTTGTGAGTACTTCTCGGCTACTGCTTTTTGACATCCCTTCAACCTCCTAGAGCCTTTATCTCCTCAGTTCTATTATACTTAAAGTATTTTTCATTTGGAGATACTAACTTCTTAGTGATTCCTAATGAGACTCTAAAAGTTTGATTTCTTTTGTTTCTGTGATTTCTTTTGTTTCTGTGCTTTGTTCACAGAACTGCTATACAACTAATCCAACTGATTTCTAGTGGTCAGGGAGAACTTTTTTTTCCTTACTATCCTCTGTTGTTAGTGCCAATGTATTAATGGATTGATTTGTTTGTTTTCTTTTGGGTACAATTTTGCTCAGTAAGTAAACTTATGAACTGCTGCAAATGCCTGCTGGCTCAGATTTAAAACCTTAGGTTGAAATTAATGTCTTCTAACTAGAACTGCTGTAGTATTCAGTTCAAAATGAAGTCAAAGAACAGGATATATCTAAGGTGTGACGACTGTGAGTGGAGTGTATGCTTTTTCTGGCACTTACCAGATAATAGAAATATTTCTACAAAAATAATATATTTTAAAAAGTTATTGTTTTCCTTAAAATTTTCCGTAGTAATAGTATATTTGTTTTGCAGTTCTATGTGATACTTTGTCTTCAGACCAGAAAGGAATATGATCTGAGGAGTTATATTCCTTTCTGAATTCAAGTCTATGTTATATAGGATAATTAATTCTGGACACAGATAGTAGATAAGAAAAAAAGGCAGGAAAGTCCCATCATTAATAGGTGTAGTTTGGAGCATCCAGTAAACAGTCAGTAAAGTCTCTGCAGATGCTGGCCCATTTCTGGGGGGTGTTTTAAAAAAAAAAAAAAAAACACTGGTGCAACTTCAGGACAATTTTACACAAGTTCCATAATCTGATTTTCATGTTTTGGGTTAGACATTAATGGTGCCTAAATGATCAGGTTTTTTTTTTCCTTTTAAAGTATAATTTTGCAAATAAATCCTTATTTAAAGAAAGTAGTTAATGAAGCAATCCAGCATTGAAATAATTATTTATAGTTTATATAATCTTTTAATACAAGTAATTAGTTAATTTTTTCCATTTGTTTTCCAAAGTTTTCTGTTATTCATTAATGGGATCTTGAGAACTTAAAAAAATTAGAATTAACAATGTTTAAAAAAACTTCAATAAAACAGCAAGAAAAAATGGCTGCTTCTGATATTTTATATGCATGTGCATTTATATTTTATTTTGAAAAATGAACAAAAGATTCAGAGTGTTTTGATATAAACACTTTTTGGCCTCAGTCTGCCCCAGCATAAGAATTCAGATTCAGTGGGAGTTTCTTAACAAAAGGATGTTTTTTCTTTGCTAACACAAGACAAACAGATCTGGAAACTAAAGTACTGAGCAATGATGCTTCAACTTAACATTTCTAACTTGCTTTTGTATATTTTTCAATAATTACTTGTATAGCTTCTTAGAAATATGAAGTATATCTTGTTTGGTGTGTATAGTAATACTAATTTCTTACTGACTGTATTTTCAGGATTTATCAAAGATGTGCATTAAGCTGAGTTTTCCTAGGGGGTAGATCTTTGCGAGTGGTTCCTGGAAAGCATTTGTAACTGCTGGGAAAGTCTTGTTCAACCATCCCTGTCTTAAGCACCATTTGCTCTCTGGACTGCAGATTTAATTTTAGTGTCACAGAAGGGTTTGGGCTGGAAGGGACCTTTAAGGATGATGTAGTCCAACCCCTGCCATGGCCAGTATGATGAGGTTGAGAGTGTAAGATCTGTGTAAGGCACATGATTTCTCACAATGCTGTGAATATGTTAACAAATTTTGCAGATTTGTGCACTGCAGAAGAGAAACAATGCCTTCATTTTTATATATTTGTTTGTTTATAGAAAATGGAATAATCAAAACAGATAAGGTATTTGAAGTAATGCTGGCTACAGACCGTTGCCACTATGCAAAATACAACCCCTACATGGACTCTCCGCAGTCTATAGGTAAGAGCATCTTGTAGAAGTGATTGAGATTGTTTTCATTTGTGTAACTGTGCCTGCTTTTGTCATTTATATGTTAAGAATGTGAAAATATTTTTTTTTTAATTTGGAAGGTTGTTTAGTTCTTCATCAATTAATGGTATATCTTTTAGCTAAGCTTCAATTTCTTGTGGAATGCAGTTGGCGTATTTGGATACATCAGGTAGAGGTGTTTTTCAGCCAATATTAGTATGTGTAAATATGTTTTTATTTTTCAAACCACAGCAACTTGTGGTGGTGCAACTGATGTAAATACCTAAAAATAATTCACATCCAGTTTATGGTAGAAACATTCCCTATCTGAGGAGTCTTTACAGAAAGACTTTACAGAATTATCTTTACAGAAATTATTCAGTTGGCACCAGTGCAAAATTTCTTGAACCATTATGTGAAATCTTTCAAAATAGGCTTTGAATGGGCAGGTCTACTGATAGGACAGAAATTTCCCATCCAGGTCCCAGTTTTATCTTTCCAAAAAAAGAGAATGAGCTATGTAAATGTGCTAATTTCTTTTTTCTTCATCTTCTCCCTGCCTTTAATTGTACATGGTGAGTGAATTTTATTAGGATTTTGTTAGTTATGTAGGTAAATGAGAAAGTATTTTAAGATACATACTCAAAGGTTTATGTATCTTTACAAACACAAATATAGGTGAGTGTTCCTCCCATTCTTATAGGTGTTCTCATTTGTTGTTTGCAAAACACATGAGGCTGTTCACCTCGTTCTATGGTCTCTACTACATGAAACTCTAACAAATTCAGGTTTTTACACAGGGGCTGACTAAAAAGGAATTACGTTATTTTGGGAGACACTGCTCTTCTGAATTAAGCCTACTTGCTCAGTATGTGATATTCATTCAATGTATAGTGACAAAATGGAGATTGTAATGGAGATCAAGGATAAAACCCTTTTTTTTTTTTACATGTCCAGAGTGGACACAGCATAGCTTTCAGCTGAGGTACCATAACTCACTTCTGATGTAGAGTACCTGTGTAACTGCTGGGGTGTGGATGTTGTACCCTGAATGAGGGTGACAGTGAAGGTGTTGCACTTTACAGTCAAGGTAATAAAGATTGTAAGGTTGCTGTCTGAACAACAATGAACATCTTCCATTCTCTTGTTTTACAGGTTTCCAAGCAACAATCAGTGCTCCACACATGGTAAGTTTTAAACTAGGTGATTAGTATAGTGATTTTATAAATATCCAGGTGCTTTTGAAATAAAATATTTACTTAGTAAATATTTACCTAATAAATTACCCTAGTAAATGAGCAGTTGATTACAGTGACACTTTTGTGAACTGCTTACTGTGAGGAAGTAAAAAATATTGATCAAGATTTTTCTTGCACATGTACAGTAATAGGATGAGGGGTAGTGGGCAAAAAAAAATGTAACATAGGAAATTCTGATCAGTTTCTAGAGTTAAAAAACCTATGAGGGTAGGTAAATACTGAAGCAGGCTTTGCATCTTGTGGAAATTCTGTTCTTTGATATGCAAAGAAGCTGACTGAACAGGGTTCTAAGCAGCCTAATTTAAAGTGCCCAGTATTGAAGTAGGACTGAACCAGAAGATTTCCGGAGATATTTCTACTGTAAATTACTTTGTAATATATAAAATCACAAGAATTCAGGAGTGAATGACAGTGATTCCTATAGTACAGTAATATGGTAATGCCTTTAAATCCTTGGACAGGAAAAAAGATACATTGTACTGAGTTGCAAGTTTCTTTGCCAAGTGGTTTGAGACCAGGTTGAGTGTTCCACTTGGGATTTCAGTGCATACATCTAACCCAGATATAATTTTTCTATGTTCCTTTATTTGAGATAAAAGGTGCATAGAAGCAAGTATTTTGTCTTTGCAATGTTTGGACGGTGTCAAAACACAGTAAAAGTCTGATTCTCTTGACTAAAAACCTTGTAGTTAGCTTAGAATTTACCTGGTTATCAACATAAAAAAAAACCAGGAATTTCTTATAGAGATGTTAACAATATTCTTCAAGAAAAGAATGAAAAAAGTACTGTTGCTAAGGGGAAAAATAAGTATTAATTATGTTTCAAAATTTTAAGTCCCTTAAGTGATTATTTTTCCAATGCTTAGCACTAGTAGTATTTGAAGTGTTAGAGCAAAAAGGTAATATATCCTCTAAGCAATATTAACAAAGAATGTTCTAACAGAGAATATTCTAATTATTTATATTTTCTGGGTGGGATGGATTAAGCTGAAAGAGTGTAGTAGTGGCAATCTCTGAAACATGAAAGAACAAGGCTTTTTAGTGTGCAGCCTATGCATAGTTTGTATACTGGTCCACCACATAGCAAAGCAAAAGTTATCAACTGTGTCTATAGACTACTGCATTTCATCCGTGAGCCTGGCTATCTGCCTTTGTAAGAGACAACTTCTTTTTCCTATTCTTTGATTCAGCAAGTGTGCAAGTAATACAGGAGGTCATTTTAATAGCCATTTTCCTTGATGCTCTGGAGCTGCCTTCTTCCTAGCTTTTGTACCAGGTTATTCCAATGCATATAGCATAATGATAAACTAAATTCTTTATTGGCTGTATACTGCCAGAATATTAAGAGTCACCAGACCTGAGGAGAAATAAACTCATTTATAGTGTTTTCCTTGATATATAAATAGAGTCTGTGCTAGAAGATGAGGCTTTGTATATAAATATTAATAAAAATACACTCATGAAATTTGTTGAAGCCAATGAAATAACAATTATTATGTAATGCAGTTAACTCCTTCCCCCCCCATTTTTTGCAATCGAAATGATTCTGAAATTTCTTACAGAAATGCTCAGGGCATTTCCCAAAATCTCTGAAGAAATTAACATATATTGAGTAAAACAGACACTTAAAATAATTTGAAATTTTCTCTGTGTTCTCTTAGCATGCATATGCACTTGAACTTCTATCTGATCAGCTACATGAAGGAGCCAAAGCACTTGATGTAGGATCTGGAAGTGGAATTCTTACGGCATGCTTTTCGCGAATGGTGAGTTGTTTAGTTTAATCACTTGATCATCAAAACTGCTTGGGCTAGAGTGTATCTCTGAATTACAGGACAAAAAAAAGCATCCTTCATAGTGGACTGAAGTATATTATACAGAAAATAATTTACTCTCCTGGGTATGACTGTTCCTATTTCTTATGGTAGCTATAGTAGATGTTGAAGTTAAATAGCCCAATAAATTGTGTAATGGTGATAGAAACCACCTAGTGAGGAAGTTTAAGGTTTTTGGATTGTTTGGGGGTTTTTCTAATGATTGAATTTTATTTGCTGCTTTATATCTTGAAGGAAGACATTTGTCTTGAACAGTTCAAATTTTGTTATCTTGTGTGGCTGTGAATGTTCTCATTGTGATAAATTGTCGTGCATTCCTGTTACAATGAGAGCTTAGTGAGGCGTAAAAGAATCTTATTTCCACAGGAAAATATCTTGTCTATATAATAAATTGTCTTTGAATTGAATTGCTTTCTT
This sequence comes from Passer domesticus, assembly GCF_036417665.1. Taxonomy (NCBI): domain Eukaryota; kingdom Metazoa; phylum Chordata; class Aves; order Passeriformes; family Passeridae; genus Passer; species Passer domesticus. The sequence continues at coordinate 57,673,265 of NC_087476.1, forward strand.
ATATTGCACAAGCATAACTGTAAGTATCCATTTAACCTTTTTAAAGTTAGATATTAATTTGAATTTTACGTCTTTGCCAAGTAACTTAATCTCAGTTGTGTTATTCAACCCGTACCTAAGGAATTTTTTGTGTTCTTCCCTATCTTACATGGGGAAAAAAAGATTAAAAAAATTGGGTTTTAGTGGCTGTAGCTATTGTATTCTTAGACTGATTAATGAAGAGTAATATAATAAGTTTTTCTTTCTCTGTTCCAGGGCTTTATAATTGCTTTAGGATTAGCAGAGACCTTCATTAAATTGCCAACTAGATTTTTTGTTTTGTCTTTCTGCAAAGTTAATTTGAAATGTATTGATACATATGATAATTTCTCATTTAGGTTTCTTTGCTACTTAGTTTTCTGTTTTCAAGCACCAGTCTTAGTCTGCAATCACTTCTGTTGCCAGTGTTAAGAGTTAGCTGAGAGTGTTGAGGACTGGGCAATGCACTTGCAAAAGTATTTAGGTTTCTAAGTGTTAGCTGCAAAATCTGAAAAAAAAAAAAGTAGTTGAAATAAGTTAACCAAACTGCAGCTTAGAAGAAGACTTAAATGGCACTTAATTCAACTGGATGCCTGTTATTTTTGGTCTGTGAAGTCAGTAATCAAATGCTAGCATAGGAACGCCAATCCTACAAGCATTAAAACTTTTGTCCAGGCTATATGTATTTCTCTCTGAAGTTATGAATGCATAAAGGAATAGCCATTTTCCATAGGATGTGCTAAATTGTAGTTGTGCACTTTTTTCTACTAAAACAAGCTCTGGAGAAGTCAGAATCAGCACAAAAAGGAAATATTTTTCCAAATTTCCTGAAGTTAATCCCTCTATTTTATTTTTGCCATAAGAATGTCATGTGCCTCTTACGAATCCTCCTTGGTTGTTTGCATTGGAATGGCTTACAGACATGTGTCATGAAAAATTGAGTAAATGCTTTCATTCTGCTTGATAGCACTACTAACAGTAACAAAAACTTGAAAGAAGTTTTCAAGTTTTTTTCAAGAAAGATGCTTACATCCTGATTACTGGGGATGCAAGCATCATAAAATCACCCCAGGACAAAGTATATTATGGGAATTAATGGTAGAGCATTTTGCCACAAACATTCAGTTGGAGATGTGCTTTTTGTGCTTATGCTGATGTTGCTTCTCAGTCTAATTGAGATCTAGAATTAGTAGCTCACATTTGTGGCACAAGTGCCTCAGTGCTCATGGATGACAGCTTTACTCTTATGATGATAATCTCATTTGTGGTACCTCTGGGAAAGCTTTATGTTTACTAAGTCTAGTAAAGTTTCCTGAAGATTGTTGTTTAGATTTTCATGTTAAACTTCTGGGATAATTTTGTAAGCTATGTAGATAAGTTTAAGTTTACTTACTTTTGAAGGTTGCTGGCAAATTAAATTAATTAGAGTTTTCATCCTATCAGTACTGGATTTATGAAAAAAGTGGGGTATATTTTTATTCTTAACATAGAGATCCAAAAATTGTGCCTTTTTGTGTTGTCTCAATTGCATGTGCTTCACAGTTCCAGGGTAATAGGGCAACTGATGAGGATCAGAAATAGCATAATGGGCTGTCACATGCAGCAGGAGGTTCTCTTACTGTATCAGACTATTTCATGCTCTGACCATTTTGCTAAATTTTCGTTTTAGTGATGTTACTGTTTGGAATATACTGGATCTTTTGCCAGCTTATGGTACAGCTGGCTGCCAGGCATTCCTCCAAACAGCAGCCCATGGCTGTCATTGTGAAAACTTGCTCTGTGTCTTGCTCTGTTTCAAAGGCTGGGGTGATGGTCTTCCACTCAAACAAGAAAAGCTAACACTGCTTTTTTAGTGTTTTTAACATAGGACTTGTTCATAATAAAACAAAAAAATTCCCCAGGATAACCAGTTACTAATTTTTCATGTCTTAACAATATTAAAATATAAGATACAGAAACATAAACAATGCATTTAGATGTGTCCAAAGACAGTTGTTAGGCAACATGGGCTCTGCTAGGACATGCTGTGCTATTGTGGTCTTTGAGCTGGATCCTGTTAAAAGTGGTCAGATTTTTTTAAGATTTGGATTGGTTTTGAATTTTTTTCTGGACTAAAGACAAAATTCTGGAAGAAATACCTGTAATGGAGAAATTTTTGTTAGTAGATCTTTTTTCCCCTCTCAGAATACAGAAATTTTGTGACCTTTTTTGAGTTAAGAGCTCTCAGAAGTTCCACTCTTCCTGTGGAGGAGAGCTGTAAATCTGAAAGCAGATTCATGAATGCAAGCATGAGTGGAACGTAGTTTGTCCATGACTGGTAATTGCAGCATTTGCTTCTGAAAGAATAGGAATCTTAAGATGATTTTGAATAAAAATCATGAAGAACCCTAATCTGTAGTAAGTTTTATTCAGTGGGAAAAGAGATCAGTTCTAGTCTTTGTCCTTGACGTGTTTACTTTTTATTGCAGGTAATGAAAACAAACATGATCAAATTTAACTTCTAAAAATTCCAAGAAAAAACAATATAACATAACTGAATCACATCTCAAAAACATCACTCTAACAAGTATTTATAAAACTGTGCAGACACACTTTAATTATCAGATGCTTCTAGCAGTCAGAATTTGTCATTTCTAACAGTAGTTTTAATAACATTGGGAAAATATACTTCCACTTTCCTGTTTTTGTTTTTATTTTAGAGAAATGAGGTCAGGAAGTATATATTCTGTAAATAAAGCTAGCAGAAATTGTTCAACTGTGTATTTTTATTCCAGGTTGGTCCCAAAGGACAAGTTGTAGGAATTGATCATATCAAAGAACTAGTAGATGACTCAATAAATAATGTCAAAAAAGACGATCCCACATTGCTGTCTTCAGGAAGAGTGAAACTGATTGGTGAGCATCAGACTGATATACTTACTAATTAAACTGATATTCTTTCTAGCAGTTGGTTGAAAATGACTGAATTGGATGTTATTAAAAGTTTGAATTTAATAAGCCGAACCCAAGAAAGAGAAGCCAAATGAAAACTTTAAAATTTGTCTTTAGGCCTTTGAAAATCAGTATCTTCCCCCAGTTTTCAGACTATGACTTCTGGTGATCTCAAAGACTGTATAATCATTCTACTAGAAAAGGTTAACTGGGGAGTGGTTTTTTTGTGAAAATACATGCTGAAAGTCTGTCATGTTATGTTTGATATTTAAAATTGGGGTTGAATTCACATCTGTTCTTGAATAAATACCCTGTCATCTGAATTTGAGTGTTTTAACAAAGCCTTCACACTTCTGATAGGGTGGTTGAGAAAGCTGCATGTGAAGATTCAAGTGGAAAAAGAACTAGATTGGTAGTATGCACCACAGATGTTTATTTAACTTGTTTTTAAAATTGACAGTTAGATGTTAGGGAAGTGATTGACACCAAAGTACATTAATTCAGTTAGAGTAACTGAGAGGAAATAATGTCCAAATGATAGCAGGATGGTGAATTATTTTAAATAAAGGGTTTTTTACTTAAAAAAAAAGATTTTTTTTCCCTTTGTTTGTTTGGGATTTTTTGTTTGGTTATTGTTTGTTTTTCTTAGAATATGCAAGGCTGGCAAGAGGAAAGTGTTATTCTATTCATTAAGTTAAAAAATAGAGGTTGAAGGGCTGGATGTTTTTTGAGGCTTCTTACAAGAACACTTGGAAAAATTATTATTATGTGATGTTTGGCTCTTAGCTTAACTACCATTTTGATTCTTGGTCTTTTCTTGTAAATGAGGGACTTTTCTAAATGTTTTTTAAATGAGTTTATCAACATGTACACGTGTATAAAATGCAATGTATCTCACTGAGAACACTTATGTCTCAGAACTTCTTGGAAAAAGAAGTTAGACTGCTGGGGCTATAGAGGGGGAATGAGGAAATAAATTCCATTGATGTTGTACAAAAGCAATTTTGACTTATGTTTCTGGTTGTTCTTGAAACAAACTCTGTAGGTCTTGCAAGTCTGGAATTCTAAGTAAGCATCATTGTATTATTTTTGACTATGTAGCAGGGTGACTAAGAGACTTCTGGATAGTTTTATTGTGAGGTACATTTTTAAAAAGTACAGATGGGCAAGTAACACTTCTGTGAATTAGGTTGAGAACAATGTTTCAACTGTGTTGGATTCCTGAGAGCTCTTTGATGTGGAGCAAGAATCCAGACAGCTGTTAATTTAAAACAAAAACACAGGAACAGAAAACTCTACCCAAAACCCCCCATCCCAAACACACAAACAAAAAAGTTACGAAAAACAGTTGATTGATGATGGGAGCTGTATGAAATAAGACCAGGTGTGTCAATTGCTGGCTTTCCACAGTGTGCTTCAGACATTGTACTCTGCTTTGACATATCTCACATATACCATAACTGCATTTCAGGAACACCAAAATTATTTTGGGGTGTCTCAGTAGAACTGCACTGAGAAGTTTGGAATAAGTATACTTGGATTAACATGTCTTTTTGTTAGTTTGCAGGTTTTTTGGCTTTTTTTTAATAACTTGATTTTTATTTTGTTTCCTCTTAATATCAGGAGGAAGCCTTTGAGGTGAATCTCTCAAGTGCTTCTACTTACCACTCTTTTGCTCACATGAGAGTACTCCTGGAAAGCACAAAATTTGATTCCTTTTGAATGAAACTAGACAAGATTATGTGTTCTAATAAGCAGCTAAATATGCTTGATATGTGCATATTAAGACAATAAGACTTAGATCTAGGCTGCAGTGATTATCCTGAAATGCATATGTTGCATGGATGCCAGGTTTGCTGTACAGATCTGCTTCTGTTGTACTGCACTATTTGCTGATGCAGCCATAGTCAGTGGGGATGAGGGATTCTAAATGACTAAAGGAAGTAATTTTCTTCTGTTTCTGTGCTCATGCTACAGCTCTGTGTGAAACAGGTCTCCATAGAGGCGCTGAAGGCTTGGGTACTGTGATCAGCAGATCAGGTCTAGATTTATAATCAAGCTGCAGAACCCTTTATATCAAAATGTCCTGACATTTTTTCCTCATCATCACGTGCCACCCTCCACCACGATTACTTTACTAACAGGCTGCATGTAACTGGAGATGTGAGTAGGATAGAGGACATTCAGGATGTACACACAGGCTGAAAATTTGGGCTGCTCTTTCCCCTTGAACATTGAATAATATAATAATTTGAATGACATTGAATATATGAATGCCAACTTAACTATTTTTTAAATGTTCTGGGTATGTAAATCTGTGTTGCCATTGTGGGTGGATATATTTCTTCTGTAACTATAAGAATTTTTGTGAATTTTAGAAGGGAAGAGCCATGCTGTGTGTGATGCATATGAAGGAGCATGATTTTTTTTTTTCCCTTTGGATGTGTGCTGTTTTTGAAGATGTTAGCTATTAATTCTGAGAGCAAAGGAATTAGTTGGTTTTGGGTCTGTTTTACTGCTGTCAGTGAAGTGGTAAGATGTGCAGAAGTCACATTCCAACTTCTCTGGAGAGTGCACTAGGGACATTTATGTCTCAGAATACATGTGTTCTTCAGAAGTGACAGCAATTTCTTTCACAGCTGCTTCTTCCTCTTGGCAATCACTTCTTTTGCCAGCAATACTGGAGACCACTGCTTCTAATGCCTGCTGTGCACCCTGGGGAATGAGGATCTGCCTCCTTGTGTTACTAACATATCTTTTAGCAATATCTGTATGAATAAGCTAAAGAAACCTTTCTCCGGTGCTATCTCTGATGGAACAGCAGCTTGATTTTGTAACACATCATTGCTGCTTATTTAGAAGGGTTGTACAGTGCTATTAAGATATAAGTATAAATTACATATTTGGTGGCATTGAGGTGATTGTTCCAGTAGGATCCACTTTGGCAGTCAGAAGGATTACACCCTGGAAATACTGGAACTTTCATTACTGGTGATCTCTTTCCATCTGACTTAGTGGAAATGCTGATCAATAGGGAGGAAGTCTCTTGAAACACTGGTACTTCTTGCTTGGCAGCTTTTGCTTGTGGTCCTTGGTTAGAGCTTGTGGTGGTCAGAATTGATGGTATTTATGTCATTATTTATGATTGTATTTAACCACTATTTATGTCACTGACCTCTAAGAGGCTTCTCAGATTCTGAGGAAATGTGCTCTTTTAAAGAGCGTGGATGCAAAGGTCCTAGCCAGGGTCATCTTTCAGGACCTCAAGACTTCAGTTTTAATTGTTTTGAGGAGCTGTCCAGGTCTTCCTGTACTGTCTTGGATACCAAAGGGTGCTCTTACTGTCCAGATGGCCTTCCTTATCATGGAGGTCAAAGTGAAACCTGCTGTGGTGACCATGCTTTTTTCCTGCCTTGTGAGTTTTTGGAAGGCAAAAAGTTAACAGATTTTCAGCCTCTGACTAGGGTGTAGCACTTCCTTTGACTTTCAGTTTCAATTAACCTGTGATACTGGTGTTTGCACAGAAGTCAAAGCTCAGCCCAAAGATGGGAAGCCCCAAATTACTTGTGCTGATCAGAGCACTAACGTCTATGTTTTTTCTTCTTGACTGATTATTAGAACTTCTGTAATCACAGAGTATGAATTTATGGATGCTTCAGCCTCATTTACTGCATTTGTTCTAAATAACTCCAGAGAGAGCCTGCCTAACTTGCTCTGATTTCCTGTTGCTTTCCTATAAATACTGTGGATGCCATATTCACATAGGCTTCTTTCAAAACTTAACTCAAGGTCCAGTTTAGTTTGTCACATTTCATTTGCTTTAAAACCCCAAACTGTTACTCTTTCGTTCTGCATAACTGGGATTGTATGAGACATTTATTACAGAGTGCTTCTCCATGAGTTTTCCACCAAAGCTCAAGCAGCACTGGTAACCTCTGAAAACCTTAATTGCTCCTAGCATCTTCCAAGCAGCCACCTGGAGCTTTAGCCATAAATCTGACCTGGCTCTCTGTGCTAGCAGTGATTGTCTGCAGGGAGAATAGTGAGGCCCATCTGCTGGAATGTGGGGTGTGCAGAGGTTACTGCAGTACTGCATTCATGTATGCATACAGCTGTGGGCTTTTGTTCCAACTGGTAGTGCAGTTGGAGGCATATAGTCCATGGGAACACTGCCTTTGTGTTTTCCTCACCTTTGGAGTCTTCTAATATGTGCTTCTGACATTCAATGCTTTGGACTTATGATTTGCATTATATTTAGGAATGGTGTGCAGGAAGACAAGGCAAAACAAAGTGTATGTTCTAAGAGGGTAAATGAGGGGGAAAACTTACCGGCACTGGAATTGGTAGGGAGCATCAATACTTTAGTCTCTTTTCTAGGTGGACCATGTGTTTCCCAGAACTTTCATTATAAATCCATGCTTTCTAATTTCAGATGCTTCAATAGTGTTTAGTATGTTTTATAAGCATGTGTATGCACATATAAGGGTGTTTTGTTGCATTTATTTTCCAAATGTGTTCATTTTTTTACATGTAGATATGGGAAACCAGCTGTTTTGTCAGTCCTTTTGAAAATGTTTTAAAAAATAGTGTTTTCTTGCAGTGGGAGATGGACGAATGGGATATGCAGAAGAAGCTCCCTATGATGCAATTCATGTTGGAGCTGCAGCCCCAGTTGTGCCCCAAGCAGTAAGCCTTTATGTTCTGTGTGTGTGTTTCTGTAATATCTTAGCTGTAGAGAGTGCTTTGCATACATCTATATGTAAAATACTTGGTAGCTTGCACTGCTGGGAGTATCAGTGGGCAGTGTGGTATTACTGTATGGTGTGGGGTTTTTGTCTCTGTTACAATTGGGCTTCCTGTTGGTTTGATAAAGCTGTATGTTCTAATAACTCTGCTCTAAATAAACATATTTTAAAATGACATGTGTGCAACCATCTCTTACAACAATGAACTGGAGCATTTTATTTAACAAGATAATTCAATTTTATCAAACAATGAGTTACAAAATTTAAGTGTGTTTCCCAAGTTCCAAAGCACTGAGTCTGTTGAAAATAAAATGCTCAACTGGAAGTATAAACAGTGCTATTTGTTCGTAGGTTTCAGAATGGATACAGGGCAGTTCTTACTAGAGAAGCTGAAGAGTAACTAGGAGCTTTAGAGTGTGCATACATATAGTCCATTTTTACAGATAAGTTTTTTTTTCTCTTCCTTTCAACAGGCACATGGTAATACATAGCATGATTTCTATATGCTAGATGCCACTTAAGGTTTTTAAGTCATAGTGAGGGATAGTGAAAGACTGGGCTTTAATGTGCTAGAGATAGATGGGACATTTCCAAACAATGACCAGTGGTGGTGGGGTTTTTTTTTTTACTTCATGTTTTTAAAGTAGGTTATATTTTTAGTTTGTTTTTTTTGAGGGGGATTTATTTGTTAGGGTTTTGTTGTTTGAGGTTTTTTGTTGTTTTTTGTTTTTTTTGGTGGAGGATGTTCCCAGCAAAACTGACAAAGTTGACAATTAAAAATGTAATGGAAAAGTTATTTGTAATATTTGTAACAGTTCTTAATTCTTAATTATAACTTTCGTTAGCAATGGGGATTAAGTGGTTTTTTTTTCATGACGTCTGGGAAGTATGAAATTTTCCTTGAGACTACTGTGATTAGCCTCCTTTAACTATAGAAAAAAAATGCAAGCATTTGTCACATACTATGTTTACGTGTCACTTATCGTAATCATATTCATATATTTTAGACCAGTTTCACAAAAGGCTGTTCCATTCACAGAATGAAAGAGGAGCTGTTGGGTAGTGAGTGTGTTGTAGACAAAATTTTTCCAGGAAGAGAAATAATGAAAAGTCACCAATCTCAAATCTTATTCTGAGGGCTTAAGGGGAGATCAGTTACCCCCAGAATTTTTGGCAATGGGCCTGTACTGATGCACAATAACTATTGAACAGTTAAACAATTTCAAAAGATTGAATCTGTTGTAAAAATAATTTGTGATTTACATATTTCCCCCACATATATAGAAAATAAAACTGCAACCTACCCAGTTAATTAAATTATTTTACTGTAATACCAGTTGTTGTACCATGTTGCTGTGATACTCTCATTTTCAGTGCATTTTTTATTTTTCTCATGGAAGTAGTTATCTACTGCATAAAAGTAGATAAATACATAATGGCAAAGCTATTAATCTACTGTAACAAACTTTGGATCCAGCTTCTCTGAAATGGCTGGTTACATTCTAATTTCTGTGTTGTGTTCTAGCTTATAGACCAGTTAAAACCTGGCGGAAGATTGATATTACCAGTTGGCCCTGCTGGGGGAAACCAGATGCTCGAACAGTATGACAAACTAGAAGATGGCAGTGTCAAAATGAAGCCTCTGATGGGAGTGATATATGTGCCTTTAACAGATAAAGAGAAGCAGTGGTCCAGGTGGAAGTGATTTTCTGTTCCACTTACTTCTTCCACACACATGCAAGGTGAAAGGGTGTGAATTTTAAGCAGATAGACTGCAAGGCCTGCCTTTGCTGCTGTCATTGCTTTCTGCTCCTCCATACCATGAAAAGTGACTCAGTCTGCATTACTACATCACCCAAAGGAGGTTATGCTAAGTTTGAGTTAAATTAAAAGCAGAAGAAAAATATTGCATGGGTTGCACTTTGTCTTTTTTGGACATGTTTTCTTTAGTCTTTGGTGTTTTGAAGATTCTTATTTGTTGTTTTAAACACAGTATTTTCTAAGGTTAAACTTTTAATGATTTTTTTATAACTATTTTGCCCAATAATTAGGGTGAAGTGTAAAATTTTACTTAATAAATACTGTTTTGTCCTTTAAGTTAGTGGTAATTGGGTGTTCATTTTTTATTTTTCTGAAACACTACAAATGAAGAAAAATCTTTGTAAAATCCTTTGTGGAAAATGTAGATGATCTTGCAAGCTTTTCCTTTAAGCTTCCAAGTTGCAAAAAGTAGAAAAGATAATTCCTTCTTCCCTCAAGTATAAATGTAGTTGAGTAGTGTTTAGAAAATTTTCCCAGACATGTTATTAGAAGTCTGTCATCTGTCTCTGATGGGGCAGTATTTGTATTTGCCAATACAGCAAACTAAAGGCCTTTCTAGAAGTAGGAAACCTTCCAGTTTGCTGAATTGAAAAGCCAGTAATAAATGAATAAATAAATAGACTCAATGCAGCTGTCAGCTTAAGCCATGCTAGGCATTAGTATGTGAATGAACAAAGCAGCAGTGCTGTTTTGCTTCCTGGCAGAAAGTGCTTGTGAATGTATTATTGGCATTAGTGAAGTGCAGAGATGTGCATTGAGCTCTGAAAACAACTCTTGAGCTTCATAGTCTAAATTTAGATTTTTGCTTTTTTCCCCTTGATATTTTGGAGTATGGCTTGTGATTTGAATACATGAATATTCAGTCTAACCTATCAAAATATTCATACAAAGTGCAAAATAAAGCAGTTTGCATACTGTTGCTTAGTGAAACCTCATTTCAGTGTTTCTTGGATTACTGTATAGCCACCACGTACAAATTACTCTTAAAACAACTTCAGTGAGATACTGCTTAGTTCACAGCTTGTGAAGCGTGCTTGTTATTCAAATGTTCTGTATTTGTTATGCAAATGAAGGCTTTGGCCTCGAATGTTGCCAGTATTCCCTCAGTGTGGTACTCAGGGGTTTCCTGCCTCTTGTAAGGCTTTGGAAGCTTTCCTTTGTGGTCGGTTTCCTCCTCTGGCAAATGTTTTATTTAAGTTTGGAATCCCGCTTGCTCTAAAAAAGAGTAGTCATCTTCTTAAACCATCCTTCTCTCAGAGAGTTTTCATAGATTTTTTTCTATTTCCACCTGATCTGATTATAGTAGCAATTGGTATCCCAAAAAAAGGATAGCAGTACGTGTTCATAAAACACTTTAAGAAGGGTGTCTGGAATGACAGTGTTTATCCCTTGCTACAAGTGAAGGTGGGGTACTGTGTTAAGGACTAGAATTCTGAGTTTTTAGCATCTCTTTGGTGCAGTTTGGTATTTCATTTTGTCTGCTAGCTTGGAAAGAGCTTTGTGGAAAGCTCTTTGAAAGCTTGGAAAGAGCTTGTCTTTGGGCCTTCTTCAGTCATGTATACTGTAGAATTATTTTCCCCAGAAATTCATACCAGTTTCTGTGCTTTTCTGAAGCACTTCTTGATTTTATTTATTTATTTTTAATTTAAGAAGTTACAGTGGTGTTATCAGAAAATATAAGTGCTTGGCCTGAAGGGTTCATCTGCAATGGCATAGAGACTGTATCTTGCTCTGTACATTTAAATTTTGTTCAGTCTTGAAACTCTCTGTTAAAGAAAATCTCAGAAGTCCTCTTCTTGTGACATTTGCTATTTCTTTAATTGTCCTTTTTGTGATCTGATGAAAATTCCCATTCCATTTTCTAGGATAACTGTCAGTATACTGCTGACCTTACAGGAGGTCACATCTTTCTTTTCTTTGTTTTTCCTTGTTGGTGGCTATGAAGTATATGGTCAGGCAGCTGCTGCTAAGGAAATTCCTAATTATAAGTCAGCATTTGCTATCTATGCTCGCATCAAAGATGAAAGAGCTGTTTTTTCTTCACTTCCTAGATTTCATTTTTTCTTTTCTAAATTGCTCAAGATCTGTGAGCAGAGTTCATTTAGAGACTCCTCTGAAAAAGCATCTCTAAGTGTTTCTGTAATAAAAGTCTGTAGTATATGGGAGACTAGTTGATGTAAATCTCAAATTCATTAAACAACAATCATTTAATATTAGCTCAATTCTGTGTATTTAGTTTGTCATTCTTTTAGTTTACATTATGTGATTTCATTCCTAATGCAGGTAACTCTTTTATTGCATTGAATGAAGAATGGGTGTCCCTTCACAGAATACAACTGATAGGCCAGCAGCATTTTCATGGGGTAGCAGACCCTCCAGCTGGCATGAAAGAAGCTGTTTAAATTTTTGCTGAGCCATTCACATTTTAGAACATCCTTTAATGGGGCTGTAAGGTGATTTTGCAAAGGAGTACAACACTCTTAAGTGGTGTTTGAGGTCAACCCCATCTTCAGGTATTTTGTATCATGCTTCACTATGTAAAACTGGAACTTGTAGCAAAAGGAAGTCTGGACTAGCTGGAAGGAAAAGATTCCTTGGATTTCAATACATTGCTAAGTATCTTACTTGTGAATACTGTTAAATTTCTTTACATTTAGGCCATGACTTTGTAGTTTTGGCTCAGTTGCAGTAATACTTTTTCAAGCTCCCAATATTAGTGGGAATCCTCTCAAATGTGACTCCCTGGGACATTCAGAAGTAGAATATACACAGGAACCCTATCTCTGGTACAAAACAAAACAATGCTGTGTGCCAGAGATCCAGCAGTCAATGCCCAGTTATGTGATTATACTGATAAGGGTATCCTTTCACATAAAACTTCAATTGTTTTGGGTTTTTTAACTGAAAAATAGGATGGAGAGAGGGCCTCTTGTGTTGCACAGTTGGGAACATGGCTTGATGGCTGCCTTGTGGGCAGATCTTGTATAAATTAGGATCTCTCTGGTTTTACTTCTCTGTGAAATAAAACTTTCTACTTATGTGGAAAGACAACTGTAAGTGTCACAGTTGTATTATTTAGTCGTATAATATATAGAAAACACGTTTAAGGTCATTGAGTCTGACTGTTAACCTGGTGCTGCCAAGTCCACCACTAAACCTGATCCTAAGAGCCACTAAACCTTGTCCTGCTGGCCGTGCTACTGCTGATGCAGAGGCATAAGAGAGTAACAATGTAAATAACATCAATGAGACTCTGTTGCATTTTGGATTTGATTTCCAGACCGGCAGCTTTTTAAAAATTTTAACAACTACTTTTGTCTTACATATTGTATTAGTAGAAATTATTTATAAATGTCATGCTGAATTTATATTTGCTGATAAAATACAAAATTATAATGACCTTTCTGAAGAAAAGCTTCAGTGACTAAACTGGGGCTGTTACTGTATCCCACTTACCTGTACATAAACCAAGATTAACACCCTTTTGGAAAATGTATTTATTAGGATACATTTTAATATGTTTCTGCTTAGAAACTCTTATTCAGTGTTACAAGTGCCCCTGATGAGCTAGTTGATCAATTTAGTTTGAAATTAGCAGATATTGTTTGCTGGAATTCCTCAGGTCCTGCAGAGTAATGATTATGTTTTAAGTTTTTATTTTACTTTGGCAAAAAGAATCTCCTTACAAAATATTTTAGGTTAAATTTAAGAATTATGAATTATGTGTCAAGGTGATTTGGCCCTGACTGAATGCCAGCTGCTCACCAAAACTGTTCCCTCCACAACTAGACAGAGGAGAGAGAATACAATGCAAGGCTTGTGACTTAAGGACAGGTAGAGATCACTCACCAATTACCACCATGGGTACAAGAGACTTGACTTGGGGATATTAATTGAAATTATTGCCAAGCAAAATCAAAACAGGATAATGAGAGGTAAAACAAACCTTCAAAACACCTTTCCTGCACCCCTTCTGCCTCCTTCCTAGCCCCACATCCTGCCCCCTAGCAGTGCAAGGAGGCAAGGAATGGGGTTTACAGCCAGTTAGTCACACATTCTTCCTGCTGCTGCTCAGGGAGAGGGGTCCTTCCTCTGCTCCAGTGTGGGGTCCCTCCCACAGGACACAGTTCTCCCTGAACTTGTCCAGCGTGAGTCCTTCCTATGGGCTGCAGTTCTTCATGAGCTGCTCCAAGGTGGGTCACTGTTCTTGGGATGCAGTCCTGCAGGCACAGCCTGCTCCAGTGTAGGTTCTGCACAGGGTGACGAGTCCTACCAGGAAACCTGTTCCAGTGTGGGCTCCTCTCTTCATGGGCCTGCAGGTCCCTGCCTGGAGGCTGCTCCAGCACATTTCCCACAGGGTCACAGCCTCCTCTCAGGCATCCCTGCTCCAGCATGGGCTCCTCCAGGGGCTGCACGTGGATCTCCGCATCCCTGTGATCCTCCAAGGGCTGCAGGCCCAGCCTCACCATGGTCTGCACCAGGGGCTCCAGTGGAATCTCAGCTCCAGCACCTGGAGCAGCTCCTGCCCCTCCTCCCCTGATCTGGGTGTCTGCAGTTCCTCTCACATGTTCTCACCCCGCTCTTCTCTGCACAATAACTGTTTTCTTTGTTGAATATGTTGCCACAGAGGTGTTGCTTCCATTCCTGACTGGCTCAGTGTTGGCCAGTGGAGGGTCTGTCTGGGAGCCAGCTGGTGTTGGCTCTGTAGAACCTGGAGGAAGCTTGTGGCAGCTTCTCACAGAAGCCACCCCTGCAGCACCCCCCCGCCACCACCAAAACCTTGCTAGGAAAACCCAATACAATTATGTAAAGGTTTATGTGATATACCTGATACTGTAAATTACAGAAAAAAAAATCCTTTATCACTTCAATTTATTCTCAATTTTATGATTGATCATAGCAAATAATAAATATTTTATAATAGCACCTTTCTAGATTAAAATGCTGTAAGTCTAAATATTGCATCTTTAAAGTTATAAAGTGAGAAATAATGGGCTGCTGAAACTGAGTTGATGCTGTATTTCTAATTCATAAAAGGCTACACTCTGAATTTCACTTTCAGTAATGACAACATGTTTTTCGTAGATAAATGATGTATTGAGAAGGGAAAGTCAAATGCTGCCTAATGACAAGAAAATTGAAGTGGATCTAAAAGAGTGAGATACAGATTTCAGATAGATTTATAAATGTTTGTTCAAATATTTAATTTGAATGCCTTTCACTAAAGTGGCAGTGAGGGATCACAAAGCTGCATGAGTTACTTGTATCCCAAATGTATTGTTGATAAGATCATTGATTCTTTATAGTTTGTAATTTACCTGAAAAGCTGCACATTAGAATTTTTCTTGTTTTTTTTGTTGGATATTCATAATGGGAAGTGTAGAGTATTCATGTATATGTTTTCCCTAGTAGCAAGCAAAAATTTTTCAAACTTTCTTACATTTTTTTTCAAGAATAGTAACCTTAAGCTAATGACTTCTGAAATTTGCTTTAACTTGAGTTTACAAAGTTGCTTTGATACCTCAGCTGATAGATGAGTGGTTCTCCTGCTGTAATTCCAAAAGCCTGAGAAGGACTACAGTGGTGACTTAAACCCTAAATATATATATTGCTTGCTAAGCAGGAGCTGGTAAGCAGATTGGAAGGAGTGCATATATGAAGGTGGAGAGAAATTACGTGAGTTGTGTAAGAGTCACAGTAAATAGCTGTGGCCAGAAAGAATACAAATCAGTAGATCTTTTCTGTGGCTCTAGAGGACAACAGGATAGCTTTAACAAGGAAAGAGCAATCTTTTGAGTCTCCTTTTAAGCTTTGCAGCAGGACAGATTTTGTTGTACTACTGAGAGGATGGGATAATTATCCTGATTCTTACCAGTCGCTGAAACATGGTGGATTTCATAGCTTGGCAGTTTCTGATCCATACAGGATCAGCTCAGGTGAGCTGATGCTGGTTTGTAATATGTATTTATGTCTGCAAGCTGTGCTACCTTAGGAAGAAAGCTGACAACTGTTACCTATCAGGCCATCTGAGACTTTTCTGGCACTTTCTAATATATACATTCCAATAATGAACATATAAATTCAACTTCTATCTGTAGAAAATAAATGCTGTATAATTTTAACACTTATATCAGGGATTGGTTTGGGCTGGCATGCTGTTGTTAGATTAATGACTAGTGAAGAGCAAGTGAAAAACCTCTTGAGGAAAGCTGATCCTCTTAATACAGTAAATGTTCTAAAAATAAAATATGAAAATCCTTATTTTGAATGTCACATACAGGATGTAGTGGTCAAGAATATGTTAAAGGAATGAAAAATAGCAACAATTAAAACATTGCCATGCTAATACAATTTATTTTAAATTATATAGTTATATAATACTTACATGTTTTAAGTAGAAATATCACTTTGGAAAAGAAAAAACAACCCCACACTTTAAACACCTTAAATGCATTAGCAACATTATGCAAAAGCCCTGCTAACATCTGTGGCTAGGTGGAATCATTGTGTTTAATAGTTTCAAGGTAAATACAAAATGTTTCTTAGGCTTACAGTTGCTTGAGGATCTGCCTTGTATTTGAAGGATTATGAATTGCTTGTCACAGTAGAAGAGCAGGGTTTTATAAAGCTGTGAGTGTGTGGTAGGAATCAGGATAAAAATCACACCCACAATTAGGCGTATGAGACTCAGCCAGCAACAGCAGTAGTCATTACTTACACACACTTCTTGAAGTTGTAAAAATTAACTGATGATGCAGCTCCTGGAAGTGTTAGGGATGAATGAAGCACTTGTCCTGAATTCACTGGCACTGCATTTTAAACTGGGTATCAGATGTTCATTTCTTTTTCTCTGTTTAAAGTAAGCAATACCCATTCTGTGAGACAGGCAAATACGGAGAGCTTCCAAACCTTTAGCTATAAACAGATTTTTCTTTATCCCTGCCAAGATGTGTTCTTCCACCTCCTGCTTTTTTCTGCTGTGTGTAATTACTGCAGTGCTCTAAAGCTGTATGATTAGTACTTTACTATTAGGAGGCAGTGCAAAGTGCAAAGAATGCAAATATTTATCACTTACAAATCACAATGTTTGCATCCCAGCTGCATTAGATAGAAAACTAGTCATTTAAGCACTAGTTTCTACAGCCTTTTCAGTTGCTTTTAAAATGTTTTGCATGCTGTCATTCCATGCTGTATGATTCCTGGAGCATAATAATGTCTTTGAAACGTAAAGGTTTTGTATGTGTGCATGTAGAACTATATTTTTGTGGGTTAATTTGCATGATAGCTGGAAACACTATTGTGTATTGAGCCAGCAATCACATTACTGAGTTTTTCTTCTAATTCAGACACTTCAGCTGATGAGGCTGATGCACCTACTAAAAGAAAAATTGCAGCAAATTCATTCTGAATTTATAGATTGCTTCTGCCTTGTCAAAAAAAAGAGGCAAAACACTTCTCTTTGAGTTTTCCAGTGCTCAGAGTGGCACAGAGTGCACAGCTTTCAGATTTGATGGGGGTTTTGCATTAAAATTAATTCTTTAGAAATACTTAAACAAATCACTACTATATGATCACTTTGTGGTTGGAATATAGGTTCTATGGGTTTCTTGTTTCAATGTGTTTTAAATGTCCTACAGGAACAAACCTCTGCATTTTCTAGATTGCTTTTAGTGGTTTAGAGAGACTTATTGATTCATCCTTTCTCCTAACTAATCTCCTTTTAGCTCACACACACTGCCCTGCCCCCAGCCTTTCCACAACCCACTCCTGATTTCTTGTAGCTCCTTCAGGAGCTAATCGAGTTCCTCTGAGAAATAAAGAAACTAACTGGTACAGTCTGCATAACAGGGATGCAAGACTGTATTTCCACTTTCTTGAGAGACTGCAGCAGAAGCTACACTTGCCTTTTTGGCAGCTACAGAGGATGGGTTTTGCCAATACTCTGTCTAGTAAGTTGGCTCAGTTGCTTGCCAGTGTATAGCCAGCAGAATACAGATGGCAGGTAGCTGTGTTAGTAGCTGTGCAATATGGGGGGGGTTTCCTTAAACCAAGTGATCCATTAAATGTAGAAGGACCCATATTTCACAATAAGTCACAAAGTAGTATGAGATGATATGGGATTGCTGTTGCCTTTCCTTAGTGTTTGTTTTTTTTTCTCAAATGCTTGAAGAGATTTCTAAAGTTTTGCTGATGTGCGTGAGCACTTAAATGTAACCTGATTCAATATGAAAACTTTTCAAATACCATTTCCAAGGGGAGAAGAAACATAACTGCATGTGTTTTCTTTCTACAGGGATGAATTGTAAAAGCTACATCATCTTGACCCAAACATAGTGTTACAGTGGACTGCTCATCTCCCGTTCTAAAAGCTTTTTGAAAACCAACAGCATTGCAGCTTGTTTTGGACTTCGTTATACTGTTGTTATCAGCATGGAAAAGCGTGGTGTTTGTTTTATTTTTTTAGATGCTCAAGGCAAATCTGAAAAAGAAATGGTGGAAAGTTTTATGTGGGCACTGTTTTATTTAACATGCCTTTATTTCACTTTAATCTGTTCAAAGTGAATTTCTGCAAAACTGCAGATAAAGACCTGTAGCTTGTGAACTCTGATTTTGATGGGGGAACTTGAACACTCACTTCTCTCGGCTCCTGTGTCCCTTGGTAAAACGCTTCTGTGCACCTTACGACACTACGTAGGTAATACCAGGTTTTCTGTGTTCCAACGTCTGCTAGATGCTACTAAAAGGAGATGAACTTCCTTTCTAAGCTTTTGACATGGTGTCATAGACTAGCATGTAGTAGATACAATCAGCTGCTTTTTTACCTTTAAACCAGGCATTTGTATATATTAAATTTCAAGACATCAGAGGTAGGTGGCTGCTCCTATCAAACATTTCTGTTCAAGCTGGACATAACAGACATGGTTTTCCCTTTCCTTCTAAAACTGATTAATGTAAGCTTTAAATTCTGTTGTGGTTTATAGCTCAGTGCTGATGTGATACACATGGAGCTAACTCCATAAATATGAGGTGAGCTGTGTTCCAATCACTGAACAATTTACACAATGCAGCTTTGCCAAGCAAATTTAAAAGCCAAAGGGGGTTTTGTGCTTGTGTGGAAGATTAGGATGGGTAGGTAGTCTGATATACGGATTGCTAGGTTCTTTATTAAAAGCCAAAACCCCCTTTGGTCCTAAAAGGAATGTTGCTTCTGGTAAAGCCATTTGATGTATGAAGAATAGTTGGAAGGCTCTAAACCTTTTTTTCTGATGTAAGTTTTGTGTTCTGGTACTATAAAATGTTGACAAATTAGGAAGCAGTACACTAAGGTGGGCTGCTTTGGGAAAGGGGGAAAGTGTGTCTTCAGTGATCTTGCTCATATTTGAGCGACCCAGAATTAAAGTAAACAGCATATTATCTTTTTTTTTTTTATGATAGGAAGGATTATAGAATAAAACAACCCATAGTGATCACTGGAAAAAACCCAAAACAACTTCCTATGGTGAAAGAGCAATAATTTTGTGATAGGATTAATCCCTGAAAGCATAAAGGTTATAATTCAAAGGCCTCTGAATATGGAAAAGGAACATTTTAAATAACCTGCCTTTTGAAGGCCCAGCCCCATTTTGTTCCTCTGTGAAAGATACTATAGGACTTAATTTATTTAGATGTTTGGAAGTTAATGTACCACCTCCTGATCTGACTGCAGCCTGGGAGCACATGCACAAGATTAATCTTATAAAGAAATTAATATAGTGCGTATTCTAGAAAATACAATCCAGAAAAATCCACTTGCGTCTGACAAATTTGTACTAACCCACAATCAACTGTGACTCTAGTTCTTGGTGTTGAAGTGAAATAACTGATGCATGCTAACGTTCAACCTTTTGGTCGCTGTATCTTTCAGTTTGAGTTCAGCTTTATTTACATCTTCTCACTAATTTAATCAGTTAAATGAAAGATATGAGCTCAACTGTATCCAAATTCCTGTCTCTGGACACAGTCTAATAAGCTAGCCTGACTTGGAAGTGGTGTTAAAGCTGAGACCCAATTGCAGCTTCCTGGGGGAGAACCACTTCAGGAGGTGTAAGACTTCAGGGACCAAGGCTGGTGGGATTAGTGCACCCATTCCACTGAAGGGGCTGATGACAGTCAAGGTACTCGGACAGAAAGGAGGATCCAGGAGTAGCATTTAGTAGTCGAAAATGGAAACTCCTCCATGATGGAGCAATGGTTCTGAAGTAAAAAACTTGGAGACAAGGACAAGTTGAAATGCAGAAGACTTGAAGAGCTTGAATAAATGCTGTGTGAACTGTCTGAATTGCTACTTTGCCAAATAAAACAAATTGAGAGGAAGCTGTATCTAGGTGTCTGCCTGATTTTGTGGTTGGTTTTATTGTTTTTAACCTTCAACAGGATTTCATATATCCAAAAGAAAACATGTATAAAAATACTGGTTTGCTAACTGACCAGAACTATGTGTCCATTTTCAGTCAGTTAATGTATTGCATCTGTTACAAAGCCTCTTAATACTACCTGGAATGTAAGTGGGGTTTTTGGTGTCTGTTTGGAATTTCTGAAGCACACATCTGTGTGTTTTGGTGAACAGGCTCTGTGCACAGTTCTGTCTGCTGTCCATAGTTGAATCCAGCCACCTCGGAGAGTGTGATTTGCCACTTGGAAGGATTACAGCTCTACCTCTTTATAAGAGGTGCAGTCATGTTGCACTGGGTTGTTACTGTCACCTCTAAGTCAGATCAGCTTGGGAGAACAGATTGGCTGAACTCTTGAGTTGCTTTTCCAGTTGTTTCTGGGATCCAGACAGTAGAAGCCTTGGAAAGCCACTACCTGTATCTTGAAAACCCACCAAGAATTGTGGGCTCTCCACAGAGGAGTTTGATGTGCTGTAGGGATGCTTTCTGTTTATGTAGCAGGAATGACCTGTGTACTTTTTCTGTTCAGACTGGTCAGCTGGTTGAGGCCACAGAACCCGTAACATGACATTTTCTGGAGGGAAACCAGCACACAGCACGTGTGCACCAGCACTGCTGATGAAGCCACCTGGATGATTCCTGAAATGTTTTGTAGTCATCGAGTTTGAAACGGGCAATAATGCCTGGAGCCAGAGGGGCTCTGTGTGGTAGGCTCTGGAGCTTGCAGCTGGCAGCAGTTCTCTCCACATGTGCAGTGTTTTTGTGACGGTGAAAAGCTCCAGGATTTTTGAGTGTGGAGGGACTGTGTAATTAACCCATCAGCACAAAGAAGTAAAGTAAAATACTCAGAGGAGAATTCTGAACTAGTACTCTCCTTCCTGCCAGGAAGAAGGGTGTTAACCCATTCTTACAGTAGCAGTGCTTTCTTCCTTCTACTCATTAATGTGCCCTAGGTTGTGCTGCTTTTGATTTAAATGCAGTTCACAGAAGGAAGACATGAGACAATTCCTTCTGAACTTTGACATGATACAAAGGATGAGTAGCACAAGCCATGCTCATGATTTGTAACTTTGGTTCTATTTAGCTGATTTTAAACATATTAGGATGCAGTTCAAAAGATGGAACCTTGGTCCCTGTCCCAAGCAATGTGGAAGAGGTATTCTGCTGAAGTGAATGAGGGGTGGTCCTGGTTCAGAAAAAAGGCAAATGGCGAGGTCACACATGCACATTGCAGAACCAAAAGAAAAATTCAGAGGGGAAGTGTTGCCTCAAAAATGGCACAGGGGGATGCAGGAGATGATGTCTGAAATTGGTCTTTTGCATTCCAGACTTCATAGATCAGGAAGGGTAAATTAGAGTTTAAGTACTGTGATATTAAATAGATTGCTTCAAGCATGGGGTCTAAGTTGGTTTTGTGGGTTCACACCTTTTGCCTTTGTTGAGTCTATTTGAGTTTTGTCCATCTGCTTTTAACTGTGAAAGGTTGTGAACTGCAGACCAGTTGTGGTAAGTCACGGACACTCTGGAGGTATCATAACCCCACTTTGCCTTTACTGTAAATAACACACACCTGTGTGCTCAGACCCCCCAGCTGGCAAGGTTTGGGGTTCCATGCCTCAGCCAGGTCTGAGGAAATAAGCATGGACTAAAACTTGGCCTTATGCTGGCAGAGGTGATGTAAACTTCCCTCTACCTGGCCTATTTACCTCCCATATGTCATCCTTGACAAACAGGGCTGCTTTCTGTTCCAGGTAGTAGCTTTTCAACAGCACAAGTTCATGCTGCAGCTGATGCACTCTGAATTTTCCTGTGAAAGGCTGTTACTGTTCTCTCATGCTCTTGGCAGGGTGTTAATGAGATGCCCAGCAGGATGTGCTCAGGAACTAAAACTGTATTTCTTTAAATTATGAATTGAGTGGACATAGCTATTGCTGAAATATCCATGGAGGAGATCCAGCTGCCCATTGAAAATTGCCTGAAAGCTTCAGAAGAAGAAATGAAAATAACTCACTTTGTGTCTTATCATACCAAACTTAGAACTTGAGACAATTCTGTGCTTTTTAGCAAACTTTTTTAGCAACAACAGACTATCTTCATAAAGACTGTTGTTGGAGTTACTCTGATATCTCACTTTGATTCTCTAAGGTTTCTTTGTAGTCCAGCCATTTTCATCATATGCTTCTGAGCAACTGACCTGGTAGATACTCTTGAGAACATTCCCTAATGCTTCTGAGAAGCTGAAGCCCTTTTTCCAGCCATGTTTGTACAGGCCATGTGTCTTGTTTATTATGTTCTGCCAAATCCTTTTTCAGCTATAATGGAGAAGTGGCATCAGATAAATCAGTAACTTTTATTGCAGGTGCCTTATGGACTAGGAGGACACTCTCGAAGGCCTGTGGTTAGGAAAATGGGTGATTCAGAGCACCTGCCAAGGCTACTGCCCTGATCAGTGCTCTAGAGAAGCTGCTTTCCTCTGGGTATAGAGGCAGCCTCAGGACAGTCATCTCTTGGGCATGGAATTATCCTTCAGGGATGCTTTCCCTATAGGCCCAATCTTCCACTGGGCTGCTTGCTTTCAAGTCCTTTACAGTCCTGCACTCATTCAAGTTCCCTGCTCCCCCTATATCTGTTTTGTCCAGTAATTTGGTTTGAGTGTAGAAATCTTAAATGCATCTCTTTAATGAAATAGGATCTGGTAGCTTTGAGAACTATGTTAAAATGTCTTGCTCTGCCCTCTTTAGAACAGGATTATACATTTCTGTTGGCCAAGGAAGTGGCAACTCTAAGTTGTTCACTGAACCTTTCTGCAGTGTCTGGTTTCTGCCAGCTTGCTCAAAATATACTTTTCATTGATTTATGAGTGGCTTATAACTGTCAGCCAGGAGCCTTATAACTGCAAAAATTAAATTTTAGCAGGTGTATTTAAAAACTTGTTTCTGAAGTGTGCTGATCCAGTCATTCTAGATTTCTCTTTGTTTGTGTTTCAGGGCTCCAGCGCAGAGTGCAGCTCACTTTTTCAGTTGTTTTAAGTAACTATTACTTGAAAAATATAGAGCAGTTACATTTACACAATTTTTTCTCCCTTTAAATATTCCTTGTTTACAGCATGTTTCCCTGTCACTCAGCTCAGACCAACTGTGTCACGGGCTCTTCTTCATATTAATTATCGTGTGTTTATTGCTTCTTTCTGGTCTTTATGCCTGTCAGCACTCTCTGAATCTTCTCTAGTTTTTCCCTTTGCTCTTACTCTTTTAGCTTTTGCCATTAGAAACTGAAAATCCCAATTCCTGATGCATATGAAAACAGGCAGCACAGACCTCAGTGATGCATGACTGGATTCTGTTAGGGCTTACTAGAAAGGCTCTCCCTTTGTTTTGGGGTGGCGTGTTTGTGTTGCTATTGGTTTGTGCCTCTGGCTGGCTCTGTGCAGTTTGGGATTGAAACTCTTACACTTTATCTAGGATTGAAAAGCAAATGGAGCATCACACTGACCTATTTCAGCCTTTTTGTTTTGCAAATGTGCTCTTGGAACTGCCCCTGCTATTATCTTATAGTGCTATGGAATGTTTATAGTGAGATGTTCAGGCTAGCATCCCCTGCAAAAGTGGGCAGCAAGCAGCCTATATTATGGAAAAAATCCTCCTTACTTCTAAATATGGATCAAACCTAGGTAAGTATTGTATTGTTTGCTACTCTGAAGTAATCTGTATCCTTAAGCTGTCTGAAGGGCAAAACAGTTTTAAAAAACCATTCTAAGTGAACTAAGAATCTTGATCAACATTAAAACACAGTGACAAAATAAATTTTAATGACCTCTCCTAATACACAGAGGAGCAACATCTACAGGGGCTATGCAGTCAGGGTAGTCAATATTCCCTGCTTACCTAAGATGCTGGTAAGAATAGGTGGAATAAGCATATTCACAGATATGTGGAGAGACAAACATCAGTGTTTAGGACAGGAAAAACAGATCTGACAGACTTGAAATAGTGATGACTTTCACACAGTGTGTCTCACTTCTGCTACAGGATAAACACTCATAGGTTCCTTTCTACTCAGAATATTCTGTGATCTGTGACTGTGTAAAACTCCCCAGCTCTGGGTTCTGCATGAGAGGCCGTGAATGCAGTTTTAGTAAAGCAGCCACGAAGGTGGGCTGGAAGCACTGCGTGCTCTGAGCACTCCTTTGACATCAGAGGGGGAGCCCCAGCCTTGGGAGCGGCTGGGGAGGGGCTGCCGAAGTGGTGTCAGCAGGAGGCAGTGGCTGCGAGCTGCCTGGGCAGAAGAGGAAAAGCACCCTGAGCATGTTGACAGTGTTTTCTGCTATTCCCAGGTTTGCTCTAGCTCAGTAGTTCAGTATGACTTTTTAAAAATCAAATAGCATGAAAGCCATTAAATGCAAACACACGGTATTGAGACCAGTGTGTGTGTTAACAGCAGGAGCTGCCAAACCAATCTGTTACTTTGCCCACTTTGTCTTGCTCTCCATCCAGCTGACAATGCCCCCAGGCTCTCTGGTAAGGTGACTCCTGTACCTTGCTTGCTGTCTGCTGCTCTCTGCTTGCAGGCGTTCATTCTAGCTGTCATATGCAAAATCCCTGAAGGTTTATTCCCCTACAGCAGCACAGAAACAAAGGCTGCTGTTGGGCAGAGTGACTGGAAAGCTGAGCAGCCTCTTGCACCATGGCTGCACTGGCTGGCTTGTGCTTTGTGCCAGATCCTGCTGTTGTCCTGCAAAACCAAACCTTTTGTTCTGCTGCTGGCTGTGTGCCAGGGTAATGTGTTTTGGTAATAGGAGCACGGTGGGCACAGAGAGAAAAGACCACTTTTCTTGCTGCTGTGATAAAGTGGTGAAGGACATTTAGGTATTTCATTAAAACCCAATGCAAATTTCAATGATGGAAAATAAGACCCCAACTAAATGGGCAGTGAGTCTTCCCTAGAAAGCTGTATTTAAAATGTGGCCTTTTGGATCTTGTGCTATTTGCCATGTCTTCTAGGGGCTGGGATGGAAGAGAGGCCATACTCCCAAACTGGAAATGGGCAGCATCAGCAGATGGTCTCCTGGACCCACTGTAGCACTGAAGTACAAACAACCAGACTTTGTCTCATGTGGCACGAGCAAGGAGCACTGGAACCCAGATTTCCTGAGTGGCTGGCACAGACAGCTCTACAGCTGCTGTCCTGCTCAGCTCAAGCACTGCTTGAGAGACAGGTCACACAGGCAGATGCCCTGTCTTCTCTGTCTCCCTGGAACAAGTATCTCAACAACTTCCCCCACCATTCACATTCCAGCTTCTTGTAAGGCTGTTTCACAGAAATTCTGTCTGCTCTCATGACGCAGTCTTGTAGCACAGAATTTAGCTGGCAATGGAAACGAAAGACAATGCAATAAATATAAGAATAGAATTGGTTTATTAGAGCTATTTTACATAAAGTAATCAAGAACAAATTACTTGAAGAACTATTTGTATACCATGGCAATATTCTTGCTGACTCAAAGTTACTGAAGTACAAAAGACGACATACAAACAATGCATGCCTCATTTGACTCTGGTTTTATTGAGACCCATGAGGAATGTGACATCCTTGGGACAGCCAAACAAGACAGACAGCACAGTGTGTGTGTATATATAAGTATATATAACATGTACTGTACACATTTTACTGGTAACACATCTGCAGTTCACTCACACATATCAATTACTTGCTCTAATTCTATGAGAATTTTTCTGGGGTGAGGGCAGATCACCGAAGCTTTCAAGCTTTGCAGGGAGCTATGGGATAACCAGCAGGAATCCTACACTCTGTCATCTCGGGTAGAAACTGCTGTGTGCTGTTCTCACACTGTGTGAGGGTGGTGGGCTGGATGTGGACAAGGCTGAACAAGCCCTGAACTCCAGGGACAGACACAGTCTGGGATTGCACACGGAATCATAGAGGGGTTTGGGTTGGAAAGGACCTTAAAGATCATTTAGCTCCAGCCCCCCTGCCATGGACAGGGACACCTTCCACTAGACCAGGTTACTCAGGGCTACATCCAGCCTGGCCTTGAACACTGGCAGTGATGGGGCATCCACAGCTTCTTTAGGCAGCAGTACATGACTGCTGTTGAGCACTGGGAAGTCCAAGCTCATCCACTGAGGAGCTGCATTTTTTCATTTCAGCATTTAGCAAGCATGGCTGTCTGCTAGCAGTGCAGAGGTTTAAACTGAGTGAAAATAACATGCTTCCTTCCTTAAATCCCAGTTTTCTTAGCAAAAGCTGGTGCCTGGATAGCAACTGCTTTTAATTAACAAAGCAAGACACATTCTTTAATGAAAATAAAGAATCCCAGGGCATCCCAGTGCATCAGGTGGAAAGAACACAACTAGTCTCTGCTGGATGGTGAAGGAACGTGTTGGCTGGAGCATCCCGGTCCCCACAGTGGTGGCAGCACTGAGAAGAGCAAGATGGCACAGGCTTCCCCCCAGCTTTGGCCAACACAGCCGGGCTGTGGAGCCTTGCCTGCTCCAGTGCACAATCCCTGGGGTGCACTCAGCCCTGGCTGAGACCCCAACTGCTGTGGGGAGGGCAAGGGCACCCCACATCCAGTTTGGGGTCTCCCCACCTTGCAGTGTCTTCTGCACAACAATCAACTAGAGCTACTCTCCAGAGCCTGAGCGTTTCTTATTTTCTGACCAAGGTCATCTACCCACTTTTTATATCATCACCAAAGGGGAAGAGTATGTTCTTCATCTCATAGGCTGCTTCTACACTTGAAAATAAACTAAGGATTTTGGTCCTTTTATAGAGGCAGAGATTCGTGGACACAGGAGAAAGGGGAGAAAACAACTGACCCAAATCCAGGTTTTAGAGATACATCCCATTGATGAGGTAATCAGACTCTTCAGATGTAATGGGTCGAGCTTTTTTGAGCTTCTGTTTCACTAAGCGCAGTCTGCAAGCAACCATAAGCAGCAGCAAAGCAGTGATTGCCAGGCCTAAGGCTAAGGGTAACACAGCACCTACAATGAGGTTAAGAGAAATTACATTTTATTTAACACAGTGAGACGCTGGGAGAGAAAACCTGAAATTCATCCTTAAAAATACAGCTAGTCTACCACTTGGATGTCAGTAATTGGAACAATTCATACCATGAAACCAAACTGCAAGATCGTGTTAGGGACAGTTCAGAATATGTAAGTACATTATTCAATTCTTGACCACTTTATCGGTATCTATAGCACCTGACTGAAAAACTGACATAATTCAAACTTAATTCACATAGTTGTTCTTACCTGTTTCTGGGACTGGGCGACCACCTCCAAGCTGATCTCTCTTTGGCATCATTATGCCATCCCCATTTTTATCATCTGTTCTTTTCCCTGAGGAACTGTTATCTGCACAAAATCAAGCCAGATAAATAAATACTGCAGTTCAGTGACTCAGGAAATCTTATCCACAGGACACTAATATTAAATAACGTGAAGCGCTTAAACTTATGGGAAAAAAACAAACAAAAGAACAGTTCAAGAACTTCTGGCTTCAACTGTATAATTTGAATTTTTGAAAAAATGTGAAACTAAAGCTAAAATTTCAATTCAATTTTACATCCCAAACCACAATGCATCTCAACCAAAAGCAAGGGCACTTTGACTGAGCTGTGATACATTTGCTGGCAGCCTTCAGAACTGTTACAGAGCTAGCAGAAACACACTATGCTACAAGATCTGTAGAATATGGATGTGAAATGTTGTAATTGGAATTACATGTAGTGGTGGGTGCTAAGGAAGTGTTTAAGTCAATTAGTCTGGAACATCCACTGTGTGTAAGTCCCACACACCTCCAGCAGCTCTGAAGAACAGCAGAAGGTGTCCCTGGCAGTGGCAGCAGCAAATGCACACGACTGCTAATTAAAGCTTAAATTGTTTCACTGGTACTGTCATGAAAGTCCACGCTAATGTTCCCACTCCAAGGCAGAAGGCAGCCTCTCAGGCTATGGCACTATTGCCCTGCCTTTTTGGCTGGGGTGCATAAACACTGACTTCAGCCACAGGGAATGCTGTAGAAACCAGCCATGGCCCTGTCCTCATTGGGCTCCTGATCCTGGCATGTAAAGTTGGCTTGAAAAAGTCCGAACAGTGAATGTACTGGCCTTAAAATATCCAAACGGTATCAGAGATGTGCAGGACCACCTGAATGTAACTGACACCAAAACCAGCAGGTGTTTTTCCTGAATTAATCTAAATGAATATTTGTCTTTTTTTGGAAATACCCAAAAGACATCAGCTCTTTTTAAGAGCTGCTCCAGCCTGCATCTAAATGCCTGTTTTAGAAACTTGTTTCCCTGCCATGTAAGTAAAGGGAATATTTAAGTCAACTGCTTGTAAAGAAATTTGGCCAATATGGAGAAAAGTTTAGTGGGAAGTTTTTGGAAGGGTAGAAGAATAGAATCCTTTCAATAAAGCTTGTAGGATTTTGCTAGGACTTGTGGCTGTTCTTACATGACTGGAGAGACTATCAGAGTCAATGCTGCTCAATATCTTATCTGTTATCTCTAGAACACAAAGAGCAATTTCCCCAAAGAAGTTTAGGAGCCTGGCATAAAGCATTTTACAGGCCTTTAATTTGGTTTGCACTTTCTCTTGATTTTCTAGTCTACTCCAAGGAAATTGCCATTTACAGCCCTTTCCTATTACCCTAAATTACAGATCTAGGTTACAGCTACTGCTGTGGGTGCCTCTGCAGTAAAAACATGACTAAGGCTCGGGCACTCAGTCAAATGCTGTAATGCCAGCCCTGAACAGCACTGCACGGGCAGCCTGGGAGAGGCAGAGGCTCTGTGCCAGGGGAATGCAAAGCTGTTGTGGTGATTTATACACTTGGGATGGCTGTGCTGGCGAGTGCAAATCTTCAGGCTGCTCGTGAATTCAACCTGTCTGCATGACCCTGTTTGCTACTGGCCAGTGCTGCTTAGAAACCAGTTTGAAACTGGCCCCTGCTCACTCCAGAGTGCTGTGCTGCTACTGAGTGTTTTCTACATTCATCTGCAAGTTCAGGAGTGCCAGAATATGCAGCGAGGCTTAAGAACTTCCCTGGAGAAGGACACTGGGGCTATTTGGAGGCAGCCATGCAGAAATGCTGCGCTGGCCTTTGCAGGAGATGCAGTCTGGGTAACTTTACTACCATGGAAACATGGCTGCAGAGAAAGAAAGGACTCTTTATTGATATCAAATGCCTCTTCCTCCATCCACTCTCAACTTTGAAAGAAAATGTTTGGCCTTTCAGCTTGGGCAAAAGTAGACCATGAGTCTGTTTCAGAAGACTCGGTGCCCTGAGTGCCTGAGGGGGTTATCTCAAAGTCAGATTTGGTGGTTCCCTGGACTTGCCCTGCTGTAGAAGAATTCCATTGAAAAGGCAGAAATGCAGAACAAGATTTACCCACAGTAAACAATCAATGATTTTTGGGTTTTGTATTGGTTGGTTGTGGTCTTTCACTTCACTTTGAATAGATCCCATTAGGTCAGGCAGAAGTTTTAAACAGTCCTTAACTTGGACTTGCATATTTTCATACTTCAGTGTAAATCCTTAAAAAGCTTGTATCAAGTCAGAGCTAAGCATGAAGGGCCACTGTAAGGAAGGTTAAAGGAAATTTGGAACAGAGAATCTATTAAGAGAAAATGGATTCTAGAAGGAAGTTCCCTTAAGTGTCACCCTTATAGGTAGAAAGCTCATATATCTGCTACCAGGAAATATCTCACAGTCCAAAACATTACAACTTAGCCCAGCTCCTTTGGAGAAAAGGAAAAAAGATTAATTTGGTCGTACTTGACAAGGAAGTCCCTTTATTAGACATCTTTATTGAATTCTCAGAGATGAAAGTTGTTTATGGAGAGGTAAGTAGCAGAAGGGACAGGCCTTTATTGGTACTTTAGCCACTACTAATTAAAAAAAAAGTAAAAAACAAAACAAAGGAATTCCCAAGTCCTACAGTGTCTCGGGAAAAACTTCTCTTGTTTAAAAATCAACAAAACTTCTCTTGTTTAAAAATCAACAGAAAGGTCCTGTATCTGCATAGAGTCTAGCAGCAAACTGGAATGTGCTAAATGCTGTCTCCAATAGGTAAAACCTTCACTTACTCTGCCTGCAGTCACCTGATTTAAGAGCATCACATTTGTCTTCCTGGATTGTTATTTCCATGATGATCTGAAACTGTCAGCTGAGAATTAAGAAAAATGTGGCCTGAATGCAGCACTTGCAAGTGAAAAGCCGGAACCTGTGCTGCCTCTGTAAAGCCGTATCCCCTAATATGTATCTTAAGTAGACAGCTTTTCACCACAGTGACATTAAAACCACTAAAGCTATTTTCAAAACTTATGTAAAATAGTATATAAGAAGCCGGGATGTTTGCAATGTCAGCTCCAGGCCAACAAGAACATGATTGCCTTGGTCCAACAAAGACCTTTATAGTGATTCAGAGGCAGAGGTTCTACCTTGGCATCAGCAGCAGGAGACAATCCCTCCCAGAACAGGATTTCTGCCAGTGGAATTGCTGACCTTTGAGGTTGCTGGTATGATTTCTGCTCAGCACTGCTCATCTTTTCTCAAAAATGCATATAACATTATTTCCCTCCTGGACACATTTCCAGATGAGCTTCACGGAGCTGCTCCAGCATTTCTGTGCCTCTCATTTTTGTATCACATAATTATTAGATTTGGTCTGTAACCTCCCTAAGATGGCAGTGGTGGAGGGAAGTCTAATTAATGGATCTGGGTGGATTTTAATGAATAAATTAGATGTCTGTCTCTCCAGCTCCATAAAGACTGTGGTGTTTCCCAGTGGGGCAGGACTTGGGCCTCTCTGGACTTCTGTGAATCATTAATACGCAGCATGGGACTCTATGAATTTTCAGTGTCTGCAGGAGAAGACAGCAGCTCAGAGCAGGTTTTGGCAGAGCAGTTTTTGGCAGTTTCTGCCCTTCAGACCCATGTACCTAGCACGTACTTAGCACCTCTTCAGGCCCCAGCCCATGCACCCTAACTGGAATCAATCCTTAGGCAATTTTAAACCTCGCTGAGCTGTTTGCTGCTTTTTTTGGTTAGAAGTATTGTGTTCTTGGGTCAGTAAATACTGGATCCTTTTATTCCACAGGGAAATAATTAAGCATATAAAATTAAATTTTGACTGAACCTTGTCATAAGAAAAATATTAAACCCACAAGAATTAAAACAGCTTGAAATCTTGCCTGTTGAAAATTAGAAGATTACAACAGGTACTGGTAGTATACTAATCACTGAAGCCCCATCACACTTTAGTTTTCTAAGCATCTTTTTCTTTGCTTGTCTACTGCTGTGCAAAAGGCTACCTTTAGAGCAAAACTGGTGCAAGTAAGTTGCTGTGCAATGGGTAAACACAGAAAATGATTATGCAAAAATGCTTCTGCATTGTACTTCCAGTTATAACCCTTGATTATCAATTGCTGAAGGTAGTGGCCTCAATTCTGGTTTTATGCCTGGATTCATAAGCCAAATGATTTTTGAGACCTACTTAGCAGCTTAGACTTCCCACTCGAGCCTGCAAAGTCCTTTGGAAGTTTGATGTTCAGTTTGGGTGGCCCCACATCAGGTGTCACTCAAGACTATATGAGTGAGAAGGGTTTGAAGCAGACTTCAGAATTTTAGACAGCAGTGAGAAGTTCATTTAGAGGTCATCTATACTGCCAGAAAAGGGGAAAACATTTGGGACAGGATTTTGCTGTCAGTCCCCACAAATTCACTTAGGCCATCAAATTCTTGACAACATTGTTTTCACTCCCTTTGCACAGTGTTCACAGAGTGTTCCCTTTGCAGAGTTTTCACTCCTGCACTCCACAGATGAAGTACAAGCACCTTGAAGGGAACGTCCAGGTGCCAACCAGGGCAGTGCCCTTTTCCAGAGTCAACAGCAGAGGGCACTGAGCACTGCTCTGTTGTAACTGGATAATAAAGCTATGTCTTGGGGCACATGAATCAGTCGAAACCATGAAGAAATAAAAGTGGGGGGTTTGTACTGATTCTAGGCTCTGTGCACACAGTTTTGCTTTCATGTAATTGCCAGATCATTCTAATTCATTAGCATGGACCTTAAAAGACACGTCAATTTCATTGCAGCTTCTGGAGCTTTACCAAGGCCAGGGCTGGGGCTCTGCCTCTAACATCACACAATGACTCACTACAGGCTTGCAGCCACTGTGCAGAACAATACTGGGGACCTGTACACGGGCACCTGAGGTAGCTTGTTACCAAAGCCTGAGACTTTTCTACTATGAGGAAAGACTGCTCCTGCCCTGGAGACGGAGTTCAGGAAAAAAAAAAAAAAAGAAAAAAAGAAGCGAGAAGTAAGACTTAGCACCAGGAGAAAAGCAATTACTCTCACCCAAGTTGAACAGCACTTTATTATGTGCTCCTGAAGTACTCCCCTACAGATTTAAAGAGCCTTAATACATCAGCCTACACAGCTGAACCTGTGGCAGAATATTTATTTAGTTCACTGCACATTTTGTTCCTTAGACTGTATTATTTCCCTAGCATTCCTACATTTCAACTTTCTTTTTGCACCTACTATAAAATAGATTTAACATTAATAAATCAAAACCTTGATTTATTAGAACTTCATTATTACAGGTTTCTTTTGTATTTATTTACATTTGAAATTTTTTCTCTTAGCCAGGCACCAAAAGACAAATTAAATTTAAGGTGCAAGACACTTCCTTTCTTTAAGGAGAAGGATTTATTGAAAATGATGAAATTCTTACCTGGCACAAATCCACTGATTTGTTTCTTTGGTCCCTGAGAAAGCGATTGGTTAGACATGTCTGCATCCACTGAGAGAAGTGGTTGATTTCTGGCAGTGCCTTTCAGGGTGTTCACTGCAGAGTTTTCCTCTGTGTTTTCAGTCAGTCCTGCAGTCCTTTGCTGGGTAGTGCCAAGAGCTGCATGTGTCACCGTCTTCCGACCCGAGCTGACTGTTAACAGAAAACAAAAATTTTTGTACAATGTTTTTGTTGTACAAAAAAAATGTTTGTACAACAAGGGAATGGAAGTGTTCTTAAGGAAGACTGTCCAAGATGGGCCTTGAGGCACAGTAAACAACTTCCTCAGGTTCAGACATATGATGAAATGTGAGTCACAGATACCTAACACTTGCTCTCAAGAGTACACTCATGACTCCTACAGTGAAATCCAGCAACTAAACTATAATGAAAGAGTGGTTAGCCATTGTGCCCATTCACCCTCTGGTGGTTTTTGCTCACTAGCTGAGCATTGGCACATGCTGAGGGATGACTAACAAAAGCAAATACGATGGTGAATCAACTGGTTCCCACAGTGTTTCAGATTCTTGCAAGGTGTATAACAGCACCTAACAGTGAAGGGTACCTCTGAGACACCCTTTCACACAGAGACTACAATGCTTGTTTCCAGAATCATCATGCAAGTGCAAAACTGATCTTTTAACTGGTGAACACAAAACCTGTCACTTAGGTGTCAAGACCTTGACAGTTTTAATATACTTTGAAGAAAATTTATGAGCACCTGAGTATGCAAGTATTAAACCTTCCCATGTGCTAATTCCAGTGAAAGGCTGGGAGCAAACTGTTTGCTCACAGGGAGAGAGGCCACAGAAGTGGCATTGTCCCCCTTTGGTCACTGAGGCTGTGGTTACTTTCACAGTCTCCTGTTCTCCTGTGCTACTGTGGCCTGGCACTGCTGTAGTGTACTTTTATATTTTGTAATACTTTGTAATAGTTTTGGTTTTGTATCCCCTTATTTTTCCCAAATGGTTTACCCCAGATTGTACCTCCTCCCTCTATCTGTGTAATCATTCTCCTGTGTTGAGATCATCCCCAAATCCCCGCCCTGGCTCTCTGTCAGTCACTCAGCATCCCATCCTCTCCATCTAGAAATTTCAGTCTAAGTCATAGAGTGATTAGTCTGAGCCCAGGGCTCAGCCCCCCAAGTATTATTTTAGACGCTATCCCAAATGTCCATCCCTAAGATTTCATCCCTGGAGGGCCTTTATTGTCAGCAAATGTATCTACGCAGTGCTCCTGGGCACTCTGAGCAAGGCACATCACTGAGGTGTGGGGCTCCCCTGGGGAGCTCCAAATAAACCTGGGACTGACCCCCTGCTGAGAGTCGGCCTTTTATCCTTTCCCGATGTCTCCAGTGTCTCTTCTGATGCAAAGGCAACTAGCCTGGCTGCCCTCAGTACCCTCGGGGCACCAGAGAGTGTCCCCCCCACCCCCTGCCCCCGCCGTCAGGCGCTTCGGGGATGCCCCCCATTGTCTGCCGACCCGGGGCTGGCCGGGGTTCCTGAGAGGCTCCCAGAGTGATAGAGACATGGCACACTTACGATTCTGGCAGAAAGTCTCGTCTGATCCATCAGGACACTGTCTCACACCATCACACGCAAACGTGATGTCAATGCAGCAGCCATCGTCACAGATAAACTGGTAGCGAGAGCAAACCCCAACACAGGCTGTTGAGAAACAATTCCCAAATTACCAAAAGAGAAATCCAAGTAGTAAATACTGAGTCAGTGACTGAGTCAATGACTAAAATCTGCAGCACGGAGGAAAAAGCAAAATCACGCTACGTCAAGAAGCACCATGAACAAGGCACAAAGTCCAGACTCAGCTGTGTGACATCGTATTGACTCAGAAGCAAATATAGGCAAGAGCTGTTCCTGGCACCTTCATCACTAACCTGGTAATCTCTTTATTACAGGAATACTCAACCTGGAGGCTGTTGCACCTTACACCTTGTGCAGCACCCTTACAGTGCTTTGAATTCTGCTGGCCTAAGGTGAAAGGAGATCTTCCTAAGCTTAAAAGATGCAGAACAGTCCTGAAAATAAAGAAATGAAATCTCTGTGGCTGTAACTGCATCCCTCCTCTCTTTAGTAGTAATTCCTACTAAATATCTATTTAACACCAATATGTTGCTTTACATGCACACATTTGGACCATATGGGATCTTTTATGGCATATTTTCTGCAACATAATTAAAATACTCAAAGAATGCTCATCATTTATTGACATCAGCAATCCAGTGACTTCAATACAGCACAGGCCAAAATATGACTAGGTCACGCTCTCACTAATTACTTTCACCAGAAAGAACTGACTGCTGCCTGCTTTAAAATTGAGATTCCCCTGGAAATGGAGAGTATCCCTGGACATCCCATTTTGCATACTCAAAGCTTTCCTGAAACCCATTCAGATTCTGTAATTGTCAAGTGTTTACATCTGTGCTTTTGTCTTTCCAACAGCAGTGCAGTTCATCACTTTGTAAAGCACTATCAAGTTCAGTGCTTGATTAGTGTTGTAAGAGCAAATCAATTTGCATAAGGGAGCACAGCCTTTGGTTGTTATCCTGCTGTGTACCAAACGATGCACCATGCTAAGGGAAGGATGCCAGGAAAGCAGACAACTGTTTAAAACCCCTAAAATCTGAAAATGCATCTCCCAAACTTCAGCACTAGTAATAGCACTGATCTTGCATGTATTAAGGCATCAAGAACTGGTTTAGCTACAGCAGTAGAACTAGAATTGCTAATGAAGCTGGAGAATTACAAAAATAAAAAAGAGCAAATCCCCTATGTGGTCCATACAAAAGATACCCAAGATACCCACACCAGCAAATAAACAAAGCAGCAAACCTCTCTGGCTGCTTTAGCTGAATTAAATATTAATGAACACAACTCTATCATCCATTACTGGAACACTGGCATTATTAAGCAGATTTTTTCTTAATAACAGCTTATTGCCATGGGACTACCCTCTCACACAGAGATATTGTGCTGAGGCAGAGCAAGATTTTCACTGGTTCTGCTAAACATGGTGATAATGCTATTTAACTTTGTGCCAGAGCAGCAGATCTGCACTAGCAACTTGTTAATTACAATGGAATTAGAAGTTATAACATTGAAGAGCAGGACTGACAGCCACCGAAATCTAACCTACTTTCTACCTTTTATGCTTTTCACATGTTTCTGAAGCTCAGAGTTTAAAAATGATGGGTCAGTTCCAGTTTCAGCTTCCCCAGTCGCATAAGGCTTCAATAATAACCATCAGAAAGAAAAACTTAAATGCATTAAAACAAAAAAACCATGTCAACTTTCAGACTGCAAATGCAGGTCAGTATTATTCTTAGTCTGCCTCAAACATACTATTAAGTAATTTAAACTGGATCTTCCCTATAGCACAAGCCCTGTCATGATGCCCACACCATCTGACTGTTACAATGCACCTGACACCTGTGCCAATATTTCACTCTTCCAATCCAATTAAGTCTTCTTATTATCAATAGAAGGACAAATACTCAGTGCCTGAAAGTATTACTGCTCTAACAGACAAGTGATGCTTGCTTGTTTCCTCACTTTAAAAGAGCAATTCATAGCTAAAAGAGATGTCATTATGTAATGAGCAAGGGCAAAATAAAACACTGAAAATGGAGAATAACATTTTTATCTTTATCAAGACCCTTGCTCGGCTCTGAGTGTCATACCCTGGGTGTCACAGAGGCAACAGCTCCAGCCATTTTCTCACCTGCTGCAGAATGAACCATGGGCAGAATGGTCACAGAGACGTTGTCAGAGCTCCGCTGACCTGCAGTGTCTGTCACGGTGAGCTGGAAAATATACCCACCCTCCTGAATGTGGGACAGCTTCAGTGTTCCTGGCTGCGGTACCTGAGTGAAGGCACACAGCAAAAAAACATTGGCACAATGGATCCATCCATGACCTTCCAGGAATAAGGAGCTCATCATGTAGATGAGCAGATTAAATACCTCCTGCAGTCTAGTCAGCCTATTCAAACATGTATTTCAGCATGTAACATTTGATCTCTTTTTCATTTTTGCATCCATTTGTAAAAAACCCACAATGTTCAGGTAGTGTTTTCATGATCTGCTCAGTTACCTGGAGCTGTGGATCTCAGCACACAAATGGAGAACAAATGATCACATACATTTAAATCAATTTGTGAGTAATTAGAAATGTAATTTGGAGGATAGACAGTAAAATATTGGCCTTTTGCCCTTTATCAAGTTAGTCTGTAGACAATATAACACGGATCCACAGAAATAAATTTTCATGCCTGAAAGAGAACAAGAATTTTTGATTAATATGGCCAGAGTCCTAGACCTTCCATTATAGAGGAGTGTATTCACAAACCATTTTTTCTCTCAGTGAGAAAATTTCCTACCTGAAATTTTTTTCCTTTTCTATTTACATGAATGCACTCAGTTATCTGATAAGACTGTTGAGTACCTCCTGATGGAGTATATGACCCCTTACAATTTCATTCTTTAATTCATTAAAGAAATTATTATGCTCTAAAAACACCTGCTGTTCTTCACTGTGAGTGTTGGGAGAGCAAATGTGGTATTTAAAACTCATGAGCCATGGAGCCCAAGTCTCTTCCCAGTGCAGAGACAGAGAAATGCCACTGACTCTCAATACACCACCACTCCTCCTGGTGACCTCTGTGCTTTCCTTTTTATTTTCATGCTGCCCTGAAGAATGCTGGCCTGTATCTGCTTACACAGAAACTTTGGCTCAAAATAGATAATCAGCATTAAAAAAAACCCCAACCCATTACTGTCCCCAAGTGTCCAGGAGCTGTGCAGCTACAGAGTGGGCATAGCAACCAGAGAAGCAAATTACCTAAAAAAGCAATAATCAGTCACAACACAAAAGAAAGGAAAAAAAAGGTTTCCTTCTACAATATCTAAGATCTCTTTATAGCAGTCCTTCCTCCTCCTCTGCCTTCTGTTTATTCTTTGCTACATAAAAGCAATGGAACAGCTGTCTTTTATCTTATTTAAACACACTCCCATTCTCCCTTGTAGCTATGGATTCATACATTATTCTCAAAGAATAAATGACACAAAATCCAGTAACTTCAGGGCAGTAACCAAAGCACTAAAGACATCAACTGAAGAATGCATTAGAAAAATCACAGCTATTAATTAAACTCTAAAATTTAAATTATCATGGTTAATCACCAGGGTACATATCTGTAGGAGAAATCCTTCTCCTTTGAACACAATGAAAAAGTATTTATTTAAGCATAAATGTGTGTCAAATTCATTTTCTGTTAACAAATACAAAAAAGCCACCAAGGTTAATGTGAATTTTACAATTCTGAATGGATATAAGACTTGTCTCTATTTTATAAAGTGACTTTGACTAATATTAACAATATAAACTTTAAATGTTTTCATTAATTTCTGATTTTTGTTTTACTCTGTGTTACTAAATCTCAGATTAATTTAGAAGTATTTAATTGCTCTTTTAAGAAAATAATGCTGCAATGGGTCCAGTTAACAAGTCTTTGATTAGAAAGTGTTCTTTTATCTAGATGATATATAGGAATTATTCTTAAAACTCCATTTTGATTTGCACTCTCCCACCTCTACATATCCTTCCTGCTCTAGGTGGAGTTCCCAGTGTGCCCTGGATATTGTAGGCTGTGAGCAGACTGTGAGTAGAGTCAGTGGACTTGAGATATTTTTTGGTTTTCTGCTGATCCTACAGCATTCACAAAAAAGACTAAAATGAAGAATTGCTCTGTTCATGGGTAATTTTAATTTGAAATCAAAGTGCAGCAGAAAATGTACAGATAAAATATTGCACAAGGTTTTCATCGTGTTTCTTTGTAGCTTCTCCATAAGCACTGACAGGAGACTGTTGGTGAAAACCTGTTGTTATCTTTAGTAACTGAATTACTGAGAGGTCTCTAACTGGGGTGACAGAAGCTGAAAACCAAGAGCAGTGAGTACAAATAAAGCAGAGCTCAAATCCAGTGGAGTATTATCATCTGCTTGTTTGCTGCTGGCTGTCCCATGCCATCCAGCAAAGGGATTAACTGTGTAAGCCACTAGAAATAATCACTGGAATAACCCAGGGACACAGTGCAGTCTCTTTGACTGGAGGTCTTCAGGATGGGATTGGACAGATAAAATAATCTCATTGAGGCTCCTTGTCCCACAAACAGTTGGACCAGATGATCTTTTGAGGTACTTTCCAACCTGGGCTGCTCTACTTTTCTGTGAAATAAATGTTCAGGTTGTAAAGATATCCTAATTTTGGTGCCTGGCAGACAGATTTGTATATATGTAATATTTTTAGCTGTACATTTAAAACTTGAACACAACTGTGCTATTCACATTCTTTGAACAGAGAGAGACATAATTCTCTCTCCCAGGACTTTTCCTGGGGAAGGCAGTGAGAAAGCTCAGAGAAAGAAGAAAAAACAATTCTTGTCTCTACTTGCTGCGCCTGTTGTGTGGCACATGTGGAACGTATTATGGAGATTGTTTACTGAAGAGTGATTTCTTAATTGGACTCCAGTGATGGTTGTTTGGATTGATTGACCAATTAGGTTAAAGCTGTGTTGTGACTGTCTGGTAAGGGGTCATGGGTTTGTCTGTAGTAGTAGTATAGTATAGTTTTAGGATAGTATAGTATAATATACCATAGCTTAATAAGGCAATTGTCCAGCCTTGTAAATCATGGAGTCATTGCACATTATTCCCTGGCTGGGGGTTGTCCTGCATCGATACACAACAATCTGGAAGTAACTGGCCCAAGGGGGGCTGCACGTGTACCTGCATGTCAACCGATGAGTCGCCCTGCAGCAGCGCCCACTCATAGTGCACAATTCCATGGTCATCGGAGCTCTCCCGGCCATCCAAAAGCACCCAGTCCACAGGAGACTGCAGCACAATGTCTTGGCCCGCCCTACACTGTGGAGGCTCATCGTATTCTTCTTCTTCAACAAAAAAAGAGAAGATCAGTTATTTATCAGGGGAGGCTGAGTGATTATTTATATAAAACACTTTTCTTTCTTGGTTAAGGTATCGTTTCACCTCTGTGCAACTTCCTGAAAGAGGAACATGTTCATTAGTGCACATTTTGTTAAGCAAAGTAGTATCTGCTTCTATTTTCATTAATTGTCCTATGATATCTTCAGGAATTAACATTAGAAGCACATGGCATAGAAAACCTCTCTAGGTACCTGGATGTTTCGGCAATACAACAAACAGCATTATTAGCATCAGTGTATTTTTTAAATCTGAACTAAGGAAAATAGGTTTAAATATGACTTACATACAGATGGCAGTCACAGCACCTTTTTTAAACCTTTTATAGTACTCTGCTTAATTCAATAGGCTTCTAGTTCCTATTTATAATATTTCATTATAGGAATGGCAGACTTAGCATAAGGGGGCACCCTGATGAAGCAGTGCACATGATTAACATTCATCAGACGCCACCAATTTTAAGTGCCTCATTTAAGATATGGAAAGCTCAATTTTCAGAATATTTATTTATGGCATTTTGCTATATTCAAAGTACAATCTTTACTGATTAAAACTGTGTGTAGTAAGTACTTTTGCCAATCAGACCACAAGCTTTTGGGTTAGACTAACAAAAGTCTAACCCAAAGATTTTATCTTTCTACAGTTCCCCACTCAAGTGTCATTCCTTCTCTGGGCACCATGAAGTGCCAGGGTGCTCTCTGCTCTTCAGCCTCTGCAAAGGATACCCTGTAAATGATATTGATGTTATGCTCAGAAGAGCAAGTATTGAAATCAAGGTTGTAACTGCACTTGGTGTGAGCAGAGTTGCACAAGGAAAGGTCCCCATCAGCATGGGGAATCTTCCTTGCACATGCTGTTCAACAGTATCATGAACATGCTTGAAGCCTTGGAGCCCATAGGAGCAGTGGGACAACTGTTTATCTCTTATTAAACAGCAAAATTATTATTTCTTGGTTTTTTCAGTAGTAGGTCAGACATAGAAAATGTCAAGGTAAATGTCTAAAGTTAGGAAAACATAAAATAACTACTTTCTATAATAATAGGAAGCATGAAGTGTTTCTTACTCATCCAATGACAAAGGCAGCTTTGCCTAACTTGTATACACTCACTTTTCAAAACCAACTTTCTTTTAAAAAAACCATCCAAGTGCAAAAAAACCCCCAAAACTCATTGTTAATAAAACCTCAAAATTAATTGTTAATAAACACCATCATTATGGTGCCAGGCTAATTTTTATTTTATAAAAATGAGTTACGTACAGACTTCACACAGTTACTTACTTTACAAATAACTGTTGAAAAGAAACTGACCTGGGTCTCAAACAGCACAGCTCAGTCTTTGGCTTCTACATTGGAGAGGGGTTTTATGTCACCTGTCTGGTTTAAATGACTTGATCAATGCCCTGCAGGGGCAGAAACAAGCCCTAATTCCCCTAAGCAATGAGGATACTTTCTTCCTGGACTAACTTTATACTCCAGCAGCATGAGTTGCAAAGGAAGGACCACATTGAGAGAGCCACAGAAATTCATGCCCTTCGTTAAAGATGAGTGAGGGACCACACAGACCTCTAGTCCCAAAGGATGGAGGCACCACCCTTTGCTTGTAAGCCACCAGATCATCTTCAGAAAAGTAAATCAATGGCAAAAAGGAAAATTTTACCTAACAGAGATATATGGCATGGGAGGAGACAGCCTATTGAGCTGAAGATTCTTTTTCCACAGCAAAGTTTTCTTTGATTTTTCTTCACATGATTCTTAGAGAGCTAAACACTTCCAAATCTTAGGAATAAAAAGTCTGCATAAAAAACTAAGGAGGCAAACTCATTGGAGCTACTTGCAGCCACCACTTGTGGGAATAAAGCACTATAAGCCACAGGTCAGCAAAAAGTCATCTCAACTTCTGCTTTCAACTTGCATTTCAGTTGAATGCAAATAAGCAGTATGGAACTGAAATACCAGGTCAACACTCTGGGATGCTGGAGCTGGCTGCTTTCTAGAAAAAGGGGTGAAACTTTGAGAGCCAACAAAATAGGCTTTTTTCTCATCCTGCTTTTTATTTATTCTACTCCCTCCATCCTTTACACAGACTAGTTCTGCCAGTAATGAAGCTTCTAACTAATTTTCTGAATGAAGGTTTTATTACGAAAGGTTATTTCACTGCCCACTCCTGAATGTGCTTGGTATTAGTCTACCTTGATGCTGAATTCTCCCATTGCTCACCACTAGTGATCTTAGAGATCACTGTATCCCAATGCACAGAAATATTTTTCGAATTATGAGGGCACCACTTCTGTGGGTAAATGTTGGTTTGGTGTACCAGAAAGAAAACGGCAGAAGACTCAAGAAAAAAGGAGTCTGAAAGAAAAAAAAAAAGAAGCATCTAAAATGATGGAAAAAAAATCTTGACATGAAAAGTTCTTTCCTAAATTTCTTAAACTCATTCATGGGGTGACAGAAGGAAAAAACAATGTGCCTTCATCATCCTGTTGTCCAGACTGTTTTTCAATATAATTGAAAAATGCACTGGTAACAAAACATCAGAGCAAAATAATTCAATCTTAATTTTATCTCTCCTGGTCTATGTCACATCTGACAGATGTTTAAATAAAAGTTCATTCTCCTTTGTGGCTTTGTTTCAGCTCCAGTGTAATTGCATTAAGAAATCATAATCCCCTGTTTCCAATACCACCATCACCCACAAGGCAGACTTTTAAATAAAACCAACAGGACACAGAGCAATTTGCAGACTAGGAACTGAAATTGCCTTTCAAGTCCAGTGCTGATAGTCAGAAAAGCTGCTAAAAAGACAAAGCATTTAAGAACTCCAGAATTCAAGAACTCAAGGAATTCAAGATTTCTAATAGAGCATTATTTGTACAATATATTATTTATATTGTGCTATAACTGCACCCTGAATTAGTTCCTAATAGTATTTAATAGAATTAAGGCAGTTCAAAATGAAGCCTTATTCTGTGTGACTTTGATGCAAAATCTCATCTTAAGCCTTATATCATGCAACTGCATACAGGCTT
The DNA here is from genome assembly GCF_036417665.1 of Passer domesticus. NCBI lineage: Eukaryota > Metazoa > Chordata > Aves > Passeriformes > Passeridae > Passer > Passer domesticus. Next base: position 57,716,092 of record NC_087476.1, read on the forward strand.
ATGAAATATAACTACCACGAAGCTGCTACATAAATAACGCTGTGGAACTAACACTCCTGTTGAAAATGTCAAAACCACACCTTGGGTTTTTCTGGTACCTTAAGCTTGCCTCATGTCTACTGCCATAAGTTCCTTCCTTACAGCTCTCTAATCTACCTGCCCATGCACTTTGCAAAAATATTTAGGAATCATAATGCCTCTCCAACTCGAGCCCCTGCACTCTCGTGTTCCAGGGGATTCCCACTGATATTCTCATGAAACGTGCAGGACTGAATGGACCTGAAGCCTGACGTCTCCCCTCCCAAGAGAGCAGTAACAGCAGGCACATCTGGACACTGTTTTCACCCACACCAACACCAGGTCTTCTTCCTGTTGCATGCAGTGACTAATTTACTTCAGATGAGATCTATTGCTGAGTAAGATGCAGATGACATTTGGGAAAGTATTGTACACAGAGATAATGAAATTAAGTCAAAATTAGTTAACAGGAGAGTGTTTAACAACAGGAGGTGGGGGAAGGCAAACAAATTCTTTGAATCAGGTGCTAGGAAACAGACTCTAAATTTAGAAATCCAGATTTGTTTTCATCTACAGCTGCTTGCTCTGGATAATATTGCTCTTAAATATGCTTCAGAGTTGAACAAACTGCTGCTTTTGATGTGGCCTTGTTTCCAGAGGTGCCTCTTGAGAATGTCCATGCTGTGTCTGGAGAGGTATCCTTGTCTTCTTCAGTACAGCTCTTGAGTTCTTAAGCACAAAAAATCTTGATTTAAGTGAGTAAGAAGCTGTCTTAGGCAATGACATTTGGACAGCACCCCCAAGAACAGCATGTGCTTGCTCTCAGGCTATGCGCCAGGTTATGGCATAGCTGGGGAAAAAAGCACTTCATGCTTTTGAAGGTGACAAATATGCACACTTCCTGGGGAGCTGGGACTTCTCTGGCTCCCCAGGGAGTGTGGGGCCAGTTGTCATGCACATCCCACCGGCTGGCTCCCAGCCACCGGCTGGCTGGCACAGTGCCCCACCGAGGGCTCTGCAGAGGCAGAGATGTTGAGACATGGGTTTCCCCAAGTCCAAACACCCCCAAAGCCCTCACAGAAGCGGTCAGGTCGGAAGGCACCACAGTGGGTCATCTGGTCCAACCTCCCCGCTCAAGCAGGGTCGTCCCACAGCACACGGCACAGGATTGTGTCCAGACGGTTTCTGAGCATCTCCGGTGAGGGAGACTCCACAACCTCTCTGGGCAACCTGCTGCAGTGCGTGGTTACCCGCACAGTAAAGAAGTTCTTCCTCACGTTCAGCAGGATCTTCCTCTGCATCAGTTTCTTGTCTCTAGTCCTAGTGCAGGCCACCACAAGGAGAGCCTGGAAGCATCCTTGGAACCCCCTCCCCTTAAGGTATTCACACGCGTTGGTTAGGGTCCCTCGGGCACGGCCGAGCCGCCCTCCCGGCCCGGGGAACCCCGCACCGGCGACGCCCCACGACCCGGGAGCGGGCTCCCGGCGCCGGGGCAGCCGCACGGACGGCGCCCGCTCCCCGCCGCGGCCCCGCGGCCCTGCCGCCCCGGCGCCGCCATCTCCTGCCGCCCTTCCCGCCGCGCAAGCCGCTTACCCGTGGGCGGCGGGGCGACGCCGGCGGTCCGGCGGCTGTAGGAGCTGTAGCCGCGGTGCGGGGCGAAGCGGCAGACGGGCCGGCCGCGGTGCGTGCAGTTGAAGAGGTAGCAGCCCGGCTCGGCCGCCGTGCCCCGCGGGCGGGCGGGCCCCTGCACCACGGCCAGCGTGCAGCGCGGCTCGGCGCAGCAGGCGTCCAGGCACTGCCGCCAGCCCGACACGGCACCCGGCGCCCGCAGGAAGGTGGCGCCGGCCGCGATGGAGTCCTTGGTGCGGATGATGGAGTCGGGCCTGGCGGAGAAGCCGCCGCTTCCGCCGCACCGCTCCCCGCCGCCCCCTCCGCCGCCCGCCGTCGCCGGCGGTCCCGGCTCCTCCTGCTGCAGCTGCCGGCGGAACTCCTCCAGCAGCGTCTCCACGCCCGAGATCTGCGAGCGCAGGTCGGCCAGCGGCGCCGCGCAGCGCCCGCCCGGCAGCACGGCCCGCCCGCCCAGCGCCGCCAGCAGCACCAGCACCAGCGCCGCCATGGCCCCGGGCGGCGGCGGCGGCGGGAGCGGCTCCCCGGGGCAGCCCCAGCGAGCGCGGCGCGGGGAGGCGCCGGCCCCGCCCGGCTGCACCAGGCGGAGCGGCCGCGCTCAGCACCCGCCGCCGCGAACAGCTCCGGCCGGCCCCGCCCCGGCCCCGCCCCACAGAGCGACATTCCTGCGGGAGCCGCCGTGATAGGGGAAGGAGAGAGGGGGTCAAACGGGATGAGGGTAATTTTAAGATGTATGTTAGAAAGAAATTCTTGCTGTGAGGGTGGTGAGGCACTGGAACAGGTTGCCCAGAGAAGCTGTGGATGCCCCATCCCTGGAAGTGTTCAAGGCCAGATTGGATAAGGCCTTCCAGAATCTAGTCTAGTGGAAGGTGTCCGTACCCATGGCAGGGCACTTGGGATTAAATGACCTTTAAGGTCCCTTCCATTCTGTGGAAGCCCTTAAAATTCTGTCATTCGACTGCTCTATGACTCCACATGGGGTTGGGAAGGGGTCACTGAAACTGCTGGTGGTTCTGTCAACCTGAGGAAACAAAAAAGAAATTGCAGAAGACTCCATCACAGGCATGGCATTTCTGTTTGGAAATTACAAAAAAAAAAAAAGAAAGCCAGTAGTCAAAAACATAATGTGCAAAGCTGTGGCCTCCTGACCTGCAAAAAAAAATCCCACATAGGATCTTAACCACCCAAAACAATGGTGAAGATCTTCCCATGCAAGTTTTTGAAGTCTTTGCTAAATGGGTTTCAGAGAAATACTTGCAATTAAATTAATCAGTTTTGCATCTGTCACAACAACATCTGTTTTATCATGAAAATATTGCTGATTCTGTAACACAAATTAATAACTATTATCCCTGAAAATCAACAACCCTTCAAAGCAGCTGCTTTGTTATTTTTTGTCAGATGCATGGAGCCTCAAAGTGCTAGAATGGCACACTGAGACCTGTTCAAGCAGGTGAGCATTTAAAAGATAAAGAAGGATTTGGCTAAAGGGAGGTCACAATCCTATTGTCTTCCTTTAGTGTCACATTTACCTGTTTGAAAGTTAGTAGGATCCTTATCCTTAGTTAGGATAAGGATGGCATGCCTACATTTTTGCATGGAAGTGTTGATACCACTTTATGATTAGCTTCTTGAGCAAGAATTTCTAAGTGCAGCAGATTTTTTTTTTAATTGATGCTGGAGGAGAACTTGCTTTTTTGCCCAATTTTCTTGGCTCAGAATGTGTATGTTGTTACCCTGGCCTTGTGAGAAAGCTGGCATTTGTAGTCATGCTGAGCTTTTTTCAGAAGGTGGCAGCAGCTTATTACTTATATAAAACAGATTGCTGTTAAACGTCAATGTCTGCCTAAGGGAAATCATAGAATTCATAACTACTTATACTTAATTTCGCATTTCTTTACTGGATTATTGTTGTGAATGCCTCAGCTTTTCTTTGGGTTTTGGAGTTGCAGATTAAAACTAATACTTGGCTTATAGTAACACTAAAAATATTTCATCCCTGTCTGTCATCAAATTGAAATTTTGGGATGGCTGATTTTCATGCAGAGGGGCTTAGAAATTCCTAAAGATATTCTCAGGTTTTACTTTTAAAAAAAAAAATTTGTTGTTGTTGCTGTTTCTTTTCAAAGGATACATGCATGTACCACAGTTTATTGTCCAAAATGTCCACTTCATCAGGCATGGGACAGCTAAAGAGACTGCTAGATTTCTTTTCCAAAAGTGGAGATTAGACTACGCATATATTCTTTACATCCAAACAATACCTGGCAAAATAATACAGGATTTCAGAATTAATGAATATTCATGTTTCCAACCATCTGTTGATTAGTTTCAATCTCTGTTCATATTCAAAATTCATAAAATAGCTGAAACTATGGGAATAGAGTCTGAGTGCATCTGCTTTTCTCTTCCTTTAGTTGATTTTTTCCAAAGTAACAGAATAACAGGAATTAAAAAAGCAGGGGACAGAAAGGCAATGGAATAGGATGAAAAGAAATGGAATATGTAGAAAGGGAGCAGGAAGAAAAGGCAAAGGTTATATCTAGGCTTCCTCATCTGAAGTGCTTTCCTATGGAGCCATGATTATTTTTTTTTGGTTGTTGTTGTTTGGGGTTTTTTTTGTTGGAATATGTGCTCAGAGAAAGAAACATATCTTCCTTTTCATTTGATGTCTTCCAGACGCTCTGCAAACAGTAAACACATAATGCAAATGTTATCTGCAGAAAACGTGTTGTCGGCGTGATGTTATCATTAGACACATTTTCTCTGCTCCAGTTTGCTTGTGAGAATCTGTCGAGTAAACACCCGTGATAGATACAAATCAGCTCAGATGCTGGAGTGGACTGTTGATTGACAGCTAAGTTTGAGCAATTTGCCCACGAATGAATTGAAGTGATAACCTTTTCTTTGCAGCTTGACAATTCAGGTTTCTGACCGTGAGAGTAAGAGGAGTTCTGTATAAATAACAGAAGATAGGGTGTTAAATGTTAGAGAGGAGGCAAAGGAATTAACTCAGGTTTTGTGTTTTGTCTTTTTTATTATTTCACATCCTACTCGAGCAAAATTGTGTAATCCTGTGGTACCAGTGCTATGCAAACAGCAGGAGGAATAATTTTTCAAATTCCAGAATGAAAAACGTAAATGTGATCCTGAACATGCTTCATATAATATTGATTTTATTAACATCCCATTATGATGCAAATTAAAAAGGTATGACTGGTTTCAGCTTGAGATGGTTTTAGTCCAAGTATGGTAAACCTGTTTTGCTTGCCCTTTTAAAGGAGAGAAAAATAGCCATGCCCTGTCTTTGGAATGTGTCTGAGTGTGTATAATTGTGCTTGTCTTTCTGCTGCTGTATTAAATACCAGTGCACTAAAAATGAGAGCTCTCCTGACTGACAAAATGGAATATTATTAACAACTCCCCTCCTTTCTATATGCCTGACTGCATTTGTGCCTAACATGAAGCAAGTATTTTACTACAAAACTGGGAAGGAGACAGAAAATGAAAAAAAGGCAGGAGATTGCATTTTAGAGATGCTTCCCCACTAGCAGCAGAGGTAAGGATGGGGCTGAGGCATCAGGTGATTGCTTTGACGTTACGTTCATACGTGCTGCGATTGCTTCTCTGCCCAGATACTGCATAATCGACTGCACAGCATCAGCAGGCACCACGTGGTATCAGCACAGGGAGCTGCTGGCAAAGGCACTGAGGTTCTGCTGCTGAGATAAATGTTCCTACAAAATAACAAAAACCCCTCCTTGTAAAGAACAAGGACGGGTAGGGGTGAGAAGAGGGGAGCCATTTCTGTAAAGTGAAGTTAGCAGTGTTTATTAACTGGTGCAAGGTGAAATTCCCTCCGAGGTCACATAATCATCATGCTCCTTGCTGCCTTCTCCTAAGTCATTACTGGGTTGAACTGACTGTTTCACCAAACTCAGAATCAGGCAGGGTAAAAAGAGAGGTAGGGTAGAGCTAAGCAAATAAATCCTAGTATTGCTGACAGAATAATACCACCTTTAGCACATGTCTTTGCTGGATCTTTGAAAAACACATTTCTTTTCAACTGGAATCCACCAAATAGTCCTTCAGCATCAGTGCAACAGCAGTGGCATCTGCTTCTTGGGGCATTAAACCTGCAAAAACACATTCTGAGGGATGAAGGATAATTATTAAAAAAATAAAATGAAGTGCTTCTTGGGGAAAGGGTTAGTTAGGATTAGAGCTGCAGATTTTTACCCAGAATTTCAGCCAGTTCTGTAGAAATAGGTTACCAATGGTTTACAAACAGCAAAAACCTAATTTAACAGCCAGAGCCCAGGTTAAGCTAGGAGCAGAAAAATTAATTTGCCTTGTAAACAGCATCATTAAGAGGGGAACAGTTGAGAGAAGAAAGATGAATCAATAATATTACTTTTTTTTACAGTCAGTATAATATAACCTTTGAAAACATTGTCTGTATTTGTACTGTAGCAGAACAACTTGTGCTCCAAGGTGTTAGCCAAAGATTTGTATAAGCTATGTCCAGTCATTGAAAAAAATCCTACTGCATATTGAAAGTGTAGAAAACTATTTCATGTACTGTCTGCATATACAGAACTGACAGCCCAAATCCTTTCTGCTTGCGTTTTTTGAGGGGTTTTTTTTTTGAAATGCATGAAGTTTTGATATGCAAAAAACTACAAAGGATCACTTCCCAGAAGGAAAATATCTAGCTGAAAAAATTACTCATTGCTATTTCAGCCATGGATTCTTCTGCAGCACAGCATGGTGATAAAAATCAGTTGGGTAATACACTCATGATTAGTGAGTCAATGGGAGCTGGTGGCAGCCCTGACATTGATCAATAATGTCAAGATTTTGAAACAGGTTGCAAAATAATAGCAGGCTCTGCAGATGCCACTGAATAAGCAAATATATTGGATGTAACTACCAACACACCCTTTTCTGTAAATGATCCCCCATGATTTTTGTAGAAAGGACAAAAAGAAGCCAAAGATTTGGTCACTGGGAGCAGTTTTATATGGAATTCTTCATTTATGCACTCTATCATTTAATATGCTCCTCTTACATTAATAGTTTTGAACTTCTCAGCGCTTCTTCCTCTTTGGCAGTTTCCAAACTCTTTGAGAATGTTTTGCAGTGGCAGCAGAGCCTTTCTATATTGATTTTACAGGAAAACAGAAATATAATGATGATAATGTTTACTTTACTGGTGACAGTAAAAATCATGAGCTGACTGAACAGCTTGATCTATACTGCAAGGAGTCAGCTTCCTCCACTCCATTCTTTTTAAGGCTTCCTTTTTACCTCCATTGCAAAAGACAAAACACCTTGTAAGCTCAAATATACTTCCATTTTCTTCCAGACTCCTGCGTTTTCTGCTGTTTTCTTGGGGATGTTAAATAATGGTAATGTGTGTAGAAATCATTGCACATAATTTTAACCCATTGTGTTATGACTAATAGATCTCTCAGTGACATTTCTAAAGCAATTTCTTGGATACAGCTTTGTCTCTTAACACTGAGGATGCATTGGCTGCTTTAGTAAATCAGCTAGCACTGGGAAAACGTGCAGTTTGGTTCAGTCAGTCACCTGAGTTGATGCTCTCCTGTCCTCCTGCTGTCTTAAGTGCACACAGCCATGATTAGGTGAAAAGATGATAAAATGCATGTAAAGGAATTCTGAACCTTGGTGTTAAAAAACAGTAGAAGACTATTCTTAGGTTTTCACTTTATTTTTAAAAATTGAAGTGACAGCTTATGGCCTTGCCACATTGGTTTGCCTAGCTAGTATTTTGTCAAAGAAGTAGGACCTAATGTATTTTTCTGTTGCAGGCATAAAAAAAGAACCCATGATAGCTGGAAGCACAACGTATTTTCTTTGTCTGAAGGTGTACAAAAGATGGGTAGATCCTCTCTCTGTCTTGGAGACCAGATCACATAGCTTGTCCTCCCAGCTCTGACAGAAGTCTTCTGCTGGCTTTAGTTGTCTTTGGGTCAGATTCAAAACCTGCATCTATTTGCAAATTGGAAATGCTAATAGATTTCTATAAATGGAGAGTTGCAACAGAAAAGTTAATTAATATTAATAACACACTTTGAGGTCATTGCGTTGAATAATTAAGTGATGCAATTAAAAATGTTGTCTGCTTTCTCACTCAGTACAATTCAGTTCCTCTTTTGCTGTTGATCTGACTGTGTTTGCTTTTGATTTCTGTGTTTGGATATCTTAAACACCCTGACTGTACAATTCTAGCAGTTGCATTGTAGGTCACACACACACACACAAATTTCTCCAGATGAAATCAGTGGTGTGTTGTAGTGGTGTTTCTGCTTTGCTACCAGTGGAGAAATGGGTTTTAGGTTTTTGCCATAACTGGCATGTTAATTGGAACGCTTATATGAGCATTATCCCAAGCATTTTACTTCTATCCTCATTAAAAAAGTCTTTCTGGACTTCAAAGCAGGAGGGCTGTTAAATTAACTTAGACAGATGAGAGAGTGGGATTTTCTTTAAATTGGGCTGCAAATCACAGATTTTGTATTGAAGCTTGAGGCAAAATGACTTGAATGTAAATCATCCTCCAATGTTCTTCCTACTGTTCTCCAGCATGTGCCTCCAAGGATGCATATGTTTCCTCACAGGTGACAAACTTGGCTAGGCAAATAACACACAGGGTGTCAGCATAAAAAATTCCAGTCATTTTATCTCAGCCATCTGTAATTTAAGTGTTCTCACAGTATATACACTGTAGTGGGAGAGTATCTGCATTTTGATACAGATTACCCAGGGTAGTTGTGCAATGAAGATCACTGGTTGCATTAACCAAAAAAGGTCCTAAATTTGATATAGACTTTGTTTCAAGGAGTGTAAGTTTCAAAATTTTCCCAACACTTCAGATTTCATTATTATTTTATAAGAACCCATAGCTTGAATACATATGCAACTTATTGCATAGTACAATTTCCAGAGCTGGCTGGTAATGTTATTGAAAAATACGTTTTAAATAAACATGAATACTTTTTATTACTTCAAATGTGGACTTGAAACATTGGGACCATTTTCTCAGAGTTTCTGCACTTCTTAACTGAGCTAATCTGGAAACTTTATTTCAGACCCCCAGAAACAAGTCCCCTGAAGCTCACTTATGTCAGGACATGAAGGTTCCAGCAGGTTCATGGTTTGACCAAACCACTTTGTGTATCTTTTAGAGAGAAAAAGAAAATACTTGGACTTGAGGACTTGTGCAATACTGATTTTTGATGTTTGTGTACATATATATATACACATATATCTCCTGGACTGCATGAAAAGAATTGTGGCTGGCAAGTCAAGGAAGATGATTTTTTCCCTTGACTATGCTCTCATGAAACCTCACCTGTAGCAGTGCATCCAGCTCTGGTGCCCCCAGCATAAGAAAGACATGGAACTGTTGGAGCAAATCCACAGGAGGGCCACAAAGTTGATAAGGGCACTAGTGCAACTCCTCTATGATGACAGGCTGAGAAAGTTGGGGCTATTCAGACTGGAGAAGGGAATGGAGACCTCATGATAGTCTTCCAGTATCTGAAGGGGCCCTACAGGGAAGCTGGAGAGGGACCCCCCTCCATCAGGAAATGAAGTGGTAGGATGAGGAGTAATGGGTTCACACTGAATGGGGAAATTTAGGTTGGATATTAGAAAGAAATTCCTTACTGTGAGGATGGTGAAGCACGGGAACAGGTTTCCCAGAGAACTTACTGATGCACCATCCCAGTTTTCAAAGCCACGTTGGATGGAAGTTGTGGAAGTCTGTGGAAGTTGTCCCTGCCCATGGCAGGGTGTTTGGAACCAGATGAACTTCAGGGTCCTTTCCAAGCCAAACCATTCTATGATTCTGTTTCATGAAGATACTACATTCCTACTTAAACCAGGCAGTGCTTTAGCCAGTGTAAAGGGTTGTGACAAACACAATTTAAATGCATTACACAATATACTTTTCTCTTAGGTGGTTTTCCCATTGCTAATGTTGTACAGAAGTTATTTATACCTGAAACTGGGAAGTTGTGATTAGAAGTGTTGCGAGTCACAGCAAGAGTGTATTCAATTTGAATCATGAAGCCATTTTAAAAGATTTTCCCTTCACAGTCAATTTATTGTGTAGTGCATATGTGCTTGGCACTTCTGGAGTTGAAAGCCTGCCCATATTTTTATGTCTCCAGCAGCTGCAGAAAAAGCAAAGGACTAATCCTGAGCCTGTGTCACTGGTGTAATGTTAGCTCTCTGAGTGAGATGTCTTTTGCTAGTAACTCATATTCCTGACTGGAACTCATATCATATTCAGCAGAGTTACTGAGACTTTGCTATAGGATATTATGGAGCTACTTGACTGTAGAACATCCTCATTATTATTGTTTGATTGTAAAGCATGCACACACTGCAATAGATCATTTTGATAAAATTACTGAATTTATTTGTTCTTCTAATCTAAGTAAGTGTTGTAGAGTAGATCATACTGGATCTCTTCCAGCCGGGCCAGACTTCAACCTCCTGCTCTCTGCCACTATCCAGTCTACAAGTGTTCAGATTCCTAATACTTAGATAAATACTGGAATACATACTTTTTATTTTCTATTCTCCTTTCTCTGTATAAAAAGTGAAAGTCTTCTCCAAGGGCTAAGAAATTTGGCTATGTGTGGAACAGTATTCAAATGTGTTGCTTAGTTAGATCAACCTCAAAAATCACACTGTTGAGTCCATCCAGACTGGAATCTGAGGAATTTTCTCAGGTTCCATATAAACTTCCTGCCAGATGGTATGGAAAGTTTGGATAGTGTGTGGGATTGACAGTTTATTTGAGAGGTAGATTAAAGTGATAATGGTATGTGCTATAGGGTTTTCTGGTATTTTTTAACAGCTCTCAGGGAAGTTTATATGCTTCTTTTAATGTTGTTTAAAAAACCTCTCCTCTAATTCCTCAGCTTTTCCATTTTTATAATCTATTTTTTCAGTCCAGAGGAAACAATATGTTTACCCTTTTTTTTCCCAATAAAAGGGGCAGAAGCATAATGTAATTTAATGTTTACATGAATTAGTAATTTAACCACAGTGTCATAATATTTTATTTATGTAATTGTTACTCAACTCCTATTTTCAAGAAAAAACAAGGTGAAATATATTTAGGTAATTTCCATACTTCATAGAAAAATTTTTAAGCTCCTTCAGCAAAACTCTCCTCTCCTTAGTGGAAATACAATTTTTGTGAGTAAGCATCCTCCTCAAAAATAATGATAATACTGTAATATTTTTTTCAATAATAGTGCCACTAGCCAGTTAATGTTTTAGTTACAACATGCATGGCAAAGAGGGAAAGACTTTACTGTTGTTTTGTCAGCTATGGTATTAATAGGACGTTTCAGATTTGCTTACTCACTTTCCACGAGCTGTTGTTGAAATTTCAAGTCTGAGGATCATTTCTTTGGTGTTACTCCATATTCAGTATGCCATGAGATGGAATATCATTTCAAGGTAAAGACTGTTTAAAATCTGGGATCTGACTCCGTGATGTCTGGGTCTTCCATGGCCTCTGGATATTCTATCTTTGTCTCTCCACTGGTCTGACACAGAAAGCAATGGCAGATGTGGTACACATTTAAAAATTGCTTAAGCACCTGTAGGCTGTTCAGTGACTATAACACACCTATCCATGGGCTGGCATTGCCTTTGGTCAGGATACCACTTAGTCATGTTCTTAATGGAGTTTGGGATCCTGCCTTCTTTTGCACCATGTGTCCCTTGATTACAGCAAATTTATCCGCCTATTCCTTTAAGCTGTTTCAATTATTTTTTAATCTGTGTATTGCTTTAAAGAGCTTAGCAATAGCCTGCATGAATACCCAGTATAATTTTCTCCCGTAACAAAGCTGCCAAATCCTCACAATATATTGCCCAACCATCACCTGTTGTGTCCCAGCTAGCTCATGGCCTTTCAACATCCAGGCAGCCACGCTAATCCAGGCTGCCTTTCCAAAATCAGATGCACTGGGATCAAGTCTACACAATGCTTTCAGCTTTAGAATTTGAGAAATAGCATGTTGGTTTTTTGTTTATTTATCTAAGGGGGGTGTTATTATTTTGGTATTACGGGATATAACACTTGTTAGACAATAAGAATAAAGGAAACATCTGCTTAAACAACTTTCACATTCAACAGTTTTTGAAAAATGGTATGACTTTCTCTCTAAGTGAATTCCTTCCATACCTTTGACATCCTGGAGAAAATCCTCAGTGCTGTTCTTGCACTTATTTCCCTAGGATATCCCAGCTCTGGATCAGGACACTGAGTAAGTGGAGCTTGATCTGTTGGAAGAGTCTGACCCTGCACTTTGAGAAGTAGCTTTAATTTGTACTAGAAATAAATTTGCATTCCACCAAACACCCCAAGTTTGATAATGAATAGTCTTGTACCCTCTCTCTCTTAAACAGGCCACAGGCCTTACTAGCCAGCATCATGCTTCACTTCTCCCAAGCAAGACATAACCACTCTACTACCTTTTCCCCTGCCCTGCCTTTCACAGTCTTCTACAGCACATGCCACAAACAGGACAGACTCTTACAGCCCTTCTCCTTCCTCTGCACATTGGGACCAGCTCTCCCAACCAGACCTCCGTGCTTGTGTCCCTCTATTCTCCCTTTCAAGCCCATAACTTTATCCCAGCTAAATGTGATCTGGGTTTAAATCTATTTAAAAACCCCAACCTCTTATTTGATTTATTCTGGTTATGCAAAAAGAGGAGAGTTTTTCTGGGTGTAAAGCCTTTATTATACACAGTACAGTGGAAAGTAAAGGAATACATTAACATGCTCACCAAGGTCATGAAAAGTCTGTGTTTTGCCTCCTTCCCCCTGTAAGGTCCCAGGGCTGTTGCACTATTTCTTGACTAGCTAAGACAAGTTTGTGCATCCTTTTGAGCTTTGACTACATTAAAATAATGAGATAAGAATTTAGAAATTTTGTTTGATAGTTTTCCGTAGCTTTTATTGAAAAAAATTTTGTGATTCATTTTGGGAATGACAACACAACACTTTTATCCTGGTCTGCTCTGGAAAGACATGGATTGAGACCAGAGTTTTCTGCATCCATTTTCCTGAATTGTTTGTGCATCAAGCTTGCCATGGTGTGAAGAGTTGCTCAAGAAGACTTCAGTTAAGCCAGACTATCTCCAGCTGTCAAGCTGAAGGAAAGGAGCTGAAGAATCTTAGCCAGGTCTTGAGTCTTTGCAATCCAAATTTTCTTCTGCCAACCCATTTGCACACAGGTTACCTCATCTCTGCCCCTTAACCATGGCCTACAAACTTATACAGCCCCACTCACAAATTTTTACATGGAAAGCTTCATATTGTCCCCCGGATGCCACCTAGCACTACCTCCACACAAAGCCACCCAGTCCTCTAGGCAGACAAAACCTTCCATGAGCTGGGGCAGCGTTGCAGCTGCCTGCACAGCACAGTTGAGAAGGCTTGAGTTAAAGTAGAGGTGGGTTTGAGGGCTGGGTGTCAGTGTGGCATTTACTAAGCAACCAGGTTCTCGCTGGGAGAAGAGAAGATTAGAGACAGAGACACTGCTTGGAAGATGAGGGAAATAAAATCTTGTGGTCCCCATGTTTCCTCAATTTGAGTGACGCAGGTAATCTAGATGTTGGGGACATGGTGAAGCACACTGCCATTGTCACCCCATCATGTTGTTACCTGAAGCCTGCAGGCAGCCTGGAACTAAAGCTCAGAGTTGTGCCAACCTCTCCATTCTTACAAGGGTGTTCTCTCTTACACATTTGGTGCTTCTGGCACAGGGAGAGTGAGTGCTCCATTATGCTCCATGTGGCTTTTAATTTTACTTTCTTCACAGCAATATCCAAGTACAAGTCTGAAGTGATGGATCTGCTAGTTGCCACTAACAGCTCAGCCTCATGGCTCTCTTGGGAAAAATTGTGCATTTGGAACACTGCTTTGTTTTAATAGGTTTTGGTTTTCCTTTAATAGGATCTTGTTTCTGTTCTATATATAAATAAACCAAATATGTGTATATTTGTATGTATAAACATGTGCAAATGTAACTAAAGTTTTGGGATTTTTTTTCCAGAGAAGGCAATGCTGAGGAGGAATGTCTCTTTTGAAAGGCAGGGAGGATAATATTTAAGGTGGTTCTTGGTGGATGCAAGAGTTCATTCTTTAGCCTGAGGCTCTGTCCTGAAGATGATATTGATAGGTGGGCTTTATCCTCACAGTGGAAATTGTCACTTTATCTTATGAATGGAGTTTTAATGGCACTCTTTAAGTCTTATACAAACGCATAAGTAACTGTGCTATTCTTCCCATCTGCTTTTCAACATCAAAAGCCCCAGAATTACTGTTAAAAAGTCTAGGCCCTTGATAAGCATCATCAGCTGGGATGCTGCCAGTGGTAAAAAATTATCAGCAAGCTCCATCAGTAAGCTGATGGAATTGACTTCAATATGAGTTAAATGAATTAAAAAAAAAAAACCAAAAAAAACCCCAAAAAAAGCAGGTTTGCATTTGAGGCATAAACTACCTGGGAGTGAGAAAAGATTACTGTAATATATTAAAAGAATAGCTTCCTATCTGCCCTGATACATTGTAATTAACCTATATGAGGCCAGAACTATGTATTATACATGAGCTAAGAGCATCCAAGCTCTCTGTAGACTAGGCACTTACCTACTTATGTTAGCACAGGGCTGTGGTTTGGATTTGTGCTGAACACAGGAATGACAATACAGAGATGTTTTTGTAAGAACTGAGCAGGGCTCACACAGAGCCAAGGCCTTTTCTGCTTTTCTTACTGCCATACTGGCAAGGATATTGGTGGGGCAAGGGAGGTTAGCAAGAGAAACAGCCAGGACAGGTGACCCAAACTGACCACCAGGGTACTCCAGACCATATGACATCATGCTTAGAACATAAAGTTGGAGGGGAAGAAGGAGGAAGGAGAGACATTTGGAGTGATGGAGTTTGTCTTCCCAAGTAACCACTGCAGGTGATGGGGCCCTGCTCTCCTGGAGATGGCTGAGCACCTGCTTGCCCATGGGAAGCAGGGAATTGATTCCTTGTTTTGCTTTGCTTGTTTCTAGTGCTTTTGCTTTCCCTATTAACCCGTCTTTATCACAACCTATGAGTTTTCAAGCTTTTAACCTTCTGATTTTCTCCTGAATCCAGCTGGTGGGGGAGTGAATGAGCAGCTGCCTGGGGCTTGGTTGCTGGCTGGGCTTAAACCACGACACTGCAGTCATGCAGCACCTCTGAGTATAAAGTCCTTCATTTTCAACAATAGTCTCACAATCTGCAATTGCAATATACTGCTGTAAAATATCTTTACCATGCTCTGTATTACCTCTGTGGCCACTCATTCCTCAGTAGGCTCTGAAAGGATAATGTAAACAAATTTTGTTAAGTTTTGTTTCATACTTCTTCAGCACAATAATATGCCTTCTTACCAGGTTAGCAAGCACTCCCTGCTCTTCTGGTATTACTAACATCCCCTATTCAATTCCAGTTATCTCTGTCAATCTCCAGCTTTTCTATCACACTCAGAGATCTTTCCATAATTCCTGGCTGGGCCACTGCTTTCAATTCCCTCCCCATGGAAGTTATATGTGTGCATAGGATTCCGTGACACAAAATATGGATGTTAACACTTTTATCTGCACTGTAGATGAAGCTGCAGATCTGACCCAGACCAGGTGCAATAACTACAATGTTAAAATTGCTTATCATTGTCTACAAATGGAAGTGTGTAATTACAGGATTCATAATTCACATTACATGAGAAGGACATACAAAGTTGATGCAGTGTGAAATAATCAGGTTTTATTTCTTTATACTTAATAAAGAATATGTTTTAGAAAACATATTTACTTTGACTTTTAGGTAGGCCATTTTGTGTACTGTGTTTAGGACAAGTGAATGAAAATCAAAAGGTGGCATCTCTGCATCTTTGAAATTTTGAGGAGAAATTATATGGAGAACGCTCTTCTAGCTTGGGTAAGTTTCCATTACTTGGATACTCAGTCTTGATAGGAATTAAGATACAAACTGATGTGAAAGAAACATGCAGTGTGCCTTTATATCTGCTTATCTATCCCTCTGTAAAATTCCTTTTTCCTGACACTACCTCCCTTAAACCCCCAGCCATGCTCACAAGTTCCATGCAAATGTCTTGCCAAACTGTGCATTGTCCCATGGTTGATGGGGTTTGGGAACAGGAGGCTGCAACCAGAGCCAGCCAGCTTACTCCTCCTACAGTAGCACACAGGCAATTTCTTAAAAAGAGTAATAAACATGCAGTTTTCTCTGGTTCTTAGTAGAGTGCATAGAAATGAACAAAGAAGGACTGAAGTCACAGAGGTAGATGTAGATCTATACAGAAAAGAGAGTAGATGAATGGTGAAGCCCTTACACTCATAGGGATGATTCTCCTTAAACACACAAAATATGGACTATATTTACTATTCCAGACTGAGCAGTGACACGCTGAGGTCTGAGGCCAACTTCAGCTCCCTGCTTTATTTTAAAAACTGTGATTGTGTGGTATCAGCTGGCACTGTCCCCTCTAGATGTGGATGCACAGGGGGAGAGGCCCTGAGCATGCAGAGATGGTTTAGGCTGCATCCCCCAAAGAAGCAGGTGCTGCACAGGCTCCTGTGTTGGCAGCTGTCAAAGGATCCTGATGTTTCTAGGGATGCATTTGGGGCCAGACAGGGGTCATGAAAACTCTGCCCAGCCCAGAAAACCTTTATCTTTATGTTAGGGAAGAGCAGAAGGCTGCTCTGCTGTGGGGGAGAGCAGAGCTTGCTGGAGGTGCTTTACAACTCTCCCAGGATGTTTCTGTGATTTCAACAAATCTAGCTGCCCCCAGCATAGCCCCACTACATCCAGCTGCACGTTTGCATGCTGGCCCACAACAAAATGAACCACATTTTTATGTTCTTCTTGACTTATCCAGTGTTATGAAACTCATTTGGATTTTGGAAAAGGCCATGGACTTCCTGGAGATCTGGAGTAAGGAAACAACCCAATTATGCCTTAACCACAGATTTTCATAACTGTAAAACACTCAGGTGTAGATCAAAGAGATTGAAGGAGAGGCATCAGATGTGAAAAAAAAAAAAAAAAGGAAAAGCATTGCAGACAAAAACTGGAGGAAATCAACATTGCCTCTGTCCGTGCATCTCCTATCAGTACTTGCCTTCACAAGCTGGGCAGATCCTGCACTAAAAACCACTTGAGGAAATTCATGTTTGGCTTTGAGGGTGTGTCCTTAGCACAGGCAGCCATACCTCCACTGTCTGGGGTGCCGGGCAAAAACACACTGGGCCTTTCCCATGGACAGGCACATGGCCTTCCTTCCAGGCAGCACCCAAAGAAAAGCACAGATGGGACAGGCAAGGGGGCATGGTTTGCATAAACCAGTCAAGGAAACAATGAGCAAAAGACTCAGCATCTTCCACTAGCGAGTCCCAAAGCAAAAGGTAAGCCAAAGTTAGGGCTTTGGGTACTTGTTTGCACCTGCTTGGTAAACGATGTCCTAGATATGAAGGACAAAGTCAGGGACCCTTCTGTTTTCTCCCGCTTTGAAAGTGAGGAGTTCAGCACAGATCTCAAGTGGCTGAGTCATGAATCAGAAGACTTAAGCAGCAGAGTAAAGCAATAAAACATAAAATCAAGCACTTGCCATCTCTGAAACAGGGACTTTCCAGAATGGTTGGGAATCTTCATTATTTATGCTACACAATTAAATATTCAGCATTTCCTGCTAAATTTAGGTTTGTTGAAGTAAACAATGATGCATAAGGGCAGAACCGGACAATTCCATTTTTAGGTATTAATAATTCAGAACCATATTTGAAAACAACAGAGGGATATGTACAATACATCACAGAGGTTTTTATTATATCCACCCACTACTTACCCACCCACACAGAGATCTGGGTACCATTTTCTACTTGGAAACAATATAACATCATCATATCTTAGGCTTCTTTTAGTGTACAGATATACAGGATACATTTACAAGAATGCAGTGTTTTTTTGTTCAGCTAGATGACTCATTCTTTTTTTTCTGCAACCAAATCAGCCTCTTATTACTTAAAGTTGGTATTGACAAACATTCATGCTTAGGATAACAGAAACTATGTTTATCAGATTACATGAAAATAGAGAAGCTGTTTTCTGCAATGTGGAAAATATTATTCTGGGATAAAGCCCTGACAGGGAGCTCTCAGTTTTAGTATTACCCTTAAGATCTGAACACTTTTGTTTATCACATTGCAATTATTTATCTTGCTGTCACTTAAGGGCATGTAAAAATTTTATTGCTTTGGGACATATCTGATAAATTCCTTATGCAACACTGGCTATTATCTGTGTGGTCTGACGCTGACACCAGTCCAACCACAGCACAAAAAGCTATGTGGGGTAGTGAAAAAGGCAAGAGAAGAAAAGGAGAGACAGTGGATGCATCTCTTAGGGATGTGTTTTTACTGCAGGGTAGAGTTGTAGTTTTTGTTTAAGGACTGATACCTTTGCTGTACAACAACTTCAAGACTTATTTAGCTGAAGTTAAGGAGGTTTCAGACTTTCTGCTTGCCCATGATGCCAAGCAATGCCTGCAGAGACATAAGTATCACTCCTGCCTCATCAGCCTCAGGATCTTTTCATCCCAGCTACCACCCCCAGGATGCACAGGGATGAGGAAAAATTAATGTAAGAATGATTTCAGCTTTCTGGTGGTCTAGATAATGCTTCATAGACACTGTATAAGAGATTCAACAAGAGATTTAATAACATAAGGACCCAAATTCAAGCTGGAGAAAGATGATGAATTTCTAGCAAGTAAATCCCAGCATGAGTCCAAATTAAGCAAAGACAAAAGATATACCTCAAGTGAAAGAGGTAAACAGCTGGGTCCTTTCAATGAAATTTTTTCATGTTTATTTAGGTGAAATGAAGATAAGAACTTGCCTGGAAGGAGCTTGCTTTATTTTATAGCTATCTGGTTATTTTTTCTGCTGCCCAGACCATCTGTTCCATTGGTGGGTATGTCATCATTCGCACACCCACTGAATGCCAAATTAATCCAAGTCACACAGCTTACACCTCCCTTCTGACTTAGACCAAACTATATTTTATTCCAGCATAAAATAGGCATCAGAGCTAAGTTTGCCTCACTCACTTCCAAGGAGGAGACAATGAGTTTTGGGACTTACTGTGATCCTTTATGGGGACAACCATAAAACACCAGAACTTTTATAGTGGGTCCACCACAGCTCATCAGCACTGGACAATAATGTATGCATAGCAGAAAAAGGGATGGAGAAACAGTTCAAGGACACAGCCATGCTGCCAGACCCCTCTTTCACACTCCCAGGGTCTGTGTCTTTGGAAAACTCTGAGTCTCCATATCCAGGAATTCTCAACAGATTCCCTTTTTGTGAGTCTAAGCCCACAACGATTTTTTGTGCCCACAGCCTCCTGTGGCAATGAGTTACACAGCTGAAGTGTAGTTTGAAAAGTTACCCCCTTTTACTTGATTTGAAACTACCTCTACTGATGTCGGGGTCGGCTGTTGCTTGTCTCTGCCCCAGCACGGGAAAAGGTGGTTCTGGGTAGGCCGTGCTTTCGAAGAAGGAGTCTGGACTCTTGCTTTTCGGTCTTCAGTTGAGTTTATTGTTCCTTATCTACAAAGTTTTTCTGTCTGTCCAGCCGAGGTCTGATCAGCGAGACAGCCAAGGGCACTCTCTCCCGCCCATGGGGCGGTTGTCTCTTTTATAGTGAAAACTACGTATTAGATATTTACCTTCTATTTCCAATACTTTTCGCCCTTGTTGGCAAGTGCACTTTCACTATGAACCAATCAACACATGCCAACATCATCCTGAACATGGATGCCAAGGAGAAGAAAGAAGAAGGACAGGGCACGCCCAAATCCCTCCATCTTGGGACTCCTGACCCCCATGTACAGGATTCCAAACCCCCCTGTACAACATACAAAACCCCCCTGTACAGTGCTCCAAAGTTTTTTCCCTTCACCCTGTGATTGCTACTACTATGCTACTTAAACTTTTGTGACCTGTAATTCTTCATATAACTTTGACAATTTGCTCCATGAATTAAGATGGAATTTCCAGGTGTCTTTGGCTTCCTGCCAGGGTCTCCGAGCCCCTGCCAGGGCTTTGAGACATCCAGGGCATCCAGAGAGATGTCCTGGGTTCCGACATACTGATTCCATTATTGGAAGACAGTGAGAACACTTTTTCTCCATCTGCTTCCTTCTAGGTACTTAAGATTATTTAGATGTTTATCATGTGCCCTCCCTGGTGTTCTCTTCTTCCAGACAAAGGTTCATGATCTTGTTAACCATTTCTCACACCAAATCTGTTCCAGATTTTGCAGCATCTTTGGTTTTTTTTCCCCACACGCTTCTTTGAGCTAGGAGGATGGGGACAGAAGAACTCAGACTATTTAAGTGCAGTCACACAGTAAACCTATACAGCAACTTCATGCTATTTTCTGATTTGGTCTTAATTTCTTTCCTAATATTTGGTTTGCTTTTTTAAATGCTACTGAGCACTGAACTGACATTTTCATAGGTCTCTCTATAATAACCTCAAAATTACTTTCCACAGTAGTAACAACTACTTTGGTGACTATCATTGCATTTATATAGTTGGGTTTTTCTTCCCATGTGCATTACTTTACATTTATCAATATTGAATTCAACTGCATTTTTATTTCCAAGTCATTCTGCATTATGATATCCCTGTGCAGCTCTTAGCAGTTGGCTCTAAATTTACTTTGAATAACTCATTATTATCAGCAAACTTTGTTCCTTTATCTCATCCCACTTTCCCAGTCACTTAGGACTAGATCAATCAGCACATTCCTGTGGGAATACACTGTATATTATAATGTATAATAATAACAACATGTAATACAGTGGGAGTCCACTGGTGATCTTCCTCCAAGGACTTTTATCCTTTGTGTCCTGTCCTTTAAACATTTATTTCTCTTCTCATAAGAGTATATTCTTTTTTATCTCATTACTTTCAGGTAAGCTTTGTCCCACTGAAAAATGCAGCTTAATGATTTTGAAAGGAATTTGAACCTTAGTTGTATCCAAAAGCAACTGAGGGAGACTCTGTGGAAACAGAACTAAACTCACTCTGTTTTGTCACAACTCAAAAAAATTTTATCTCTCCCAGTGATCATGAAAGGGTGCCTGAGACAAACTTCTGCTGCACATGCAAGACCCAAGGACATTCACACTCCAACTGAAGATGCTCATAGCCATCTACAGAAATAAAGATTGCACCTGTTGGCAAAGATCTAGGTTTGTCCACATTTGATTCACTAGGATGTACTAGAACTTCCTGGCAGCAGAGCAGTGTAATTATCTGTGCTTTAGGGGGCGGATTTGTTGATCTGAGTTTATGTCAAGTGTGAGAGAGACTGTGGCCTGCAGAGATGAGGTCACTGAAATGTGTGGCTGGGAGACAATTTTGGGAGCTGCTGGCAGATTTGCAGACCTGGGAGGCAAACAGTAATGATGGCTTTGGGAAGAAAGGGCAGTGGGGGCAATTGCTGAGTGAGACATTTCACAAGGCACTTCTGCACTGAATGCCAGAGCAGCAGTGATTCAGTGTTAGTGGAGGTCAAACGAATAGCAACAAAATATATTTAAAAATAGGGAATTGTGAAACTAAAGGGCAAATACATAACTGCCACATAGGACTCCTTGTTACAAGATATTGCCAAAATGACAGTTTCATTAGAGTTCAGATTCAGCATGGACTAAATCAACTGTGGAGTGGCAGGTCTCACTTTTGAACTCTGCTACGGATGCTGTGAAATAGCTTTCCCTAGTGATTTCTCTAGAGATTATTCCCATCCACCTGCCCCATGTCTCCTTGCCTAGTCCTAACCACATTTTCCATGTGCCTATTCATTCGCTGAAGTCTATATTCCTTTCCAATGGCTTTTTTTTAACCTTTCCTTGACAAAAAGATGTTCTATATATGATTTAATCTTTTACTTAAAAAAACAGGGAGTATTTCATGCTTTCAATTCTTTGAGATCCTTGGCTGAATAGACTTCATCTCCTTGATCTCTGGATGTATCAAAGTTGGCTTTTTAGCTGGGAAGAACCTCAACTTCCCCTCTCTTTCTGTCTAACTTAAAAGTGGGTCCTTCCACTCAAAATATTGATGCACTTAAAATAAAATGTCATCAGGGCATGACAGGATTGAACTCCCTGAACTGGAGCATGAATCGGGGAGAGTTAACAGTGAGTAAGGCTGATGAAGGCTAACCCATGATGAAAGGCTTCTTGTAAATGAGCCAGCATCTGGAAGAAGCTGTTGTAAGCTGTAGTAGAAAATTTTGACTAAAACTTGATGTCTGAAAAGTGTGTTGTAAAGCAGAGACAGCACAGTGCTGAGGCAGGGAGCTGTGGCATGGCTGTGAAATGGCCTCCTAGGTCATGGCAGCTCAGGGGCAGCTGTATCTGAGACCACGGCAGGTAGAAAGGGAGCCACAGCAGCTGTCCCTCAGGTGCCCCACTGAAACAGCAGTGGCTACTGCTTCTGAACCCAGGGAATGGGGATTTTCTTCATTTAGAGGCTGTGCTTCACAAGGGAGGTAGTCAGAAGGAAGCTGGAAACCCGTGGGTGGAAAGGTGGGGAATTCCTGTTGCTGGAGCTGCAGGCAGGCATGATGCAGTGCACTTCCCCACTGTAGCACCAGTCTCTCCAAAGGCAGGACTGGGGGCTGTGCAATTAGGCAGTAAAACACGTGTGTCTCAAAGAGATGGCTGCTTTAGTGCCACTTGTGAGCAAGTGTGATCCACAGTTCCTACAGCCAAGCAATGTCAGGGAGTGCTGAGGGAGAAGGAGCAAAAGACCAGCAACATGTCAACATGTGAGAAAAGTCTCTGAGAACAGAAATTTGACAAAAAAATCTGGTGGCAGGGCCCCAGGGGCACCCCCAGCCCTGACTTTCCCTGCCAGCCCCAGGGGCTGCCCACAGTCCAGCACCCCATGTCAGCCCCTGGGGCTGTCAGCCTCTGCCCAGCCATGGGCCCCACCAAACCAGGCTCTGTGCCCATCCCCTGGGAGACTCCCAGGGGATGGGGCTGCTCCTGGCTGGGAGTGGGATGGAACCCAATGGAGAGGAGAGCTCCTGGCCAGATGTTTGCTGAAGCAGGATTCATTTCTGGTCAAGCAGTGTCTCAGCACACCCCAAGCAGGCTGGGAGAACAATTTTGTAGCATCTGGGCATTGTGACCATGGCAGTGCTGATTCACTGCCTGTGTCACAGTTCTCAAGCAGAAGACAGATGTGGTTTTGTGCCAGGCCAAAAAACGTCGGGTTGATTCCTGTGAGCATTAAAGCTTATGGCTGCACCCATGTAGCTCATCTCCTTGTTGCTCCTGAGGAGAACCTTTCCTGCTCCTCATGCCACCACAGCTTGTGTCTGTTGAATGTCGGTGTCTCTCTCCACGCTTGGAAATTTGGTGGGTGCCTCTGGGGAGTTGTGGGGGATACACACACAGGTGTCATTTCAATCTGCAGGAGCTGCAGGGATAAGCAGTCATCTCTGATAACCCATTTAGTGTGTAGGCAATACCACAGAGCTCTCCCAGGGCTTCTGGAACTGGGATAACATTGCAGAAGAAGCGCTCCAGCCTTAAAAGCTGGCTGCAAGGCACTAGAGTATAGTGGCAGGATGATACTTCAAGAGCAATTCTGTCAGGCATTGCCTGTCTCCATTCCAAGCATTAGACTGAACAGACTTTTTTGTCAATAAAACACAGGTGCTCAGATGTCTAGGCCTTTTATACAAAAAAAAAAAAAAATTGCAATTATTTAATGGTTAACTTATTTTTAACTAGCAAGATATGTAAGACAAGAAGTTTTTTGGGTTATACTTTTTGTCAGACCTTTCTGAACAAAACACAATATGAAATAATTTCCCACTGAAAATGGCCCAGAGTATTTTTTGTCATCTTTGTTTCCTCTCAGGTATCACCAGGGTTCTTTGCTGACTGAAAGGATTTCAGAAGCAGATTGACACAGTGGCAATTCAGTCAAGCCAGATGAACATGCCTGCAAGAGAGTCATGAATTCTGTGTTACAAGGATAAATGAGGTCAGGATTCATAAAAGACAACCAAGTACCATTGAGCCATGGACATGCTGGTCATGTTGCATTCTCCTTTAGCCTGAAGATGGTTGTGTGGTTTGGTCCAGCCAGGACCAACTTCCACTGCATGTTTCTGGAGGAATGGGGAGATAATCTGTATCTTAGATTTTGTAATGGGTACTGTTCTTGGAAACCTGTTTGCATCTTCTAATTTTCTTAATTTCAGTGAATTTGGACACTGCTTAAGGGTTAATAATCTCTATAGCTTCAGTGAGAAGCTAGGCACTCTTTGCTGAAGAATACCAGCACTTCCTACAGTACACAGCAGCACGAATAATGAATATTTCTCCAAGATGATTTCTGTGATTTGGGAGAGGAATTTATAGACATATTCAAGAACAACATGCAAAAAGGGATCAATACTTTCATATGATCAGTGCAGTAATCTAAGTATTAGGCAGTCACTTCAGGGAGCTGCAGGCATTTAGGCTGTTTCTCCTTGAAAAAGTCATTTTTATAGATCAGGGATTCCTTGAGGGGAGAAAAAAAAGAGAAAATGCTTGTGCACAGAGAACTCTAAGACAGGAATCTTCAAGTTTCATTAAAGAAAGGCTTTCCATGGCCAGAGTATGTGGTAGCTGTACATATAACAGTGTCCAGTCTTTATGATCAATAGATGTAACATTGAAAATGGACTTTGGGAAAGGTAGCATGTAAGGTCTCCCAGGGGCATATGGTCCTAAGGATTAATTGTCTCTTTATTTTCTATTGATGTGTTTCAAAATGGCTAACTGTGGGTTTCATCCTTAGCAGTGCTGGACTACTGAAAGCAAGTGGTGCTTTTTTGAGTCTTATTTAATCAGAAATCGTGTGCTTTTGGACAGATTGAAAATGGAAAGAGAATTGCAAATCTTTTTTTGTAATAGATGTTTTGCGGCTCTCAAGCTGATTCTCAGTGGGTGGAGACAGGTAGCAGTGCAGAAAATAATCTTTTACTGTTAACTGAGCAAATGTAAATATAGACGTGGAGTATAAAAGCTTTCTGGCAAATGTAGACTTAGTTCCTATGATAGAAATGGCAGCACAGAGGAGTAGAGCTCCATGCAGGTGTGCCATTTCTGACAGAAGCCCAGTATCAGCAAATTCATCTGTAGAGAGCAAACAGAATGGCTTTCTGTCCCTGCTTCAGTCTGTGTGTGGGCTATTAAGACTGAAGGGGGAATTATGCGATTCAGGCACAATATGGAGCTGCCTGACAGATTGCAGACAGATGTAAGCTTGCTTTGCCTGAGCTCTGCACTGACTGAAGCTCAGCTAATATATTCTGTTTCTCTGTCAGGCTTATTGCATCAAGCTCAGCATTATGCTGATAATGCAGTCACGTGGCCTCTGCATCCAAACTGGCTCGCTTCCCACCAGCTTGAAGCAAACTTGCATCTGTCTTCAAAACAGGATGTAGACATAACCTTTTAACAGGCCAGCACTTCTCAGCCCACATACTGTGGAGCTGGGACATGCTCAAAGCAGAAGGGAAAGGATCAGAGGTTGTTCAAACTCTTTGAAGTAGAAGGGATTTGAAGCTATATGGGGGTACCTTGGAACCTGGAAGGGGTTACAGGGAGTAGGAGCAGATGGTGGCTTGACTGACAAGTGGAGATGCAGAGTGTCTAAGTATACCAAACTAAGTGGGTCCCTGGAAGCAGGAAATCGAACAGAATATGTTTTTTTTTTAAAACAAGCTTGTTACTATGGCTATTCCCCGACTAGCAAATTCCACCTGTGCGTGAAAGTCCCTCTTTATTTCTCTGATGTGTTCCCTACTTGTGATACAGAGCAACCAAGCAAGCTGATACAGATGCTTTGAGAGATTTCATTTTCACACAAGATGTCATTTTGTCATAAAAATGGAAATATTGATTGCTCCACAAATTATACTGATTACAAAGGAGAGCATAGCAGGGACCAGTGAGATGGCTAGAGCATGTCAGAAAGAATACACCTACTTCCTTCTGAGCAGGAAAAATTATAACTCTTTTTTTACAGTATCAATCAAGAATCCTATATGTACTCATGGTTGGTTAACTTTAACTGCTTTTTGCTTTAAATTTGAAACTTCAAGTAGGAGCTCCTTTTTTTAAACTTTATTTTAAAAATCCCAATGAAATAGAGAGTAAGATTCTAATGGGCTCCAAGTGCCCTATTCTGCTATAAGTCCCATTTTGTTTATATTTGGAAGAACAGCAGTTGCCATAAAGACATATATACTGTGCAGACTCAAATTTTCCTTTTTTCCTAAACAGTCCATATCACTCCTTTAAAATGCAAATGGATTTTTAAAATATTATTATTGTGCTAATATGAAAAAATATATATTCTTTCCTGTACAATGGAGATGTTTTCTAAGCTTAGGCAAATTTTGTTCAGTAGCAAAACGTGTGTGTCCATCACTATCAGCTAATTTTCCAGAGAAATGTATGTAAAAAGTAAAAGCATTTGTAATCCTTGCAATTGATGGAAATGAAAACAGTATTTCCTACAACAATAGAAGTGCGTGTATGTACAACCTAACCACCAGTGAAAATATTATATTATTCACTTCAATTTGTATAGTAAGAAAGAATGACACGATTTAGCAATAATTTTATTTTATAATGTTAATATACAGTTGCAAATATACTTATTTACAAGGCCCTATATTTAATCCTATGTTTGGTTTGCCATTTACTGTTTAAAATTAATACCTTTTATGCCTCAAAAAGTTTGCACACAATTAAGCTTTCTCCAGGACCTTCATTTATTGACAAAATATCCCTGTTCTGCTCTCCACTGCAGCATGACTGGCTCCTATGTCTTTTGTTATTCTGACAGTTTTACTGTTGAGATGCTGAGTGTTTTTACCTCCAGGTGACATCTGTAACCTCATGTGTTGTTTAAACAAAGGACCTTTTCAATGAATAAAAGACTGTATCAGTCCTATGAAGTTAACACTGGTGGTTTGAGTCTGAGGAGAGCATTCAGATAATGTAATTTTTGGGTGCTCTATGTAATTGCTATTACATTAAACATTTTTCTTGTTTCAGTTGTTATGAAAACCTTGAATATGAAGATCTAACTTGAGACAACTTCTCTGAAAACCCAGAAGGACTTCTGATGGTTTTACATATTATTTATAAAGCAAAAACTTCCTTTTAATTTGTTTTAATTTCCTCAAGGCTCTGATGTGGTGTCTCATGCTCAGTAGAGTGTGAATATGTAGTTTCAAGACTTCAAACCCACAGAATAATTAGCAATGTTTACTAATCAGCTGAGCAAGCCACTTCCCACCTGCATACTGGAATAACTGTTTCTCCACTTAAGAAAAAGAGTGAAAGGTCCATAGTCTGGCCTCACAGAACCAGTTAAGGGAAAGAGATCCTGGCCTGTTTCAGCAGTGTTCAATTTGTTGTGCTGAAGACACCTTCTGTGTCTGCCTCAGAAGGTCCCCTCTGAAGGCAGTTGCCTTTCTGAGTGGTGAGAGATGGATGTCATGGAGATACACATTTAAACTGTTAATAATCTTATGTCAAGACCCCTATAAAAGCAGTGGATTTATCCCTTATTACTTCACTTAAGTACTCCATTACTTCCCCAGTGGTTATTCCAGTCTTGAACTGCCATTAACCATTAGAGTGATTTTCCAGAAGGTCATCTGAAATCTCTCATGCTGTAGCATAAATTGTTGCTTTTTTCCCTGTCTTCAGTCACATGGAAATTTATTCATTTAGGTTATTTTGAAATAATGTTTTAAATATTGAAAGGCTTCTCACATCCCCCATTTTCTAGACTAAACAACCCCATTTTTCTCACATTTCCTCTTCTTGCCTACCCTGGGCTTTTTCCAGATGATCTGCTTCTTTCCTAAAGCATGTGATATAAACAACTGTATGCAGAACTCCAGTTGGGTGCTTATATATGCCACCCCTGTCTCTAAGAGACTGTCTTTGTTCCTGAAATATTCAGCTCTGAAGCTACATCAGTAAAATACATACTTGCAGAGCATAATGTAGAATATATAGCAAAATATATGTTGGAGAGTAAAGTAAGGTTGTGTAGGACTCTAAGGTACAAACTGGCTTTGGTGGAAAACTGGTACTGAGCAAAATGTGGCAGCGGGTTTGAGGTGTTTTGTAACACCCTGGGGCAAGTATAAAGAAGAAGAATACGATGAAATAAAGCTAATTAAAGGACTTAGAGAATTAATATGCCTACCTATTTAGTATTCAACCCTTTCTGAGCACTCTGGGTGATTACCTTCCACCTCATGAAAAATTAAATCCCTTATTCTTAGCAAAACTTAAACAGGTATCAGTGAACTGACTGTATTTTCACTAGTTTCAAAATGGGAATATCTAAATACTCAGGACCTCAACCTTGCTTGCTGACAAATAGCAGAGCTGAAGTGTAGACACAAAGCCTTACACTTGCCTTGCAGTGAGTGTTTACTCCTTCAGCCATGTTTTAGAATAGTGGACATCCCTAAAAGTTCAAAAGTTTCCTAGCACTTCATTTGGGTGTATGTTAGGAGCTGCTAAACTCAAGCTTTTCTGAGTCCAAATCATGAGGGAAGATTCCTGTCTCTGCCACTGAACACTTGAAAAGAACCAGTAAATCTCAAGTACTTCTCATTTTCTTAGCTAATGAGGTGAAATCTGACCATTTGAACAAGTGACAGGAGAGAGAGAAAGTGATGATTGTGTTCAGAAATGGAAAAGCAGTGGTGAAAACAAGATACAGTCACTTTTCCTGGTGTGGTTTTTTTTGTTTGTTTGTTTGGTTGGTTTTTTGGTTTTTTTTTGGATACAAAGTTATTTGTGGAACAGAGAAACATAGTCTAGAGGGACAGACTCTGACTCAACAATAGCTTGCCTGAAAGGAACCCACTGCTTGCTTTCCCTTCTCTCACACTTTGCTGACAGTTCACAGATTACTTCACTGCCATAAGAAAGAGGTCGTCAGCAGTACTGTAGCAAATGCAGTAGAGCAGAGCGAGGGCTGCTGAGCTTTTCCAGCTCACTCTGGGAACCAAAGGCAGCCAGCTTTTCTCCTGGCACAGCTCAGTACCCTCAGTACCCATTGGGGCAGTGGTGGTCAGGGTGGCAATAGCAATATTAATCCCTACCACGTTTAAGGGACTCACAGATGAGGAACCCTTGCTGATTTTACCCCAGCTGCCTCTCTCCCCTTTGATTCACCCTGGAGTTAGGCTTCTTTACCTCCTCGAAATGGAAGCTTTAATTGCCCTTATGTTAAACCTCATTGTGGCTACAATACATGTAATTAGATGACCTCAGGCAAAAACGGAGTCTTTCAATAAATTGGCATTATTATTGGCTGCTGATCTACTGACCCACTACTTCTCATCTCTTGCATTTACTCCAAAAACTGAGCAATGATCTAAGTTGATGTGGTTTTGTATTTCAAGGGTGTGCCAAAGAAGTTTATGTAGACTTCTACATACTGTCCTATAAACTTTTTCTTTATTTCACATATCCAGTAGGCAAATAGTGGAGTAGACATTAAATGTAATGTTCAATACATATGGCCAAAGGAAGTGTGTTTAGAAAGCATGGCTAATAGTGTAGGGACAAATTCCATTTTGTTTCCCATAGATATTAAGGCTGACAGACTGTTAGTTGCATGATCATTAGCTAAAGTGAGCTCCACAGCAATGCTTGAGGCAAAATAATAATAATATGGTGGCAGATGAAGCAGGAACAGCACAAGTCAGCAGCACCCAGCCAGCAGTTAGCAATTGTTTTGCTTATTAGCAGAGTGTTTAGAGTCCAGGCAGAATTGTTAGATTGGGATATTTATTAATTTGTCTTTCTGAATCCTTCCTATCTTCAGATCCTTTTTCAGATCTTTTCTTTCAGATCAAATTTTCAAAACAATAACTAGAAACTATGAATTTAATTTTCTTCGAACAAGTATATGGCTAAGGGAAGTTTTTTATGGCCTACAAGACATGTTTTATAGCAGCATGCATTTTTCAGGTTCCTAATTACTGTTGCATTTAAAAATAATTTATGTGTTTATTATTAGGACACCCCAAATGATTTTTATGATTTTTATTATTAGGACCCCGGATTTTTACAATGTAAAAATCTGTGTCCTGATGCCAGTCCTTAGGATTGAAACACAAAATTACACCAAAAATCTGTCCTTAAAAAAAACCAAAACAACCCTGCATTTTGTTGTCTTTTTACTTGAAATGCAGAAAAACCCAGGAGGATAGTAAAAGCTTAAATACATTCTTCATGATCTGTGTTTCTTACACTGACTGTCGTAACAGTTGTAGATTTTAAAGGTTTGCTCAAAGTCAACCAAATGTGAAACAACCTATACAGAGTGGTGTTTGGTCCCCGAGGGACACATCCATGAAGAGCCATGAAGTCATATTTCATAATGACATATCTGCAATGCATGGTTAAGCCTTCAAATTTCAGAGGCACAGCAAGTTATTGTAGTCTCATTTTATTTTTTACTTTGGTTTTCAACTGAAGTCAGCCAGTTCTCCACATTACTTAAAACTTCTTCAGACAGTGTCTGGTCTCTGGCTGCCCTCTCAAGAGTGAGTCAGTTCAGCAGCAGCACTCTGACCACCTCAGTGTTGTGCTGTGCTGGGAGGGACTCTAAGACACTCTTCAGAATGTGGTTGGAACAGGGCTACAGAGCCCAGAAAACTATTCCAGGAGGGTGTGCACACATTGTTCAGCCTGGAAGAGTGAAGGCTCTGGGAGAACCTCACTGCAGCCTTCCCATACTTACAGGAGGCTTATAAAAAAGGAGGGAGCGTGACTTCTTGCATGGGCAGACAGTGACAGGACTAGGGGGTAGGTTTTTAAACTAGAAGACGAGATATTTAGAAAAGATGTCAGGAAGAAATTCTTTACTCAAAGGGGAGTGAGTCACTGGCACAGGTTGCCAAGATTAGTTGTGGATGCCCCATCCTGGAAGGGTTCAAGGCCAGGCTGGATGGGGGCCTGAGAAACCTGGTCTAGTGGGTGGCACCCCTATCCATGCAGGGTGGTTGGAACCATGTCCCTTCCAATCCTAACAATTCTATGATTTAAATCAGACTTTCCCTTCTACACAGTGACTACTTCAGGCGTTAGAGTTACTTGATTCTTTACTAATACATGTCTAGCCTCATAGATGTTGAGGATTTTTTTCCACTTTTCCGTTTTAGGAGCATGTCAGAAGTCCTTTTTCTTCTGATATTAACCAGGGTGCCTGCAGCCTGGTCTAAAGAGAAAAAAGCCCAGTGCTAGACTGGATTGATTTTAAAGTACTACTTGACAGAAGTGACTAAATAATGGATGCTCCCTAATTATAGCACATGTACAAGCACTTGTGATTTCTCTCAAGTTGTATTATTAGAAATGTTTTAACCACTTGTTTATGTTTTTATGAAGTTTCTGGGCAATAGCATGGTGTCAGCTATTTAAGCTTACTAGTCAGTAAGTCATATGGCACCCAGTCTCCACCTCCCCCAGTCTTATTACAGCTTCATTTCTGGGGTCCCTCATGCCAATAGATGAATTTAAACTGAGCCTGGAGGAAGGCTTTGAGATGGAAGCACACAGTTCAATACTGCCCACAATATGGAGGGATTTACCTGTTCTCCTAAACTCAGAAATCCGTGAGCATTTCTAGCAAGAGTAATTACTCATGCCAATGCAAACTCATTAGCCATGAATACTTGCATATGCAGCTTTGTAAGAAATGAAGTGTAAATACTGCTGTCAATCAACACTTTAATCGACCAAATGTTTGTGGAAAACCAATTCAAGATAATATGAACATGCTAAAAATGAATTCACTCTGATATTTTGGCACTTAATTATGAAAGTATTTGCAGTACTGACCCGTCTCCACCTCAAGCTTTATCATTGCTACGATTTTTTTTTTCTAGTTCTAAAATTGGTCTTGTAATAATAGAAATGTGAAATTTGCTGACAGATTTTCCAGTGAGCTACAATGGGCTGAAGATGCTATTTTAAGCACCCTTGTGAGAAAAGTGATTGGTAGTATACGCACTGAGCCCTGATTCAGCAGGAATTGGTGCAGGATCCCTGCTTCATGTTCAAGCTACAAGAAACATTGATGAGGAACTCTACATAAATGAATGGATAGAAACACTGCAAGATGCTTGGAAAAGCAAATTACTAATTATGCTAGTAGTAGAGAGCTGAAGATTACTCACAAAACTTCAGCTCTAGTCAGTCTCATCTGATGAATACGAGCAGAAATTCAATTAATTCAATAGGGTTATAATGATTTTACACTTCCTCAGGATTTGATCTTACATCTAAATGTGAAATTATTTCATCACAATTTAATCACCGTTTCTGTCAGTTGAATACCCTTACATCTTGTTGTTCTGCAATGAAGACAAAACTTCTTTCCACCTCTGTATGCTCAGCTTGAGCAAGCTGGGAAAGTGGTGGAACAGGCAGATCATCCAAACCTGTTGGTAGAAGAGAAAATTCTGAAAGAGATATATTTTTTACATTTAACATCATCTGTGCCTGGAAGTTGAAATTGATTTTAAGGGTGATCATTGAGATCATCGCATGCTAAAATAGCCTGGGAAAAGATGAAGCTTTAAAAGAGTGGTTAGTAGCTTTAGTTACTCTGCAGTTGAGATCTAAAGCACAGTGAGCTGAATTAGTTGCATATTTCTTTTCAGTTGAGGCTGGATTTAGCTGGGGATTATCTCCTGGCATGGCATGAAGTTAAACGTGATTTAGAAAGTCACTCTCTATAACAACTTTAGTGGTTTTGCGCTTACTTAATTTTATTTTGTCAAGATCAAATTAAGCCAATTCTAGCGCATTAAGGAGGTGTGTGCACAATGAGCCTGGGGATGTGGAAGGGAGAATGAGCCTTTGGCTGCATGGATGCCAGCCTGGACAGATTTCCTACTCTCTTCCCAGGGGGGATGGAAAGAATGATGGCGCACAGCCGATTTTATCTGTGTGTGATACTCACTGTTATTAAAAGGGAATTTCAGGGTGTGGAGTTAACCCTCAGAAGTCTGTGCAACTACCCGCATGTGTCGCGTAATATGTAACAGGTAAACTCCATTTGGGGGTCCCTGGTGAGTCCTGCTCTTTGTTCTCTCTTATAATTGCCTTTGTCCACTGGTGTTCTCCCCAGTGCTATTGCAAATGGAGAAGTTTAGGCCTTCTCCACACCCCCACATTTTTCCTGTCTCTCAAGGAGCATCTCCTAAAAATTCTTTCTACTCTTGTCCTCTGTCTAACTCCTCTCGTTTTTCCCTCACCGTGACTTACATAAGGGCTGTACACCACTAACATCTCATTGTTTCATTACTTAAAGGGGGGAAGTGCTTTTGGGTATGCAGCTGTTATAGAAAACAAAAGTAATCTGGGATGGAAAAGTTTATAATGAGCAATATCCAGTCCAACATGGGGTTTAGGTTTTTTTTTTGGTTTGGTGGATTTTGGGTTGGTTTAGGGGTTTTTGTTTGTTTGTTTGGGGTTGGCTTTTTTTTTTTGTTTTGTTTTGTTTTGTTTTGTTGTTTGTTGTTTGTTTTGGGGTTTTTTTGTTTGGTTGGTTTTTTTGTGGGGTTTTGTGGGGTTGTTTTTTTTTATTGATTGTTTGGTTGGTTGGTTTGGTTTGGTTTGGTTTGGTTTGGTTTTTTTGGTTTTTTTTAATGGTGTATTTTACACCTTGGAGTACCTCACATGAATTAAGTCTCCAGAGATTAAAAAACCCAGAATGACTGTGTAGGTAATACTCTGCAAATTTAATACAGAATAAATGAGTTTAACCTGTAAGGGTGTTTGGAGACAAGAGGAAGAGGCAGAGTTTTATGCTTTTCCCCACTGAGTTTTTCTTGCAGTAAAACTGCCATACCCATTCTGTCATGCTAATTTATCACATGCCCATTATTTTGCTCCAAAGTAAAGAAAACATCTTTTCTTTTTCCTTAGGAAGTGTTAAAGAAAAAAGCCTCAGTCTCCTTTTCCAAGCCTGCCTGCCTTTCTGGGCAGCCTGCCCAGAGTAGAGGATCCTTGTTTATCCCAAGGAAGGCAAAGCAGAGCAAAGAGAGGAGTCCTTTTGAACATCCGCAGCTTTCCGGGTGCCAGAGGCCAGGCGGTGCCTGGGCCAGGGCTGGTGGGAGCCAGGGCACGGGGCTGTGCCCAGCCCACCTCACACAGCTGCCAGGATGGGCCCCGGGCAGCTGCGGGCAGAGAAAATCACAGTGGACATGGAGCAGGTGAGGGAGCAGAGTGCATCCCTGCCCACCCGTGGAACATGGCAACGGTGGGAAAAACTCCAAAAAAGTTATGTCCTGCCTTTAACAGCACAGCAGAATCCTGGGTTTCCCTGCAGTCACACTGGGAAGAATTCCTCTCTGGGATTGCACTGGGCAGAACACGTCCACACAGCTTCTTCTTGAAGGCTGTGGCTTACCATTTCAGCTAGATCCTAACTATATGTTTGTTTCCACATGTTGCCTTGCCTGCCAAGAAGTAAAAATCAAACCTCCATTTCTTTGTGGGTTGTTCTTTTTTTGATCTCTGGAACTCAGTACTCCTGAACTGCATTTTCGGTAATTGCAAGATTTATTTTTGTGTTGCTGTACATTAGTCACATTGAAATATGAGAAAAGCAAAAATAGAGAGAGAGATGCATAATTATTGAGCAGGAAGAATAAAATCAAATCATTCATGTCTAATTTTCTAAGACTCTTGAAAACAATGGTGTAAAAAAAAGTAGAAGGAGTGAGCTTCCAAAAAAGTACATAAAAGCAAGTCAAAACTGCACAAAAAGGCGTGATGTTCCTTTGGAAAGCAACATGTAATCACCAGGCTACCTGACTAACTGGGACATAACATGTTCTCCTAAGCACAGTAACTCTCCCACTGAGAGAAACAACGTGAGTCAAACAAGAATATACATGCTTTGGAAATACTTTTCCAGAACCATGACACTTGTTCCATTAGTCAATCTGGTACACTTTCAACGGGTAGAAAACTCTTAAGCCTTAAAGGAAACAGTCACACAGAAAATAGAGAAGCCAGGGGCTAAGTTTCAGAAAATTAAACTTCTGTAGGAAAAAAAAAAAAGAGGATAAACTATGATCCTGTTGGGACCAAGTCCTGTTAAGGCCCTCAAAATGTTGCTGTAGTCCAAGCCACAGAAATTCCCACTATTTATCAAGAAAAGATAAAACTGCTATAATCTTGCAAATAAATTAAACAAAAAGAATAAAGAAATAACTGAAAGCTGTAGCACTTAAGCAAAGAAATAAATTTTCATATCTTTCCAAATGTCTACAGGTCTGTTATGCCTGACTTACTACTGCCTTTGTGTTTTCTGGAAATTAGGTTAAATTTTCTGGATAGCGTTTTGTTGTCCTTGAAGCAAAAAATAGACTACTGGCCTAAAAGCCATCCCTGAGGAAAAGAGGAACTCCTAGTTAAGACTAAATTTTTTTCTCCTCCAATGGTCAGTGCCATCTGTAAATAGGATGGCGGCAGAAGGGCAAGAGTTTTGGTCCAAAGTCTCTGAGAGAGGCTAAAAATTGTCTACTCCTTCCATGTCAGGGCCCTTTGCAACATTAAGCATGGAAGAAACAAATAAATCATGTGAAATCTCTGTTGCTCTGCAGTGCTCTCTGGTCACATGGATGGCATTCCACGTGGGTCTGCTGGACTGGGTGGCAGCAAGGGGCAAGTGGAGCATCTGGCACTGTCACCTGCTCAAGGTTTCAGTTCCACTGAAATGGGCTTACTCTGTTTCAAAGCTGCAAAGTGAGCAAAATTTCCAATCCCTTTCCAAATAAAATTGAATGTGTTGTTGATGGGGCCTGAAATATTGATGAACCTTCAAGATTTTTGTTTCCTGCACTCTGATTGATTTTTGGTGCCCAGTAAATGTAAGAAAAGCCCTACACATGTGAAATGGTTCCCAGCTAAAATAACAGGGGGAAAAAATCTCACAACAACCATCAAGGTATGATGCTTCTTCTACCCAGCTGGCTATAGAAGCCAAATTTGCTCCAAATCAACCCTGTTCCATTATTAATAAGAGCAAATGAAGTGCACTTGAGAAGGGAAAAAGTATTATGGAAATCAAAACATCTGCTTCCCGTAGTCATCAGCGCCAAGGCATGGGAAGGCATGAGTGACCAGCTTGCTGAAAGTACTGCTGCAATAGAGTAGTTAAGATGAACTTCCCCTAAAGCTGTCTTTGAGCGGGGCTTTCAGCTGTAGATTTCAGTAAGCCCTCAGTGTTCAGGAAAGAATGATGATTTCAAGGATTTTACTGGTGCTTGGTCTAGGCAGCTGCTTTGACTCTAAGCACTGCATGCTCCTGGCCAGGCCTCGCACATGCAGGATGTCCCCAGTGAAGCACGGGACAAACCAGCAGCTATTGAAGTACAGATTGCTGGCTTTAATGCTATCTTTGGCTGAGAACAAATTGTTATATTTGAATGCATTTGGCTTTTGAAATGGTGTCAGAACACCTTGACGTTTTGTTTGGGTTCACACATCTCAAAAATTACATATTTCCTCACTCTTTTTCCTGCAGACACTAAGGCTGAATGAGGAGAGCCACTTTGTAGCTCCAGGCAGCAGTTAAATTTCTTCTGAATGGGTGGAATTTTGCTCCTGACTTTGGTGGGGCTGCCTTTCATCCCAAGACTTCACACTGGACACAGGAAAGAAGGAGCAGGGTTAGAATGGATAGCTGAATATTGGGCCGTGGGAAGACTTTTGCCAGCCGTGCTGTGACCTGCGTGAGTCCCTGCATTCTCCAGGCATGCCAGAGTGCAGTGGGGATGAGTCTAGCATCACAGAGAAGTAGCAGTGGTTTGCACATCCAAAGTTGGTACATGGCTCTACAGAGGGGACTGACATGACCGGTCCTAAACCTGCACCAGCACAGCTCTGCTGTGAACCTTCCTCCAGCTGTGCTGGGACAGCAGGACCTGTTGGTCCTGCAAGCAAGGAATTAGTAATAAACCAAACTGCTTTTGCATTAATTAATGAAATCCAGGGCCTGTTTGTACTTCTGGATTGTTTCATTTGCTTTCACTTGTTTTTAGCTCAAACCTTTTGCACTGCTCTCCCCGCATCCAGCATGAGGCAACCTCCAGTCCAAAGAGGTGATGATGCAGCCTTTCCCTGACACCAGGCAGGGTCCTTCTCTTACATGAGTGCCATAAACCTACTTTTGTCTTTCTCCCTGCTATGCCCTCTGGGAAGCAAAACACAGTTCCAAAGCCCAAAATGTATTAATGAAAACTATGCTTTTATAAAGATCCTCAGGACTTTTCTGTCATTTTTCTAAATTGAATGGCTACATTACCTCAGTATGGCAATTAATGACAATTAAATATAAATTGATAATGAGTATCTGCCAGCTTGATATGATATAGTCCTGCCAGACATTTCAGGCTGTTTCCTATGGAAATCATTATTCTTCAATTACACTGTTCCATCTTTGTCAGCTAGTCTATAACCTGCGTATGTTGCTTTTCAGATTAAAGAAAAGCTTGGCATTGTAACAGGGAAGAAGCATGGCATCTGCAATAAAAACGCCAAAATCCAGGAAGCTGCTCCACAAGCCTGAGTAGCAGATGGTAGAAAACTGAGCACATAAGAAAATTCATGAGCTGTGTTACATGTAACTGCGTTGCTACATTTTATTAAAGGTAAGTTTTCTTCAGTGTGTGCAATATACTGAAATATGTTAAAGCTCTGGTAATGCTCTCTGGAACAAGTGCCATTCTTAGCATTTATGCAATAAAATAAAGCAGTAGAGAGAGAAAGAAGATTGTTGTGAACTATAAGGATGATTTGGAAAGAACATGAAAAATGCTGCCTGTTCAGCAATGGGGAAAAACTCCAACTACTTCACAGGATGCAGTTTCCAACCTTCATCCTGTGTAATGAACTGAGCCAGGTTACACATGGGCATGGACGCTTATTTAATGAATGTTACCATAGATTTTCCAATTGCATTAATAATCCAGTAAAATAATTCCCATGCTTCAATTAGATATGTGTGTGTTTTCCCCCCCTATCTAATCAGGACAAGCTGAATTACATCAGACAGGGCCATCATGCCTCCTTAGGCACGGGCTGGCAGTTGTAAGATAGCAGAGCACTGCATTCCTGGCGCAGGCAGAGGATTATAACCTGTCGAGTCAAAGTCTTAATCTTTTCTCAGCGATGAGTCAGTGTTGAAATGACAGTCAGAACATGCACAGGCAGCAAGAGAAAGATTTGTTGTGGCTAATGGGAACTGTGAAGGAGAAAAATCTTCATCTGACTTTATCAAAAATGTTACAGGGCTCTGCTAAGAAGAGCTACATTTATTGACAGTACTCATAAGAAAATTAGAAATAAACAACCTAAACATGCTACGAGATAGGCTTATTTTAAACCTGCTATTAGTTTTTATAAGTACACTGTAAATGTTTTGACATAAAAAGAAACATGTCATGTCACGTTAATATATGAACCGAGAGGATTCAGGACTAACAAATCCCCTAGCTAATACAGGAAAGGGTGAGATCAGCTGGGCAAAAGAAATTAAACAAACACATGGTAATTTCTGAATTGCTTAATGGAAAAAATCATTACTGCCATTAATACCCTATCTCTTATAAAAATAACAATATTGTACAGTATAATATATCCATTCAGGCATGGTGCAATAGAGAGGACTATCAATTCAGAGTAAATTCAGAAGTAATTTCTCTGTTTCCCTTCAGCAAACAAGGACCACCTGTTTTTTTAATTTTCACCTTTTTAGAAAGATTCCTAAAAATATATCTTACACAAGCACTGTGCCACCTTCTTTTGAAGGATGCAGGGATGTGCAGCATCTGCTATCAGGTATATCAGACTAGAGATCAAGCCAGGCATGTGTCTTTTCACTGAAGCTTTTTTTTTTAAATTATGATTTTTAATTTTTTTTTTCCACTAAGAGACAGTAGGCCAAAATCCTATGGCCCCAAATCTAAGGGAAGAGAATTGAAAAAGCCTAGCAGGAGACACTGGTTCCATCCATGAAAGAGTGCAACACTTCACTTAAAAACTCATAGAAACGCTGTTTAATAGTATTTTTCATTATAATTGCTGGCAGAAGTTTTTTAGGGTGTGACAGTTTTGCTAACAGCTAAGGAGAGGTATTTGTTTTCCACTGCCTAAAGAGCAAATTCGTAGTCAAAAGACTCACATAGAAAGATGGAGAAGTTGACTATAGAATTACTTCAGTCACCCTAAAATGTGCCTCTACCCAGGAGGCTCCTCTGGTGCCTGCCAGGGCAGCCTCTGCTGAAGTCAGGCTCTGAGAAGTGGGCTAAATAAACCCAAAGAAAATGCTGCAAGCACATTGCTAAGCTGCTCTTAGCTCCCATTCATAATCAGCGGAGGCAATTCTGAACGAGGCTCACTGCTTCAAGCTCAATTTGGGCAGCTTCTGCAAAAGCAAGAGGTTTGTGTGGCTTCCTTTCTGAGATGCCTCCTGTGCTGTGTAGAAAATGTAGCTGCCTAACCATGGGCTTGGGATTCAGCTCTTAAGGGGGAAGGCAGCCAAAGAGGATTTATTAACTTTACCTATAACTGTCTCATTTCCTAGTGCTACAGAGCTGGACTATGTATCCTAGCAGGAATAATTTAGATGCATGAATATAAATGTACTGTTGCTAGAAAAAATATCAGGGTGAAGAGCACTTATATATCAAAAACTAGTCACAGGTAGATAATTCAGGAAGGACCATTTCACACAGCAACAAACATTGGTTCAATTTTCCTCGTATGCTCTGCCTCTCTAGTTTTTTCAGACTCACCTTCCATTTTCTAGAACAGCTGCTTTAGATACAGCCTCATAATCAGAAAGCATATAACTTAGCAGGTGTATCTTATCAAATTCAATTTCTGACTGGTTTTTCTTTGAATCATTAAGCATCTATTCTCAGGATGATCCATGGCAGATTGCAATCTTTTCCCATTTACAACATACCAGGGACATTTAATTGTCTGTTCTGTAGAGATGAATTACTAACATTCTCAGCCACAGAAGCTAGCACACATATACATGTCATTTCTTCAAATGCCAAGGGTTTTTTTGGAGGTCAATCTAGTGAGTTTTTCAGAATCAATGGAGAGTGGCATAGGAACAATAATCATTGGAAATGTCCTAAATGATTAATGACTAATTTAACATTAGCTGGGATGCCATATTTAAAAGTAGAAACATAATACTGTTTTTTAAGTGCAAAATATTACGAACATACCTCAATGCCATGCCTTTTGCATAGGACCAAAATTTAAATAGAATTAATAACTTTTTTCTCATAACTCACATTTTATGTAGCAGTGTGTGATGGAGGGGCATTTGCAGGCTGTGGGGTAGACGAAGATTGAACTATGTAATAAAATTCATGCATAAATTACTAATGGTACCCTATCTAAGGCTAACATATTGACTAACCCTCCCGTGAACATCAAACAGGTCAGTGCACTAAGAGGTTACTAACTAGCTAATGCCTGTGGTGTTTTTCTTATGGGGGTTTAAAAGGAAAAGAAAATAATCCTGACTTTTTTCAGATGGTATTTTCACTACTATGATAAATATATGGGTTCGTTTTGAAACACTTCTCTGAATTCCAGTTTAGGAAGCAGTTTTATGAAGTGCTGATACCCAGACTCTCAGTGGTGCTTAGAAACATGCAAAGCCAGAATGATAAAATAGCTTTAAAGGTGACTACAGTTAAAAGAGAGTAACTCGTTTTTACAGAACCTGACATTACAATTTGAAAGTTAAATATAGGAAAAAATAGGTAAAAGGCCCAAAATCATCTCTGAGCTACCCAGTTCTTTGAAGCTTGTTGAATGGAGACAATCTGGACAGACATTTAAGAGATTAACCAATATGTATATTTGTGTAAGAAAAGGAAGTTTTGGAGCAGTCATGTCATTGTATAAAACTTACTAGCTGAACTTCTTGGAAAATTACTTAAGTCTAAGTGGTGTTGGGGGGGAATGCTAAATTGTGCCTTATACTAAAAATTACTTCAGACAATCTCATTTTTTCACTTAAGAAAATGTTCTCACATGATTTTTTAACCTGTGCAGTGTTTGGGACATGGAGTGTCGCTTGCTACAGATTTGTGAAAGTATTTAGGCTAATGGGACTTGGATCTTGGTAATAATGGAATGAATTATTATAACTATTTTGTATTTATGAACATCTTATGCATGAACATAGAATGTTTCTTTTCCTATGTTATTTATAAAGAGCTAAGTGAAGCAAAATTGCATGAATGCCCCAGAGCCTGTTGTTGTACACATAAAAGCTTATTCACTTAAATTGCACATGTTTAGAGAGGGCTTTTGGGTTCTCCTTGTTAAAAATAGCTTGGTACAGAAAAACCCAGAGAAATTAGGACTGGAGGGCACTTTTAGGCTTGTCTTTACAAGAAATGGGGTCATGACCTCTTCTTTCTCCCTAAGGGTAAATACCATGGTGCAGAGGAATACTTTCCCCCCATGTATGAAAGCCTTGTCCATAGTGGATGTTGGGGACAGTCTTTGGAGATTATTTCCTCAGGTCAGTGACCAGGGCAGGGCTGAGCTCTAATGGGGACAACCCTGGTGGTTTATTGAATAGCTTGAGCCTTCTCCTGACCCTTGAGAGCTTAGGGGGGTAGGTGTAGCCTGAGAGACTCCTGGTTCATCTTGTTACCTTCAGGATGGATAAACTCTCTCTGCAGAGAAATAAGTAGACAATAAATATTTGCCTTTTTCTTTCTGAAAACCTCTGAAGATGTGGATTACACAGTCTCCCTAGGCAGTATATTTTGTCATTTCTCTATCACTACTCTTTGAAATTTTTTGAGCACATTTAATCAAGATCTCCTTCGCTTTAGTTTAGGCTCATTATTCTTTGTGCTCACCACATGAGATCCAGAGCACATTATTTCTCCCAGCTTCTTCATTTCTCTCTACATTTTATAAATAAAATATTTCTGTTTTCTTTAGTCTTTCCCCGTAGGATATTACAAAAGGGGTATGTCTTTTAGATGTCCAGTCATTTCAGTTGCTTCTCTTCAATTTCTACCAAATTGGTCCAATCTCTTCTGGAGTCTCACAGTCTTAACAAGTGAGAATTAAGAGTTCTTACCCACAGAATCTTGCACAGTAAAGTTAGCTCATGTCTCATATGCATGACATACTTCTTTATACACTCCACTTCAATGTAGCTTTTTTCAGCACAGCACATTTTTGACTCATGTTCAGTCTGCAATTCAGATCCCTTGTTGGTCCTCGTTGGTAGAACTGCTGCCAAATTCACATTTTCAAATTGTGTGTTTGTGTAGGTGACCACTTCAGATGAATATGGAGTGTTTGCATTTCTTTTATTGCATTGAATCCTGTGGTATGCATATAAAACTGATGAACTGATTTTGTTGCAGTTCTACATATTGCTGATCTCCTGTCTTCAATCCTGCACCCTCCATGTTTTTCATTTACTAGATTCTGAGTGGCATCTTGGAATATTCAACAACTTGAAAGCTGTGTTCAGCACTCTCCTAAAAAATCTTTCAGAAAGGCACCTAAGTAGTATTGCTTTACTTCTGCTCCTTGTTTTGTTCTCTATTCAAACCCTAGCTGATAGCTTTCACCAGCAAGCCTTCTTGATTGTTTATGCTCCTCCTTCAAAATGGCATTTAGCTTGAAAGGGTGTGCACTGGGATGGCATCCATTACTTCATGTTTTGAACATGTTCTTGGCATCTCCTGTTATGGCCAGACAGGGCACAGGCTCTTTCTATCCTAAACAGCCCAGCAGGGCTCCTGCTTTCCCAAAGGATTTGGGA
This sequence comes from Passer domesticus, assembly GCF_036417665.1. Taxonomy (NCBI): domain Eukaryota; kingdom Metazoa; phylum Chordata; class Aves; order Passeriformes; family Passeridae; genus Passer; species Passer domesticus. Next base: position 57,758,844 of record NC_087476.1, read on the forward strand.
AGTTTAGCATGTCTATCTTGGTTGCATAACAACCAAGAACAGCCAGGTTTTAGCTGCCAGTTTTCAGACAATCTTGGGGTCACTATGCATACATTCTTCTGCAGAATGCTTTAAGAAGTAGGGGTGAGAGGACCTGAAGGAAAACAGAACTACTGGCATCAAAATTTCTGTCATTACTGTAAATCTAGATTTCTTTTTTTTTCTTTCCAGATTCATTCCTAAATTCCATCACTCACCACTAATTGCCAAGTAAAATGGGTAAACCACATTATGTTCCTCCTTTACAGGCTGGCTAAGTTATGCAGAATAACATATTATCATTCTTCATTATTTCTTGAGTGCAAGTGAAATGGATTGTGTAGCAGAGGTGACAGGTACCAATCTGGGAGATGACTGATCCTGACAATTATCAATCTAGATATTAATGTCTGACTCTCTAACCCATACTATCTTTTAATATTTTTGTTTATCTCTTTTTGTGAACTAGTGCAAATGCTTTCACTCATTTTCTCCCTTTGCATTTTACCAAAGGGTTAATACTTCTATGTAAGCAGAGCGGGATTCAAGGGCAAAACAACAATCAATATTACTAGAGGCTGTGGGATGTTAATTGTCCAACCCTGCTTCCTGGTTTGTTTTGCTCTTGGCTTTTTTTTCAAATCTTTGCCTTATTGATTCCCTAGCTCCCTACTAATCCCTTCCAGAAAAAAGGATGGCTGTCACATCTTTCTAAATAAAAGCGACAGCACGGACGGTGGTGCTCAGGTGAACAATCATAGGCTATTTGTACCAGGAATTGCTGATGTTATTGAGGGCAAGTGCAAGTAAACAGAGGTTACCCACTTCTTTAGTTGCTACCTATCCTCCACACAAAGTGCCATGACAGCACAGTCTGTGCATCCTAACGTGTTTGAACAACAGGCACCAAGGATGCTTGGAGGTGTTGTACCTGACACTTGAGAGCTCTCTAAATTTCTGACTGTGTCCTGAGACACAGCAGTGGGTGCCCAGGCTGCTGGCCTCTGCACACTGGGGCTCTTCCACAGAGACCTCCTGCTCCAAAGGTCCCTGTGTCCTTTCCCAGCACTGCTGCTGCAAGAGCAGCTGGGAGAGCCAGAGCTGAACATCCCGAATCCCATGTAAAATGCCAAGACAGGCAATCATAAGGAGCCTGAAGGGCGGGTTTCTGCCTTCTGAGGACACTGGCTGGGCACCCATCAGCAGAACTGGGGGAAGGAGAGACTGCTCCCATGGACAGCTGGTGTAGGGGGTTCCTAATGAGTCTTCTTGTCTGGGAGCAGCTACAGAGGTGGATCTTGTGTGTCTTGTGGCCCTGCACTAAGTGAGTAAGGTGAGAGTATGAAGGAATTCCACCACAGAGCTATGGCCACTGCTGGCAGATTCAGGGCATTGTGGTGTCTAGCCACTACTGGTGTAGGGAAGAAGTGAGGCTACAGTCACATTCCATGCTTGGATCTCTGCTCTGAGAGAGGAAGAAACTGTCATTGTGCACATTTTGTAGGAAATAATGAGTGCATGTGTGGAAATTTATTTTTCCCTCTATTTTTTCTCTCTCATGTAGCACTTACCTTGTACCTGAGTGTATCTTCGCTAGTGTAACTTAAGCATATCAAACACTCTCCTCCTGAAATCCAAACCTTCCAAAGTTTCACTATCACAATCTCAAGCTATAAAAAGATAATATTATAAGCAAAAGGGACCAGAGCAAACACTTCAATATAACAAATATTTGCTTTGTGCCATTATTTTATCTGACTCATATTATTAGACTTACTGTTTTTACCACAGGTAAAACAGCAGCAGATTGAGCAATGAACCACTATTCTCTTCACAAGGAAGAACAAAGCAGCCCTTGGTAACAAACATTTGTATGAGCCAGACTGTGATGAGCTTTGTAATAAAGGCAAAACAAGCCAAAAAAGTAGGGGTTTGGAGCATCAAAAGGATGATGAGCAAGAACAAAAAGTCAGCAGTGCTGAGAGTGATAGATTGACACAAACAGTGTCTTTGGAGTATGGAACATCAATATTACAAACAGATGAAAAGCAATTATAAATGAAAACAAAATCATAATATATCTGGAAAGACAAGAAAGTTATCAGTCAGAGGGAGGGGCATTAATTAGGACATGCAAAGTAGGAAATCACTTAGAGACACAGAGCCCATTAGCAGCTCATAGCCCCAAGCTAAATTCAAATAGGAGACTCAAAAACGACACTTACACATGGTCTGACACACATGGGGTACTGCTGTGATGAAAGCAAAACTTAGTTCTGCAGTGGTTTATGAAGTATGGTAGTATCCCCCTGAATGAGGCTTACTAATGAGGAGGATGGCAATACTGATCCAGACAAGGCAATGTTCAATCAAGACTCCAGTGCCCACACCACAGAGGTGAGACCTCCTCCCAGCTGAATGGGATGCCAAGGCTTCTCCCAGATAAAACACTTTTCTTACACAAAAATACACTTCTCTTATACATCAATTAACTCAGGATGGTGGCTTCAGGCTCCTCAGGTGCCATCACCAGGCACAAGACAGACTATCTGGTTGATTGAGGTTTCCAATAGTCATGCAAAAGAGCAGCCCTGCAACAGAGAATCTCACTGGTGAGCCTGGAGCGAAGTCTCACAGCTCACCAACAAGATGCCACAAAGAGCTTTTGAAAGGCAGAGTTAGCAAGTAGGCAAAAACTGTCTGGCCTTGCAAAAATAATGGAGTGTATCATTACACACCTAGGAGATTCCCTGGCAACTCCTGAGTATTCTGTTAACAAGCCAAGGAATACAAGCATGAAATGACTCCTATGATTCTGAGAACATGTAAAAGCAAATGTACATTTCAATAAGGAAATAAAATCACCAACAGGTGTGTTCTTTGCAGTTTTAAACAATTCTGGGTTGCTGAAAATCTCCAGCTATGAGTCTTTCACTCAGCTCTTACCTTCTTCATAAAGACCTCATCATGTGAGGTAGAAACACCAGAACTAAACTCACATGAATCCCTGAAAGACAAATGCCTCAGGAAAATAACAAATGCTTCAAAAAAATATTCCATGACACATACTGGTTTATTTCAGAGTCCAGCAACTATTATTTCCAAAGTTGTTCAGAAAAAAACATGGAGAAACATAAGAGAAGTTGCTATGAAACAATGGAAAGCCATGGAGAAGACACAAGCTGCAGGGGTCCTTCCTTTGAGCAACCTGTGGGGAAGGAAAATCTGTGGAGAGCGGCATTACAAAAGAAGTCTTGGTTTTAGCCATTGTAGTATTTGACAGCATAGGAAAATGGGTATTCAGACTATCACTGGAGATAACAAATCTAA